>NW_020665065.1:2117339-2283609 GCF_002925995.2 Terrapene triunguis | reverse complement strand
GGGCAAGTGCTTACCCTCTCTGGGTGCTCAGGGACTGGAGCCTGGCAGCCCAGCAATGCAATCAAAAGACAATGCAGAGTTTGAACAATAAGCTGAGTTCATGTGAACCAGGTCTGCTTCAAGTTAGATGAGTGAAGCTATACTTTTGTGACCTCAGATTCAGGGACTCGTGGCCTGATTTTCAGAGGCACTGGCCATCCCTGGTCCCTATTGAAGTTCATGGGAATTGTGAGGGCTCGTTAGCTTTTAAAATCAGGTCATCTGTATCCTGTTGCAATGACAGCTGAGAACCGTGCACCCTACATGAGCCATACCTGAAGCTCCAATGCAGGGAAAGGTTAATCTGGTATAGAAACTGCCTATTCCTTCCCCACCCTTCTCTCTCCAGAGATGGACTCTCAGTTCATGGGTTCTTCTGGGATTATGTTGCAATATGGCGGTAGAGAGAAGCAAACTAGGAAGGGGAGAAACGGCAGTCAGGCCAAGTGTTCTCAACATTGAGCTGCCACCCAATCCAGAGACTGAACTTTTGTGGGCTTCCCTGATTTTAAACAAAACCCATCAATCTGCAGAAACCAGCCAGGTGCCAGTTTTCTGCCACATAAACTGCTCTAATAGATAATGTGCTTCGTAGCAGACTAATGTCAGGCTATTTTATTGGATTGATTTGACATAATGCTCCACTATCATTCATGAATGTTTTTTGTGCTGAGAAACAAGCAGTTGATGTCTGTGTTTATTATAGAAATGGCACAATACGCTTCGGCCTGGATCTGATCTCACTTGTAAAGCTGGAGTTGTGCCACTGATTTCAGAATGCAAAGCCAACAACCTTTGAGTTTCAGCTGAACGTCCAAACGCCTGGTGCCCAAATGAGTTAGGAAGTCTGCAAAATAAATTCATCAGGCAACATCTAGGGGGAAATCCTGGCCTCGCTGTGTCTGTGGCAAAACTCCCATTGCCTTCAATGGTGCCAGGATTCGACCCGCGATGGTTAGAAACACGACACTCAATCCCATTTCATCAACGGGCTGGAGGCTCTTGATCTGTTGATAGCAAGAGCAGATGTAGGAGAAAGAGGTCAACTGAGTGCTTAATATCACCCCATAGAAACTCAGTCTGATTCTGACGCTAACAGGAGATAAATCCCACAAAGAGAAACTGCTACCTCCAGACCTAGGACATTGCTTCAAGCACCCAGAAGTGCTAGTGCACCCCAATGTTCAGTGTGCGCTATACGCCCCCTTTCTCTTAACAGGCCTGTGGAGATTTACGAGGCTGCTCTTGCTTCCAGCTAGACGAACTAGTCCTTTAAGTGGTCACATGGTCTTCATTGTCACAGGGAACCTACAGTCCCTGAATGGTACTGTATCCCTGTTGATGTCAAAGGGTATTGTGCATTGGCTCCAGGATGGTATGTGGCAGGAACCAGAATAGGTGGGATAGGATTGGCTTGGGGTCTCCACTTTAAAATGGCTTGTTTTTAAAATTTAGGCATATTGACAGTTGTCACACACACCCTGTTGTACAGGGAAATGATATTTTGAAAAGGGAGCATCTAATTAAGTTTAAATACTCTGATAAAAGGTACTTTCAGGGTTTACTTGATTGTTCTGAGTGCAAGCTCTTCAGCCCATAATTAGACACTGTAAAAGCTAATTGACTTCAATAATATATTGAGAGCTAGATTCAGTTCCTGCTTCTTCAAATTGCAACCTATTCACAATTTATAAAGAGAAATAAATGTTCTCTGAAGACGGACACTATTTTTTCTTATAACCATCTTCGGAAGCAATCAAAAGGTAAAACTTATAAATCAAAGGAGACATTATGCCTAATAAAAGAGAATTCCATGTCATTAATTCCCCTAATTATTTATGAATTTAAAAAATTGGTCCACCTGGTTTTCTTTCTAGAAATAATAAACATAGCTATGGATAATTTAAAAGCAATTATCATAGAATGGGAAGATGTGAGCATGCAAAGAGATGCTGTACTGTACTTCTTCCCTCTCTGCCAATGCCTCTTAGCCACCACAAAACATCCTTGAGAGCAGGGAAATATTCTCTCTTTGGTTTGGAACATGCGCTGTTCAGTTTAGAAACACTGTTGGATAAATACTATTATCACGTACAATCCACATTACATTGAAATCATATGGAATATCCTGCTGAGGCAACTAGGTGAAGAGTAAGAAAGATATTTGGCATCCTGGCAAACTGAAGAAATTCTGAATTATTTATAGACGGGGATAAATGTCAGTGGAAATTAGCCACCTAAATATCTTTGAGGTTCTGGGCCTAAGGATTTGATCCAAAGCTCTCTGAAGCCAATGGGTGTTTTTCCAGTTACTTCAGCAGCCTTTAGTTTAGCCCTAGGCTACGAATTAACTTCAGGAATTTTGGATTATCCAGATGCCAGGAAACACCTGGGGAGTATTCAGTGATCTGACCTCCTTAGATTTTTATTTTTATTTTAATTCAGGCATGGGCCTACCAAGTCAAGCCGTCCCATAATTTTCACAACTGTTTTTTTCAGTGGCAAAGGAGTCTTTCCTCCCTAGCAAGGTGAAAAAAAATTTTTTTAATAAAATGTGACATTTAGGACCATGACAACAGAGAGAATGCTGGTCATCTGTTTCTCTGATCATCCTACTGAGCGACAATATGGATCCTCTGAGCCAGAAGGCTTGTAAAAGAGACACAGGATGGAATTTGGATCCTTTTTTTTATCCCAAATTCTTACAGCCCTAATTTGTAATTATATGGAGCATCCTTGTTGTGTGACTATCCCTCACCTGACGTGGGCTGTGGACCTGCACCCTACTTGGAGAAGAGAGGTCCAGTTTAATGTTTGTACCTATGTATCTTTATACAGCGTACTCCTGGAGTGCCTCAGCATCCCATAGTGAGTCTGGTGAACTGACATGAGCATCTCTCCACACTCATGCAGACTTTGGGTGTTGTGTCATCAAGTTGGGATGGTGGGGTTGCATCAGAGACTAACCCTGAAATAAGCAGATGAGGGAATATTTTGATAAATTATTTATTGATTCAGTTTCTCACTATTTTTCACAGTCCACATAACCTTGTGAGAGCAAGTGTTAAAAATTCATTATAGGTTCAGAGAGGGAATAAAAATAAATCTCTCTGAAAGCAGGAGATAGATTAAAGGCCTTTGCCCTCCTAACTGAATGCCGAGCTTTTCATGCAAAGTGCACTGTCCGAGTGGCTCACGCTGCTGAACTGAGTGACTGAACCTCACAGGCCTCCTTAGGCTCTCAGCAAGATGTTGAGGTGATGTCAGTGTGACGTGGACGGCTGTGTGTGAAAAATGAAACCAGCACATGTGGCATTTGAAAGGGAGAACTAACAGCGAAAGGATCAATTCCACCCAGCCGGGTCCCTGTTCAAAGACTGCAGAATACACCCAAGTAAGCAGCAGCTTGGCAGTAGGGAGGCGGTTTTGTCAGTTTTGCAGTAATCCCCCATTCGCCCACCCATTACAAATCTCAGGGGAGGTGATCAAATGTCCCCTCAAATCATTTTGCACCCAAATGGCTAGCAAGATGGAGATGGATTTGACCAAAGGTGCGGCCAAGTGATGTTCTCTGTTACATCAGTGTAAATCCAAAGTAATGTCAGTGCAGTCTCACATTTGCACATGGTTTAAGCAGTTGTGTGTGGCCACTTCTGTATGTAAGCGTCTGGTTAGGCACATGAGCATCCTTATTTTTAATTTCTGGCATGTATATTTTGAAGAGATAGCCCTAAGCTTTAGCTGCCTGATACATGATCTTATAGAGCCAATTCTGTTTGAGAGCTGGGGCATATGGCCCCCACTGATGCAAATTTGGCCCTTAGGTTTTTTAATTTTTCTTTATTTATTTATTTAAATATGGTAATTGCCCTGAAGCAGAGGCGCTATGACTTAAGTATAATGACTATTGTTTCAGTTTGCTGAAGGTGCACTTAGGAATCCATTCTAAGTTAGAAACCTCATTAACAGATTGGAAAACATTTGCCTAATGTTACCCTTCCATTTCTAAATAAGTCTCATCTTTCAGTTTGGCACAGAGTCTAAATATTCATTTGAACTAATAAAGATACTCGGTAATGTCTTATTAGACAGCTGGCAAACACCCAACAAATATTATGATGATCTTTTGTTTAATTAGGGGTTTTTTATGCAGTCTCAGTTTCAGCCTGGTAATGGGAAAGAGAACACATTTTCACAAGCGTGAGCTTTATCTGAAAGTCAAGGGACAAAGAGGTCCATCCATGCTCACAGCTTTTACCCATCAAAGTGCTGGCAGAACCTCCATGAAAGCTCAGAGAATTTTAATCACAAAACCCCTTCAGAGCCCTAATTAACCTCACGATATAAGGCCTCAAGACAAGCTGTCCCAGAGCAACTCCTCCTACCTGCAGTGGGCGGTGGGTCCTGGAGAAATGGAGCCTCTGGCATAGAGTGGATAGAAAAGTTTCCCACTAAATATTTTTTGGTAATTTTTTTTTTTTACAAGACAAGACATTTGGGGGGGGGAACCCTTACATTTTCACTTCTTAGTTCATTGAAAAACTGAAAACCAACTATTTTTATTTTTTAAACTAATACAGGGGGTTGCTTTATTTTATTTTTGGCAACCAAAAACTGAATCTATTCTGTTTAAAACTGATTTAAAAAAATTAGTGAAAATCCCACCAGAAAAATGGTGACAACTATTGGAGGAGCTGAGAAAGGTGATTTTTATTCCCCAGGACCTAGAGAGGAGTAGGCTGGTATCATGCTTACATTCTCATTTCCTTGCTTGATAATTACCATCACCTTGCCCAATAGTGTGTTAGATGCTGTCACAGGTGGGCTGGGGCTCAGCTGCTCCCGTGCCAGGCTCCGCCCATCTCTGCAGGTGGAGAGAATTAATCCAGGGGTCATGTGATGGGAGCATGTGACTAGAAACAAGGCCTGCTGGGGAATATAAGAGCAAGCTGAGTTTGGTTAGTGATGGCTTGTTGCTGAGGGAGGCAGTTCTTCAAAATGCTCAGGCAGACGGTTGGGAGAGAGACTTGCAAGGTGTATCCCCCTCTGTGGAGGGGAGAGACTCCGTGATGAGGACTATGAGCTTGGAAGGAGGAGTATTAGTAAGGGGGATCCCTCGGAAGATCTTTAGTCTAGAGAGAGACTGAGGAGGCAGCAGAGTTTGCACCTAGACTGGGGAACTTCACTCTGGAGATAGCTAGACAAGTCCCTGCCCCCAAGGAATTGCTGCTTTAAAACTTAGATAACTCCTCGTAAGGGAGGGTGAGTCAAACAGCATGCAGGGAGAGGCTAAACAGGCAGGGGGTTGGCCAGTGGAACATAGATAAAGTTATGAACGGACTGAGTCTCTAAGCTGTAGATCATGCCCCAGCTGTGAGTCACTGGGTGAGATTTAAATGAAGGGAGGAGGGTGGCTTGGTGAACAGGATGAAGGAGAGTATTAACAATGACCGTGTCAGATGGTCCACAGTGCTAAGCTCTAGCATGTTCTCAGGAACACCGCTTATCAGGCCCGCATATCTCCCTCCCGTGTCAGTGACTTGGTAGGAATAATGATACAGGCTATGTCCCTATTTCCACGAGTCTGAGTCTCCTCTCACTAGACAGCAATAAAAAGGTCAGTTTGTCTGAAAAAATCTTGTGTTAAAAACGCTGTGTGAGCTACTGATTAGAACAACCTGTGTGACTCAGAGTAGAAGTAGGAGTTGGAGGAGTTACACACCTTAACCTGTCTTGCAGAGTCTCTGGCCAGCGTTATTCCAGTGTAGTTTTTAAATGCTGAATTCTCACAAGGAGGTACGATTCTTGAAGTGGCTGTTGCAGTGACAGCTCTTGATTTCTCAGATTCCAAATGCTTGAGCTGTCTAGGATAAAGCCCCAGATTCATAGCCCCAGATTCTACACAACTTATCATACTGCCAGCACCACATGCTAAAATTGTTGAAAAACATTCCATTTAGAGACACTTCTGCCTATGCGGCAGATATAGTCTGTATTTTCCTTGTATGTTCTCTATTGTTAGGGATATTTGCATAAAAACAGCATCTTTGTTTCCTGAATGGCCCTTTTTCATGCAGACATCCCTAGCAATAAAAAAAAAAAGAGAGAGAGAAATACAGAAATGAGATGGAAACAGAATTGTCTCCAGATAGAAAGTTTCACTAAGTTTTTCAAGGCTTATTTTTTTAACTACAGAATATGTCCAGGCCTTGATAACTTGTAATAAAAATAGTATGTAGTCCTTATATCACAATATACAAAGCATTTAATACACATTTATGAGTCTCCTGTCTGAACAATCAAAGAATGAAGTACTGAGTTGAAATGTGAGAAAAGCTGATTAGATGTCTGAATAGCTGAAGGCAGGTCTCTAAAGCTAGAACTATTGAAGAGCCAAAGCCAAAAGAGTTTATATGCCGCGGTGTGGAAGCAGAGAACTTGGATGTGAGAGAGCTAAATTCTGCATGAGTCTTGACCAGCTGAAGAATCTCATCTCTGCAACAAATGGCAAAATCTCACAATAAAAGATAGTCCCGAATCGCAGAATCAGAAACTGCTTCAGGGACTTGGGACATTTTGAAAATAATTCATCCAGATTACAGTAAATTGCAGCTGATGTACACTAGGCTGCATCTAAATATAGAGAACAGTTTTCAAAGGGCATCTGCTGAAATGTTTTGGAACAATTTTACCCAACATGGTTATCAAGTCTAATTTAGAAGGATGTCTCAAGACGTTTCTAAGCTGTATAAAGTTGCATGAAGAGATAAATAGTCAGATGGCTGCTCTCCACGATACAGATGCTCTGTAAATATAGTGGGACTAACCTAGCTGTAGATTTGAGGGGAAGACAGGCTCCTAAGTAATTTACATGCTTTTGAATATTTGATGCTAGGACAAAAAGTAAGTTTTCTGAGATCTGAAAAATTCTAAGTCCCATTGAAATTCAATGAGATTTAGGTTCCTGAACTGCTTAGGAACTTCTAAAATGGTACCTCTAGTCTGTTTTCCCATCTCTAATTAAAAAGTTAAATTTTAAGTGTAGCCACTTAGAAAAGATACTAAAGATAAAAATGTAGAAGAGCAGTGAGCCTAACTTCCAGATGAAAGTTCACTTTCCATTTCCGGATGAGGACTGCACCACAGTGCCCTTGAATAGCATATATCCAAGGCCCAAAGAGCAGAGTCTGTGTAATGCAAACACCAATAATTCTTTCTGCTCAGTTACTTCTCTGTACAGCAGGAACAACCTAATCAAAGAGCTGTATAATCCCCCAGAGAAGAGCTCTTTTAATTGACATGGATTTCTGTCATCTCGGTAGATGAGTCTAAACTACTCTTAATTTTTATAGCAGTTACTTGCTTTTTGTAGCTTCCACCTGACGACTAGGGAGGGATAGCTCAGTGGTTTGAACATTGGCCAGCTAAACCCAGGGTTGTGAGTTCAATCCTTGAGGGGGCCATTTAGGGATCTGGGGCAAAATCAGTACTTGGTCCTGCTAGTGAAGGCAGGGGGCTGGACTTGATGACCTTTCAAGGTCCCTTCCAGCTCTACGAGATAGGATATCTCCATTTAAAAAAAAAAAAAGAAACTGATGTAAACGTATGTAACTCCCTCCATTACACTAACAGGAGCAGATCCTGCCATTGGATTCACACAGGTTGCCCCTTGTACCTGTGGGGAGTCACAGATTTCAACAGGACCCTGCACAGGCATAAAGCTCTGACTGCATAGATCAGATTGCAAGATCTGAGCCCAGGTGAATATCTTGCTGATGCAACAAACAGTTGTTAAACCAACGTGCCAGATGGCATTTGAGATTGCATGTGTCTATACTATCCATCTATCTATCTAGGTACATATAAGCCCCATCACCATTGTATCTAAGTGCCACAGATATACTTAGAGGAAACCATGAATCAATTAAGAAGTGGCACGAGAGAGGATAGGAAAATTCTCCTTAGAAAATAAAGACAGGTGTTCTCGTGAAAATGGAAAATGAAGCCTCTTTAAGAGCTGCCACCTCCCCATCCCCCAGTGAGCCTGTTTGGCAAAGGAGACACTAGATAATTTTCATCCTTTCAAGCTTCTCTACTAGGTTTGTACTTTACAGGCTCCTGCATTCCCTCTCCATCCAGCTCACCCAGTAGCTATTACTATTTGTAGCTGAGATTGGGGGTCCATCCTGCTGGGCTTGTGCAGGTAAGAGACAGTCCCTGTCCCAAAGAGCTTACCGTCTAAATACACAAGACAGACCAAGAGTTGGAGAAAGGAAGGATTATGTTGCCCATTCTTACAGACAGGAAACTGAGGCACAGGGAGACTAAACCACTTGTCCAAGGTCACATGTGGAGCTTCTGGCAGGGCTGGGAATAAAACCCAGGGGTCCTGGGTCCCAGTCCCATCTCTTAACCAAAAACCATCCAGCTTTTCTAATTTGCTAAGGATCTGCAGCACAAACCTTCCTTGTGCTAGTAATTCTTAGCATAGTCAGCAGGAACATCTTGGGGCCCCCGTGTAAGGGATGGTGGGTTCCTCACGTGGACTCAGAATGGCCTCAACACCAAGGTCCTGTTTCACCGCACGTTGGCATAAATCAGGAGTAACTGCACAGAGGTCAGTTGAGTGACATTGGGGCAGAACTGGCACAAGTTCACGCTGAGGGAAAAATCAAACCAGAGACTCGGATGTTGATTCTCAAAGGGCAGCTACTCAACCTGGTCAGACGGTGATTGGAAACTAAACGAGTCCTTGCACCTGGCTGTTTGATGGGCCCTATTCAAAAACAACCTCCAGGTGAATACCCAGAAAGCTCCGATCTACCCCTGGGCTGGATGATGTTAGCCAGTAAGAGAAGGTGGATCATTGAGAGGATTCCCTCCAACCACCAGACTGACCGAAGAAGCCAGATGCCTTTAGCCATCTTGGCTGTTTCCATGATGGCATCGAGAAGAGGTCATTACACCTGCATTGGCTCCTTATCCTAAAAGTAAAGCTGGCATATGTTTTTATGTTAATCATCGGTGTCTTTGATACAGCCCGGATCCTGTCCCGTGTTGAATACCAGTGCATGGGCTGAATTATTATTAACAATCATCCGACCCTTTAGAGAGGAAGTAAGGGATGAAATCTTAGTGCCGTGTACACGACTCCAGATCTGTGTGCAGCTCCCATAGGCCATGATGGGGTCCTGTCATGCGTACCAAGGTCAGCATGCATGAACACTTAGAGAGTATTCTCCTGTTAGTGTTAATCTGCTGCTCACAGAAATTTTCCACTTCCAGAAAGACAAGGCAAGTATTATTTAGAAGCCAAGATAACTGTCACTTTTTGTGTAGGAAGCTAAAATTACCGTTCTGTTTTTGTTGTGCTCTGTTTGAATAGCATGAAATTAACAATAGCCTCATATCCCACACAAGCTTTCCCCTCTTAGGCAGGGTAATTTAAAGAGTTTTCAGCTTGAGGGTTGGGAATAGAGCGTGGGGGCATTTTAATGTGATGATTTTTTAAGTATTTAAAAATACCTTTTTTAAGTGCATTTAATTCTCAAGAAAAGTGTCTGAATGACAGCCCCTGAAAACTGAAGTTTTCTGCATTTCCAGAGAAAATAGGAGAAGCACCAGACGCAGCAATGCAAGCAGCGCACGCACATACAGACACCCTCCTGGCCAGTGTGATTAGACTCTTCCCTGCCCGGGCATTTATTAACATTGCTGCACACACCTTCTTTCATTTCGCCCTGATTTCTCTGTGCTCCGAAGCTCCATGGCACTGCATTTCCTTAGTTTCCATAAACGATAGCATTTCCTTATCTGTGTTTCAATGCTTATGTAAGATGATCATGCTGAGGGCATATTAAACATCCCCATATTAAGAGATGGGATTGCACAGCCTTATTTAGAAGAGAGGAAGAAATACCTCTATGAAACCCCAGCAGAATGATTTCAAGGTTACACCCTCACTCCTTGTCCATGAATAACCTTATAACTCAATTAATTATAGTTTGAGTTAACATTAGCCACAACAGAGTGATTATTCTTAATATTCTGTGGGCAGCATGTTCTCACAGCACAGAAAAAACCAAAACCGAGAAACCCACATAGATCACTTCACACAATGCAACACCCCACAGAATAACTTGGATGAGTCACTGCATGGCCATTGTTGTGTGGCTGAGTGAGGACAAAGAAGATGCCTCAGGAATGTAGAATGAATAAATGAAAAGGGGAGAGAGAGAGAGAGTGCTGTAATGCTTGGGCTCTTCTGGAGTTTGGAGATGCTTTTGGTTTATTTATATAATATCAGAACAGTTTCCACTTCCTCCTAAGTGCTCAGGCTCCAACATGGGCCCTCAGAGGGAAATTGCTCTAATGATTAGTTCAAATGATTCAGAAGTTCAGATGTATTGGGCTCTGGCTAGATAAGCTCATAAAATTTCAAATGCTTTCCATCCATTACCCTTAGAATTGGAAAATTGGTCTGGAAATGGTGAGAGAACAGCATTGTCTTTCAAGATTTTCTCTTCTTCCAACTTTCAGTCAGGACAGATTATCCCAGACACAGCTTGGTTTATGGTATTTCAGTGCTCTTGCTTCTGGCCTCTGAAGGACCCAAGACTTACAGAGTTGTTATGAGGAAATTAAAGACGGGGGAAAACTTCTTCAAACCTTGAGTACAGATCTTCTTCAGGCTGAGTTTAGCATTCTATTGCTCATGTAAGACTCTCACATTAGGCATACGTTGGGAAGTGAGATGACATCTTTGCTAGTGAAACCAGAAGCTCAATGGAAAATAGAATAGTAAAACCTCATTATAAAATGGAATTTCTTCTTTGCAAAAGGAGCCTCTTCAAACATTAAGTACCAGCATACAATAGAGTTGTTTTCTGTCGTGTGTTTCCTTTCTGCTTGATTACAATCACTACTCTCTTGAAATAACATATTTCATTTTCATTGGAACACCGTCACTGGTTTGCAAGAGCCAATAAAGCAAGCGGGAAAAGATAAAAGCGAATCAAACACGACATATGGTACCACAATGAAAGTGCCAACAGTGCAGTTTGGAGATCAGCTCTCCTGCATGAAAGCGCTAACATGCTTATTGTTTGCGTTGCAGAAAAAGGGATTCAATACTGTCATTTCCTATCCCACAAAAGCCTGTATCTTTTTTGAATCTTTTGAAGCATTTATAAGGTGCTATTAGTAGCATTTCCTTAGGGTGCCGATGAAGTCAATGTCTCAACAGAGCTTTGCCTTTGTGTCCCAATCCTATCATTCAGCACCTTTCATTGCATTTAATGTGTCAAGGGACACAACAGGAAAGACTGCAACAATAAACTTTCTTTATGTGGTGTGTTTCATAGAAACTGTGTCACAAAATGCTTTAGTGTTAAAAATTCTAAAGGCGTATGTGATTACAGAATTACAGGCAAACAGCTGTGAAACCATGTCTTATGGTGAAAAATACAATTAAAGCCTTCACTCAGACAATGAAGAACAGTCCCTGCTCTGAAGAGCTTACGGCATAAAAGACAGACTGACAGTCAAAGGGTAGGAGGAAACGGCATGACACAAGTCAAGTGGTCAAAGGATTTACTGACCTTGTTCTGTTCAATGAGGGTTCTTATACCACTCTGCTCACTGCAGTATTTGAACACCTTCCAGAAGTGCATTACCCAATCTGACTTGCATTTGACATGTGAGATTCTTTACCATTTTATTTCCAAGGGCAAAATTAGGTGTTTGCTGTGCAAAAAAAACAAAAAAAAAATGCTTTGTACTTGGAACAAAAAATGGGGAGGTTTGAAGTGGTTCTTAGATTTTGTGGGAGTTCATTCCACAGCCTTGAACCAGACCCAGCGAAAGCTCTGTCTCCTGCTGTAGTATATAGGGATAGGGGAGTATCGCTTTAAATAGTTGTGAGCTTTCTAGTGGTGCTCACCGTGCCCTATGTTATAGAAGGTAGTAAAGGTACCTCTACACAGCAGTTGACCAACTGCAGCTGGCCTGGGTCAGCTGACTCAGGCTCGTGGGATTCAGGCTGTGGGGTTGGAAAATTGCTGTGTAGACATTAAGTTTCAGAGGGGGAGCCGTGTTAGTCTGGATCTGTAAAAAGCAACGAAGAGTCCTGTGGCACCTTATAGACTAACAGACGTATTGGAGCATAAGCTTTCGTGGGTGAATACCCACTTCGTCAGATGCACGTAGTGGAAGTTTCCAGAGGCAGGTATAAATATGCAGGTAAGAATCAGTCTAGAGATAACTCTTTGTCATTTTGTGTAGACATTGGGACTCTGCCAGCGGGGAGGCTCCCAGAGCCCAGGCTCCAGTCCGAGCCCACGCGTCTACACAGCAATTTTTAGCCCCACAAGCCCAAGTCCGCTGACTTGGGCCAGCTGTGGCTGTGTCGCGCGTCTTTTATTCCAATAGAGACACACCCTAAGGCACCACAAACCAATCAGAGCAGCGTGTGTAAGAAGCTAGGCCTGATATTCTATGTACAGGTAGTAAACACCGTGATTTGGGACCCAGCTGTACATGTGGTTTCTTCCTAGTCTTGTCATTGTCTATAGATCAAAAGACACAACGGCTGCAACAATGAGCTTTAGCTTTGTTGATGTTCTAATTAGACCCAGTTAAAAATAAGGGGGGGAATCCTAGCAATTTAATCCAACTTTTTCCTGTTATGTTTTCTTGGTTTTTTGTTTTGGGCAAAATTTGAAATCTCAATTAAAAAATTCATCAAAATTTTGAAATTTGAAAAATGTTGATCAACGCTGAAGGTTAAGCAACTTGCCCGGTTTCCCAAAATAATCCGCCGGCAGAGATTGGAATGACCAAAAAGCAATGGAGAGAATGTTCTGCTTGTCTGGGGACACTGTTCTTACCCACTATCGCAAGGTCCTGAATATGGAATGTGTCCAAAATTCTCTATTATTATCATCATAGAGATGGGCTGCAATAAACATCTGAACACCCTACAATTTGGGAGAGTTTGGATTGGGGTCTGATCTTTGGGGGATTGAGTCTCATTACACTTCACTTTGCACTTCTCAGGCAGTGTAAATTGCATTTAGCATGTAGTGTGGGTGTAAATTACATTTTTACCTCTTTTAAGGCCTCTTTAAGCTGTGAAGCCTTGGTGTAAATGAGAATCAGCCACCGTGACTTCAGCCCATCTCGTTATAAAAAGTGCTGTTGGGAAAAAGGCTGCACGTGAGAATATTCTAATCCCCCCTTGGGCTCCTCACAAAGGCAGGGATAGGAGCTTTGCTAATCACAACAAAAATAACACTGCACGTTTCAGGAACAGTCCTGGCAGCATCAGTAAATCAGCCTGAATTAACCCTTTATCTCAGCAGCACCAAATCCATAAATTAGGGTGTGAGCAGCTTCCCCAGGTAGGAAAAATACCAGGGAGAGGAGGATCTAAGAAGCACCATTTCAAGGCATGAATAATCCAGTGTGATCCTCCAGATTTTCTCCCAACATCTGTTGCAGTAACAGAAACCAATACAATCAACAGAGACAGTTCTTGCAGCCAGCAAAATCCGAACTGATAAACCGTTCATCTTCCAGCCTTCTCTGGTGTGCAGTAAAGGAGCTGAGTTAAACACTCTCATCCAGCAGCAGCAATGTTCTTTAAATAAATGGAATCTGAGCAGCATCTCCTGTGGAGATCTCTGGGACTCTGACCAGCACAAGAGCACATTCAGTGGGGTGCTTTCATAGAATCTTCTTTAATTCCAGCCACCCCTTTTTGTCATCATTTGTTGTTTGGGCAAACCCACCAGTAACAAAAAAGTAACTTCAGTGCAAAGGACATGGAGGTGAAAAGCCAAATTAATACAGTGAAAAGGGAAGGTGTGGGTTGGCTCAGTGGACTCATGGTTACAGGTCTGCCTCGCATGAGGAACAGATGGGGTTCCTGAACCGGTTGTCTGAACGTTTTAGCCTACTCCCAGTGTAGAAATGCTGAAAAGGCATAAGAAGAACCTGTCCTATCAACTCATCATAAACCAGCAGGGGCTGGAAATCTCACGAGAGAACCAAATCGAGTGAGATCTTCAGACTAAACAAGACTGACGAAGCATCTCAAAGTTCTGAGCACCACCTAGCGTGAGGTCCTGCTCCTCTTGAGTGTCACTCATTACAGCAGTGGGGGAGCAAGCCCATGGAGATGATTGAAAAAGGAGGTCCCACCACTGGCACACCTGGGATGTTGTCCCAGGCCTAACAATTATACTAATCCCAGCTATCTGAACCGTGCAGAGCTGCCTACTTAACACCAAAGCGCTTCTGTCTCCCATAAGAATTATCCTGAGGGAGCAATTGCTCCAAGGATATAAACCATGCAGCATATTTTTTTTTTATGAGGGGACTCCTAAGTAGCAGCCTGGTTTCAGCTTGGTGCTCACAATTCAGTGACTGGTGCAGGAGCACTGCCAGCTTTTCTGCTGCCCTAGGCGGCGGAAGGTCGCGCCCCAAAATGCCGCCCCCCACATAGGCGGCGGAAGGTCCCGCCGCCAAAATACTGCCGCGGTCACCGCCCCCAAACTGTAGTGGCCTAGGCAACCGCCTAGGTCGCCTAATGGGTTGCGCCGGCCCTGGACTGGCGCAGCAGAAGACTAAGGGGCATTTTCAAAAGGACCGTTTATCATTCAGTACGTGTGCAGCTATGGAAGAGTTGCAGGTCCCTTGCTAACATTAAGACCCAGAACATCAATTGGGAGGGCTGTTCAGAAGCAACCACTCAAAACAAATCTCTTTGTGGGTTCAGACAACTTTGAAGAATGTTCCTCCACTCTTTTTCATTTCTGTGAGTATCTCTGCTAAGACCAGATGCAAAAGAGCCCGAACACTATGGACAAGAATCTCCTCGTGGTATTTCGCCCCACACGGCAGAAGCCTGGTGAAGCAGCCATATCTTGGATTGTTTATCCTGATCCTTTTGAGAGGCACATTGTGAGGGCCTCCATCCGGCCTTCTGGCCCCAGCTTGGAGGCATCCACATCCTGACCCTCCCTGCCCAAGGAAAATCCACTCCATCCAGGTGAACACCAAGACAGTCCTTCAGGGGCCTAGAAGGCCTACGAGGATATACTGACCAATGAAGAAGCAGCAGGCCAGTGAAGAAGGCTTACCTACCTGCTTACGCTCCTTAGGGCTAATGCAGAACCCAGCTCCAGGCCAGGGCTTTGCAACTAATCTCTTGCATTTGAAGGGTTTTTTTGCCTCTTTGTTTAAAGGCACAGACAGCTGCTTCCTACATTGCTATTTTTTACGCCAAGCTTACGGCACCAGCTACTCTGCCCCAACCTGGCACCTGAGCTTTGCAGACTAAGGTGGGGAGCACCTGCAGTACCATACATGGCCCTGAAGGAGGCACTGCAGAACAGCCCCGCCAGACACCCACACCCACTGCTAATGAATTATTATCAAAGACTAGGAGGAGACTAAAAGATAAATGGGGGGGAGGCACTCGCTTGGAGCAACGTTAAGCATTGCAGCTCAGCTGAATTCAGTGCTGCCAGCAAGCACTGCCCCTCTGCAGACATTCTTGTTCTTTCTTGGCCCCCATCCAGTTGTCGCCAAGGAGGTCTGCACGTCACTAAAGCAGCAGCAAGGACTGAGGTTCAAATATCTCCACTCAGAAAGGTATTAAATTAGATGAAATTCTCCTTCTCTGGGAGAGAAATCTCTTGCCTGCTGCGCTCTCCTCCTTTCTGCTGGGAGTAATTACATTTTGTTGTGATTTAATGGAGTAATCCAACAGCACCACCCTCAGCTATCAGGGTGGAAGTGACTTTCCCTATTTCCCCCCGGCACACATTGGGTGGCTAAAATACAGCAGCCCTGTCCTGTGTTCTCTCCCAGTAGAGAGGATGATGAAGTTCCAGCTAAGCTGGTGCAATGGTTTCTAGCTCTTGACTGGAGGCAGTTCTGTTGGGTTGCAAGACCCCCATGGTCCATGCATAAGGGGTTCATGCTGATGCCGACACTTCCATGTTATGACTCACCTGCAGCTGTGAGTGCCCGACACGCTGGAGGCAGAGCCTGTAATCTCCGGGTGTGGAAGGCGGGCGCTGCTTGGAGACGTATTGCTCCTGAACATCAGGTGATCGGCTGGCTGCCAGTTGTGTGTATTTATAACCCACTGATCACTGCGTGTTACTCATCCCTGTCTGTGCCCAGTCCACAGCAGATGTGAGTCTGTTACAGTCACCAGCTAGATCATTCCAGCTGTAGAGGATTAGGAGTTTTGCTCTGGGGTCGCTAGTGTTGGCCAGGATGGCATATTCACCTTGTGCCTGTACTGTCTGCAATACGATAGACCTGCTGAAGTGCTAATCAGCTGGCAGGGGAGCTGCACCTCTAAGCAAAGGAGCTAACGCCTGGGTTGGAATTGCTGCTCCATTTTCTGGTGCCAACTATCCATGTGTGTGTTAAGAGCATTCAATATTCCAGCACCTTATGTTACTTCCAGAATGAGACCCTGACCTAGATCAGGGGCCTTACAATATGCAGCGGGGGTGGGCAGTGAAGTGCCATATTCAGAGACCTTTCACTAGCAGGCATTAGGCAAGCAGAGAAGCTGTGAGCAAGGAGACAGACCCTGGCTGGCTGGCTTCAATAATCAGGCAGGTCAAGGGCATGTCCTGGGTTTACACCTAGGCACAGGTGAAGGTGGCGCAGATGAGACAGAACGCAGCCATCAACAACATGTCAGCCTGAACTGGAGCCTTTGGATCTTTGCTCCTTGAGTCGAGTCACCCCTCCTCTTAGTTTTGCTGCTCAGTGTTTAGGACACCAGACCAGCATGCTGTGTCCAGCAAATCATTCAGGAAGAAAATCTCCCCAGTGGATAAGCATACATTACATGCTCATTAAAGCCACGAGATCATGTACAATAAACCCTATTAACGAGTTCCTGCAGCTACAGCATGGACTTTACCAACGCTGTCAATATCTCTTTTCCACCATTCTTCTTTGAGAGTGGATAAACGTACGTTAATCCCTTCTCTTCCCCTTCTGCCTGCAGCAATTCTCCACTCTGCAGTATGCTGCCGACTGCCTCTTGAGAGTTCATGTGAAACCTTCCATTCCTCTTCAACCTGTGCTAAAACTCTAAATAATGCAAAGGTAGATAACCGCCGGTTTTAATTGGAGCTGTAAGTTCACCATCCATATAGGGCGCCCCGGCTTTCTCGATATCTCTTTGGTTTCTATGGCATCAATCACCTTGCTATCTAAACACCGACAATACTATCACCATGTCAAACACTTTAACCGCCAAGAACAGCACTTTCCTCTAAGTGGCTCAGTTTCTGGGTGCCCAACTTAAGATACATAGGGCCTTATTTTTCAGAGCTGCTGAGAACCCCCCAGCCGGCTTTTTCACCACCTAAAAAAATTAACAGGCCCCAGGGGGGCTCAAACTACTGCATCATTGATCATCTTTATACATCAGTGGGGGTTCCTGTAATGGTGGCAGCCTGGCTTGGAGAGAATTCAGGTGGCTGCATGCCTTCATAGCTACCAATTAACAGCAATTAACCCTCATTCTTCTCAGAATGATCTGCAACAAGCAAGGAGCCTGGCACATTGAAGACAAGACAGAACTCTTTTGGGGTGGACTCTTCATCGAGGAATGACATCGCTAGATGCAATCACCCAAAGACGGGTGGTGGCGGTGTTG
The DNA here is from genome assembly GCF_002925995.2 of Terrapene triunguis. Lineage (NCBI taxonomy): Eukaryota > Metazoa > Chordata > Testudines > Emydidae > Terrapene > Terrapene triunguis. The sequence goes on along the minus strand of NW_020665065.1, from coordinate 2,265,872 downwards.
TCTCGGACTTTCCACAGGTAGATGCAATAATTACTGCCTCGGGACCCAAAGTGGCACCATCTTCATGCAGCTCTGGGCCAAGCACATTCCTTCCTGCTCGTGCTCAGAAGCTCCCAGCTTGAAAAGCTGCTGAGATGTACCATGGCTCTGGGTGTAGGGGAGTTAAAGAACCAGCGCTTGATGGTCACCATAGGGCTCATGCCCTGGAATCATTCATGAGCTTTAACCTGGCCCCATGCACTGCTGAGCAGTGAATCGTAGGATTAGAAGGGACGGCAAGGAGTAAGGATGAGCTCTCCCTTGGGAGACAGCTTGGGGCCCCCATATCCTGCGGAGAGTTATAAGGGGTGGCAAGTTAGCCCTTCTTGTCTCTTAAGTGGCTTGATCATTTAAAGGGCTAACAATTATCTAAAGCCCTGTTTTTCAAGATAATCTTATTTTCATACAATTGAATCAACCTTCTCCTGGCTTGGGGTTCTCTGACTGTGTGAAATGTTCAGGATCTTATAGAGTAGGGGTGCCCAATCTACTGCCCTCGGGCCATACACGGCCCAGCAGAGAATTTCATAAGGCCTGAGGCCTGCTTCAACACAGTATACTAATGGCCTATTCATTACCATTTTGTCATCATGTTTACTTCATTTTAGTTTACACAAGTGTGTAAATAGACAATACTGTACATAGAAACAACATCTCTGAATACAGATGAAACAAGATGAACTTAAAATATAAATCAATACAGGTGACTTTAAATTTTATTAGAATATGTAGAATCTGTTTGACCGACATGAGGTTGGGCACCACCGATGTCGAGAATACACTTCTGCATTAGAATACTTCTGTTCCTACCAAAAACATGGATGGACTGAATACAGCCGCTGTGGGGAAGAAACCCAGCCTTTTGTCACTAAAGCAGTGTTCTACAGGCACTTCCCCATTCTCCTTCCTGGCGTAGAAAATGCATGACACAATATATTTAAACTGGGGGCAGGAGTCCGATCTGAAATCCTTATATTGCAATGACATCAGCAGAGTTACACAAGGGATAAATTTGGTGCAGTGTATCGCAAATCAATGACTCACATCAGGACAGAATCCTCTTTATCGTAAGGGGCAAATAAATAGACTGATAAACTTCAGATTTTGCAGCCAATTAATTCAATGAATATATCGAGGCAAAATGATTTTCTGTGTTTCTCTGAAATATTAATCGTAGCTTCCCTTCATGCAGGTCTGACCCCAGACAATACTGCCCATGGACATAGCATATTTGTACTGCACACTCAAGTCCAATTTTAAAAGATTTGTCCAGTTCTCATGCTGACACTCATGATGTGTGTGCCAAATGAAATGTAAATGAAAGACACTGTTGCTCTTTTCCTCCCATCCCTGGTGATGTACCAGTCTATGCTAATCCAGATTTATACAAACCTCTTCCATCTGCAAACTCTGGGCGGTAAATTCCATAGGAAATACGCTCGAACCCAGACCCCAGAAATGCAAAGATGCGTGAAAATAGAAAATGGAAATGTTGTGACCTTCCCATAAAGGTTGGATTGAGCACTGATTAAAGATTCAAAGGGTTTCTTACTTCCTCCCCAGTCAATTTGCCAGCCTGTAGCATGACCCCTTAAAATTAGCATAACTGACGAGTCACTCTGAGGTGTGCAATTCACAACCCCCAAGCCATGTCGAGGCTAAGAGACTGGGAGAACCACATGGAGGAAAAGGATGAGTTGTCACATAGCACTGAAATAGCAGCAGGAAAAAGAAGCCATTTGCAAAGTTTTTCTGAGCATATGTTCTTTACATGCTATGTGGAGAGGTCTCAAAAAATTTCAACCCATTAGCAGTTTGGTTCACCGTCATAATCACTTGTCTGTCATATCATCTATTACAGACTTCTATGCATCTGCTGCGCTCAGTGTGCAGATTCTGGAGCGGGGAGATGGTTGCTTGGCTGAGTGAGTGGCTGGGAAGTAGCATCTGTACATCGTATCCCATTAGAGAAGCCCCCGCTAAGGAAAAGAGGCATTCACCTGCTTGCTCTGTGAGGAACCCACCATCTAGCCAGCCTCATTGAAAACCAAGCATTATCTAGCTCACACACTCTGATTTAATTCACATGGTCGGTTCCAAATGGATGTAACTATCCAAGGGCAAACAGCCCATTTTGCTTGAAACACAGCATTGGAGCTGGGTGCGTGCAGTGAGGAATGCTAACCAATTTTCAAGCAATTATAAACTAGACCAAATGTAGCCCAGTTTCCCACAAAAGACAAAACCCTGATTACTGGCACTGAGTAAGTGAAGCATAAATCTACCAGCTTGCTGCAGTATGGCTGGGCTTGTCTTTTATAGGCAGTCTGGGGATTATGATGAAGATGAGACCTTTGACTTAGCTGGCCTCATATACTTGCCATCATAACGCCTACATAGGTTAGCAACCCGGATTTCTTTTGCCTTGTTCCTCTCAACGGGACAATTCTAATTTCTCCTACACCCCATGTACCCCTCTGCCAAAGTCAACCCAGGTGTCAGCCAGAGCAGGATTAGATCCAGTGACCTTAGCTCTACATGCTCCTACTTTATTTAAAGAAAAATTATAGGATGCTCTATTAAGATGCAATGCATTCGTGGATACCAGCTACCAATGGGGCACTTTTTCTTATAATAGGGCATCATGCTCATCCCTTTCCTGTCAGCAAGAAAGAATTTCAACACTGGCCATCTTGAACAGAATGTACACTGCTGCAGTTCCCAAATTAGTCATCTGAAACTTGGGTTTTATACTAGTAAACTGGAGACTCCCACTATGTACCGCAGTCATTAAGTCAGCATTAGATCCATCTGGCAACAGTTCAATGGCTGGTGTGAAATGAGATGGTCACAAGTAGTGACTAGTAATACCATAGAATAACTAGTATGGAAAAAAACTAGGAATTCACTCAGTCTCCATGAATTTTACCCATTTTTAGAGCAGAACTTGAGCCTCCATGAAAGTTCTGGAAAATACAGTTAACGTTTTACCTCAGTTGTTTGCTTTGCTTCCGCACTTGTGGGTTCCAGCCTGAAATACTAAGGAAAAGGTTGTTTCTACATAGCAGGACGTATGTGAAATCACACGGGATACTTCGTCCTTTTGAGAGCCCCATCCGACAGTTGCAGGCTCAAGTTCTGGAGAATGTGGATTAAGCATCTTGTCTTCTGCCGGTTTATCCAAACGGAACATGCGTGATGGGTTGGACCCCCCCCCCCATCCGGGATGCCACCTGATGTGCTGGGGTCTCACTGAGCCCACCCATTCCACCAGCCTGGGCTTCCTCGCTCTGTCTATGCTGTGCCAGGCCCTCAAGCCTTCTCTAGCGCACACACAGGTAAGGCCACGCCCAGCTACAGAACAAGCTGAAATCAGCTCTGTGTGGGAAGATTTAGCTAGGAGAATGGCCAGCACTCACGGGCACTCCTCCTTTGGGGTATAAACCCAAAATAATATTGTCTTGTGCTGTATAGAAAGATCTGCACAGCGCAAGCTCATAAAAATTCACCCTCTCCTTCAATGCGGAGAGAGACATGCACAGCTTCCCCCCCTACACACACACACAATATGAATTGCACAAACTGGGTCCTGAAATAAACAAGAAATAAGTTTATTAACTACAAAAGGTAAATTTTAAGTGATTGATAAGGGATAGCAAACAGAACAAAGCAGATTACTGAGCAAATAAAACAAAACACACAAACTAGGCTTAATACACTCAAGAAACAAGTTACAAAATGTTATTTCTCACCATCAATGTTGTTTTAGGCAAGTTGCAGAGTTTCTGTAGCTTAGAGTTCCAGTAATTTCTCTTTACAGACTGGACCCCATCTCAGCCTGGACTCAACCCTGCCTTTCCCTCCAGGTGTTTTTAGCAGTCTCCCTTCCTGGGCAGGCAATGGGGGAGAGTCAAGATTAACCCTCTCCCGAGCCTTAAAAAGGATTTACCTAAGGCAGGAATCCTTTGTTTGATCCCCATCTCCCTACAGTGGAAAAGTACCAGCAAGTTAAGGTATTGTCCAGTACCGGGGGACACAGTCACCTGACCCTGCTGTGTCAATGCAGCATCCCAGTAAACGTCTCAGGAAGGAGTGAGATTAGCATTTTCAAAGTTCTATTGTTCTCCTTAATGGCTCATCCAGGCTCTTTGCCTACTGTCTGTGGGCATTTCCCAAGTGAAAACACAGTTAGGAATATTAACTATGTAATAATTACAAGTCCAGATACAGAAATGATACATGCCTACAAATTGGATAAACACATTCAGCAAATCATAACCTTTCCAATGATATCTCACATGACCAATCTTGCAATGCCTACAAATTGGATAAACACATTCAGCAAATCATAACCTTTCCAATGATATCTCACATGACCAATCTTGCATAAAACATATCTTAGGTATGCCATATTCATATCATACTATTTCCATGAAGCATATGGGGTCTAACGTCACAACATGAACTCTGAATCTCTGGAGATTCACATATTAATCTTAGTCCAATGTCTCATGTGTAACTATCCACATCACAAAATACAGCATCATCACTGACTGTCTTGTCAGGTACTCGCAGCAGGGAGCCACACAATTTGGAGGCTGACGCTTCCATGTCAGTGATGATGCCATAAGAGGAAGGATGCTCTTGTTAAAGAACTGGTCTGGGACTCAGGAGATTTGGCTTTAGTTCTTGGATCTGCAACAAAATTCCTTGTGTTATCTTGGGCAAGTCATCTAATCTCTCTGGGCTTCAATTCCCTACCTATAAAACAATTATAATAGCCCTTCTATTGTCCCGTCCTTTGTCTATTTAGACTGTAAAATCTTCAGGGCATGGGCTGCCCGTTGCTGTGTGAATGTACGATACCTAGCACAATGGGCCTCGATCTAGGTTAGGGCCTGTAGGTCCTACTATAATATTGCCTGTCTTTTGCCTGAGCCATTAGCCAGTATTTGAGGCCTTCCCAGGTTGTTTCCATTAGGGGGAGAAATTGATGATACTCAGGTATTTTTGTGGGGAAATCCTGTTTATTTACAGAGAAAGCACATACTGTCCTGTTCCTGAACACGGTAGAAGCAAACAGGAGGCAATTTCCTAGGTCACAATTTCCAAGCCAATCTTTCCAGTGAGACCTGTGCCCCAAGGAGCTCTATCTCTCTGGTCCCTCCCAGGACCATGCTCATAACTGTTTCTCTTGCTGACTGGTGTCTTTCTGCCTCTCACAAACACAGCAGCAACCAATAAATCCTCTTCTCCGAATTTTCCATAGTCCCCAGGAAACCCTTCAGCCCACATGGCTTAGCTTGTGATCAGCCTTGCCATGAAGCCCAGTGCCTTGGATGGTGGCTTCCCATAGTTTCCCAGTTATCACTACATAAATGGGCATTTAAATGCTCCTTCCACTTAGCCAGAACAAAAGTTGGTTAGCACACCCATCAGCTTTAACTAGGTCTGTCATTGTCTATACGTCAGAGATCAATTTGATGGCAGCCAGTAACACCTTCCAGCAGAAATTATAACGGGGCACAATAGAGGAAGCTTGCACAGCTGCTGTCAATCTGTTTTGAGGATAGATGAAAGACTTAATATTTTAAAAACCTTTTGAATACAGCACATGTTACTAGCTAATCGGGAATCATTTTATCAGTGACTTAACCTAGGCAAAACACAAGCCCGTTGCTCACCTTGCGGGGAAATTGATACTAGTGACTGAGCTGTAATATCTACCAATGGCAGCAGTCAACATTAGTGATGAAATGGACATCAGTCAAAGACTCTCAGATCCCTAAGGGCACCACTGAACATGGGCTGAGTTTGAAATCTCTACAGCATGATGCCACCATCCGTTCTACTTTCTACCAGGCATCAGTGAACAGAATTTTTAAACCTCTTCGTTTTTTCCATGACTGCCACGGCATTATACACTGCTCAGGAGCAGGCAGAAATTCATGAGCCAATGCAATATTGATAAAACATACCGTTGTCATTCCAGTCCAGGCAGGACCAGCAGAGTGATATTTCTTAGGAAAGGAAAACTTTTTTTTAATCAAAACACCTCAAATTTTACATGCATATGAATGTTACACCTCACTCGGAGAAGGCACAAGTGACCAAAAGAAGCCCATAGTTCTGCAACTGGACATTAATTTCCCACCTACATCTTATTTACTTTATCCTGGCTGAAGTTTGTGCAGTCATGACACTGTAGCAGTGCTGTTTCATAGGCAGAAGGGATACGTGGGAGCTGTTGCCCAAACTGGCAGCAAAACCGTTCTTAGTGATTCCGGACTCTTCCAGAAAGTTGTGCTGCTGCTTCCTGACCTTGGTTCCCTCTAACACCCATTTCATCTGAACTGAGCCTGACACCAAAGGTTTTCTAGAGGTGGTTTGCAAAACTTTCAGCAGTCAGAAATGAAAACAGAAAAACGTGACTGAGGAGGGTGGGGAAGCTACAGTTTATAATTTCTATTAGCAAAACTATCTTGGAGCAAAAATGTCAAATAAGATTAGTCCTCTTTAAAGACAAGGGAGAGCCAAACATACTATTATATTTTATTAAGTCTGAACTGCTAATGTGCTGGAATACAGGGTCCATGCATTGGGCTCCTGGGATTGAGGGTATAGAAGATACCAGCAGGACATTTATTAGGTGAGTTGAAGGAAGTTTAAGATACTCCCAGAGCTCTTTAATAGCAAGGGAACTACTGCGCAGTTCCCCAGAAATGTCTCTGTCCATTTTGATGAGTGTTAATAAAAGGCACAATGGTCAGCAGAATTATTAAAGCCCTGGAAAAAAATTTCCAAATCTTCCCTTCTCCAGTACATTTCAGTTATGAGATGTGAGCTGAGATTTCAGGGTGAATTAATTCTTTCATTACTAGAATCCAATTTTCCTCCTGACGTGAATGAAATGGAAAGAGAATAATAAGTTGCATGTTAAGCACAGAGTGATATGACTTTAGTGTCTTTAACAGGGACAACTTCATTAACAAGCCTGAACAAAATAAAGAGTACGATTGTTCCTTCCAAACCATTACCTCAAAGTACATGGAAACTAATGGCAGATACTGCTCATTCATTTTCTTATCAAGTGCTGCAGGGATCTCCACATTTGAATAGATGTGGCGTTTCCTGGGGTTAGGGCTACGCCACTGTTCAGACTCCAAAGATTTTTAAAGAGGAGGAGAGTGATTATTTAGGCCACGAATGAAAGGCTCTGAACTAGCATCTCAGCTTATGAAAAGCATTTGAAAATGATCTGATAATGACCTGACATTTATATAGTGCTTATTAACGTAGGCGCTCATATACCATCATGATGAGTGCAGTATAAATGACTGATTTCATCTAGATGGATCCCAGAGCCCTTTACAAAGAGTTTACTAACCATGTACAAACTAGACACTGCCAAACCTGTGTTACGTAACCACGCCACGAAACAGCAAATGCCAATCACTTCATGGTGCTAGCTCAACTAAAGGTTGGATAACACCTGGAAACCACTGGTATACTTCAAACTGATTGCTGAAACAAAGCCTTGTTCTCAATGCACATTTATTGTAGTCTATATTGGTAGACCGTCGCTGCTGCTGATGACGATATTGGTGCAGTTCTCAGAGTTGTGAGAGAACCGGTGCGGGAAATTTTTGAGCGAGAAAGCCATTGCACAGGGGCAGTGCCACTCTCTCAGCTGTGGAAGCCAGATTCCAGCGGCACTAGGAATCATTAAGGCTGGGGACTTCCTTAGCCTCAGTGGGTGACCAGGACATCTTCCATGCCTTGTCGTGTTCTCCATTCCCCACAGCACTTTGCTGAACCTCCTTCATGGCCGTTGAATCACAAATTGATTTCCTCCGCCCAGTCCACAGGAACAGGCCTCGCATGCTAGAGAGAGGCCGTTTCCCTATCTCGCTGAGGGCTACCGTCACCTGGTTTCAACCGCTCGTCGAAGCGGTTTCCTGGGCTGTGGCCACTGTCACATGCAAGCAGCTATTTGGAGCCACAGGTGAGAGCTGGGTGTGGGGGGGACCAATGTGGATGAGCGTGTTCCTACAACAGAGATACTACCCCTCCCTAGTTCCCAGATACCCCACTTCATTGTATGCGGGAATTAAATGAGGTCGCTTCTATAGTGGGATGCATAGCAACATGCCACAACATTTTAGTGCCATGTGGGGGTCAATTCTGTAAGGTGCTGAGCACTCTGACTCTGCACTTAAGTCTGTATTGAGAGACGTTGCTGGGTCGGGTCCTAAATCTCTAAAGCAAACACATGCAATTCTTACTATGATTCATCATAAATAATCCTTCGTAGTTGTAACAATGCCTTGCAGTTTTTATAGTGCCTTCCATCCAGGGGTCTGAAAAGCACTTAATGCTTCTTGAGCAACTATTGCTGCTCCAACACATCTTCTATTGAGGCTATTTCATATTCACAACTTTGCCCTGTTGTCTAGCCCTGTTGAGCAACAAACCCTCCGTTCCCTGCCTTATGCTTCCACAGTAACTTGCCTTTCAAAAATGCTGCTCATTGGTGTCTGTAAAATGTTGCTTTTAAACATGATTCTAATTGAACTGCATTTTTGTTTAAGTTCAAAAGAAGTTAATTGTTTAATTAACACTAATGTAGAGAAAACAAAGTCATAGGCACTAACAGGCTATATAAAGGCACCCGTAAAAGTTTATTACATAGGAAGTGTGGCTCTTAGGCTGTCTGTGTTCTCAGCTGGAAAAGGTAACTTTGGTTTTCCGATACATTTCCATGGTGCTGAATGACTGTATAGCAAATAGAAAAACGCAAAAGGTCAGCTAGATCTTCTGAGGAGAACTTGGACTTGGCTACACCGTAAAATGAGGCCAGACCTCAAGGAGTTTGTCTGGCAATTTATTAACCGAGTTAATGCAGCTGAACATACAACAAGCATCCAAGAGACAATGCACCTTCCTAACTGCAGACTGCTCCAGCAGGGTAGAGAGCAAGGGCAGCCATAATAGGGATTGTCCCTGTCTTGCTAAAAGAAGCAAGAAAATTATCCATATTTTTAACCCATGTGTTTCTCTGGCTCAGTAACTCTGCAACAATTTTCTTAATGGTGTAAAGTGCCCAGGCAGCTAATGGGAAAAATGCACCAATTTATGATGATGGTGGTGATGATGGTTATTTGTATTGTGGTAAAGCCTAATCAGGACCCTGTTGCGCTAGGCGCTGTGCAAACACAGAACAAAAAGCTGGTCCCTGCCCCCAAATCTTCCAATCCGAGTAAATGATCTAAAATCTCCATATCTTCAATTAATGTAAATCGACACATCCGCCTGGAAGGCAAGGACAACAAGAGCTGCAAGCAGCAATGATGACAAACCAGGAATGTCATGAGATGATTCCCAGGTGGATCAAGTCTTCCCTATATACTGCTCACTTGGGGAGGGGAATCAATATCGAGACGGTTATCATGCTCCCAGCTGTCATGGTTTGACCAGGCTAATATATATATATTGCTCTTTCAGGGTGAACTACATCCTTCTGCAGAGGGTCCCGTGAATCACATAAGTCTTCAGAACAGGCATTGTGCCGCCATCTGCTGAGGGATGAGTTTTAGCTTCTATTCTTTCAGCCCTTTAACCATTTTCAGGGCTCTTCTTTGAGTTGATGCCAGTCTGTTGTAGTCTTTCTGGTATCAATAAGCAGGCTGTTCCAGTACCACTCACCAGCTGCACAGCTTGTCTATGGTTTGGGTCTGGATTTGGTTGCCTTATTATAGGTGCCTGATTTTATTTCAACATACGAAGCTCAATTAACGGGCAAACCCATTCTCAAAATAACTAGAAGATGCCGCCTCATGATCCTGACCTCTGAGCACTTCATGTCTTCCGTTTTAATGTTCTGCACATCAGGGACCCAGGAGCAGAGCTGCGTCAAAATTTCCAGACCGTTTATGTGCTGAAAAATGCAGCCTTGGGTTGCCTGAGACTATTTGTAAATTTGACACGTGACAATTCATGCCAGCAGGGGATCTAGCTGCAGCTAAATCTTCATAGCCACTGTCTGGCATGCCATGAATGTGGGATACAGAAAGATCCACCACCTGGACACTGAGATCAATGGAGGGAGAAGTGCAAACCAGTGAAAAATCAGGGTGAAAGAGACTGAAAAGGCAATGGTCACTATGCACATTAAGTAATTATATACTCAGTAGCTATTATTCACATTAATATGTAATAACTTTCAGTTGGTCGTATCACATACAATGAGACCTGTCATAGAGACAGACCTGAATTAGGCGATTTCCTGCCAGAAGAGACCACATCAAAGTATCCCCAAATATACTGAGTACAATTTTGCTCTGCTTTTTTTAAATGAATCCTCCAAGTAACAACTTTTGGCAGTCCCTTGAGTGCTCATTTAAGATAGATTTCATTATATATATTTAAATTACAAAATTACCTTGTTTTCTGTATTGTCATATGCATGTACAAAGCTTTTTTATACAGATTTTATAATAAATATACATGGAACATGATACGTCCATGTGGTTAGGGACTAAGCCGAGTCCATCAAACTCTCGTCTACTTGTCTGGAAACAGATATGAAGCCAAGTCCTTAAAGATGATTTTCCATTTTATTCTATTTCCTCCTCAAAACCGCGCACACGTGAACGCACACACGTGAGCCAACACATCTCTCTCTGCCTTTGACACTGTTTGGGAGCTGACGCGCACAGCACACACCTGTAGATTTGTAGAGTTGCCAAGTCCTTATCCAAGGACAGCTGAGAACAAGGTGAATGATAAAAGCACAGTTTCATTTTCTCTTCCCCTTGTAGCCCTAGATTGTTGGGAACAGCTGGTGCCATTGTCACTGAGGCAAGTTGCTATTTTATTTATCCTCTGTGCATGTTGAAATCACAGCACTTCACATTTAGAGGCTGGAAGGGATTTCCCTATCAGGGTTTTCCTTTGTTTAGGGCTGATACAACTGGGAAGATATCTAAGAGTCTGCTTTTGTTCATCCAAAGCCAGTTGGCTTCCTGGAACAGCTGGTGCAGAACGCCCTACAAGAATTAAATTAAGAAATGCGTGGAATCTTTTTCTCCCTCTTGCCTCACGGTGTGATTAGGTTTCACAGGGAAATGGGAAATGATGTGTTAATTAGTAACAAATCCTGTGCAGAGCAACTCAGTGACAGAACGATGACTCTAAACCGGGGAATCCTTGGCTGAGTGATCCATGCCTGTGAATGGAGCATTAGTGGTCATTATCCAACACAAAGCAACGTGGAAAGATGTTTCTATCACTACTCATGGCACTTAAGAACTCAATATTTTCAATGGAAGACTTTGCAGCACCCAGAAGCACGAAAATTAACTGGCATTAGTGAGATCCTTCCTACATCTTCCTAAAAAAAATCAATGGCAACCCTTCTCATTCACCACCGCCTTCTTAAGTACCGCTCTGGTGCCACTGCACCCAGTGGCATTACAGTTTTGGACACACATACATGGGAATAGCTGTGCTGTTATCCCTGTGCTAATTTCCTTGATGATCAGAATAACCCTGCAGCCACAAGCCAAAGGAAATGCAATTGGGTTGCTCACGAAATCCATCAGGTTGACAGTGATTTTTAACTAGAAAAAATCTGGTCTCCAAAACTTGGTAATTTCAGTCCCCTAGTCTTGATCCTGTACTGCAAACCCTTCATTCTTGTTTCCTACTCCAGCATAAGCAAAAGGAGCAGCGTTCATGTTGGGCCTCATTAGCATCAACACACCTCAGGGTTAATTAAGAAAGGACTCCAGGCCACTGCTTAACAGCTAAAGGAATGAATAGACCAACACGTTAATTGGCAATAATTGCAAGCGTTAATAACTGTAGAAAACCCGCTGTTTGGCGCCCGCTCCCCCAGCATACAGAGGTTAAATGGTAAATGAGATGGCAGACACTCTGTATTCATCTTTGCCAGGAGTGAGGTAACAATCTCTAATCAGACTGGCCAGCCTGTCCTATGGTTTTATCACATGGAACCAGATTCAGTTTCCACATAGGCAGAGGAACAAGTCGCAGCTTTGAAGTGGTATTGATAGGTGCCCAGGGCAGCCCACCCAGGCTGCAGAGAGATCTCTGCACTGAAGAGTGGTGGGAGGAGGGGGAATTAAACAGGGTCTGCAGCAGAGGGGCTTTGCCATCTCCTCTGTTAGAGCAATGGTGCACACACTTCCTTAGCCAGGACTGCATCGGTGTATCTATTACAAACCCCTGGGGTTGAGCAAAATATTTTTTACCATGTTTTCCCTTGAGAATCTTCCCTGTTCTCACAGGTTCATGAAACTTCTGCCAGATGGCCTAGAAGAGAGTAGCCATGCATGTGTGAGAATGAGAGAGAGAGCCTTTACCCTCACACAGTGCTTTACAAACACGATTTACTCAGGTCATTTACATCATGACTTGCTGGATTACAGGGTGAGAGGCAGCAAGTGGGGGTGGGCAGGGAATGTGCACACACGTGTCTGCATGCACAGCACCATGGTCATGGAAGACGGTTAGCGTGCGTCTGTATAGCACATCCTGGGCATTCGCTAAACAGAACAATCGCCATCTCCACTGCAGCTTGGCAAGCAGATCGGTTACTCTCCTACTGAACAGAGATACACAGTCTGTTGGCTCAAAAATTCACTGAATTGAATCCTGTAATGGCTGGATGTGGAGGGGGAAATGCCTGGGAAGTGCTCTGACCTGTGGGGTACCTACTGCAATGTCTGCTCTCCTGGAGGGCCCCGCAAGCCTAGGCATCACTTAGCCCTTAGGGTTCAAGTGGGACTTTGGTGTTATCTGCTGCCCTGTGCTGTACCAGTGGTGAGGATGGTGAATTCGCCCCAGGCTGGCCTGTTTTCTCCCACTTATTTAAGGTAAAAGAAATCTTCCATTCCACCTTCTCTGCCTGGCGAGACAGACTATCCTTTGCTGTCACCATTGGGCAGCTATAAAGCTGGACCTGGTTATCAGCACTTTAGATCTTTAGCAATAGAAACAGATGTCCTCATCCCTGCTAACAAGGCCATGGCCATAGTGGTGGCTTTCCAGCAACAGGGGGGTTGGATTCCGAGGCATCCTGCTGGCTTCAAGTTCTCACCGCTCTGCCCAGTCCATTGGCCAGCAGGCTCCAGTGCCATAACTCGACACAGCCATATCCTCCTGCTTGTCTCTTGCTTTTGGAACACTTGTTTCAATAACAACCCCTTGCAAAAGGCCCTCCTCTCGTGTCCTGCACCAGTAGGTAGCAGAGCTGAGATGGCTAGCAGTTCCCCAGCCCCAAAGCTCCAGCGTATGCAGGGGCACCACAAACGCACTTTAGACTATGTCTCCATTCATGCTAGCGCTGCATTTCAGGTCTTTCTATGGACAAAAATCAGCTTGTCCTTATTTCTCGTGATGTCTGTGTAAGTCCCAGAACTATTCTTTTCGGGGGTATTAATACTTTCAGGAACTACAAGTGGCACCCTAGAGATGCAAGTAGCAGAGCTGGCAAAAAATAAATAAATCTCCAGTTGGTGAATCTTCAAAGCAGACACCCCCTGTGCCCTTTTTAGTGCCCTCTCATTGTCAGGCCTTTCTTTGCTCCCCACACTCAGTTTCCCCAGTCTGCTTGGAGCTCTCGGTGGAGGGGTTTTTTGGTAGAGTTTTTGTTTCTTGGTTTGGTTTATTTTTGTGCACAGAGTTAAATATAAAGGCATATGTAAATAATTCAATAATCTCGTTACACCTTCATCTACAACAAAACCATTAGCATTAATCTATTTCACAGTGGAGGCAGATCAGAACAATTCCATCATTGCAGGAATGCATCTCCCTGCAGAACATTTTGAGACAAAGCTTTATGCCATTAGATAGTGAAGAATTATACTCACTACAAACACACGCTTTTTTAATTAGAATTGTGAATTATATTTATTATATAATCAGGTGCACTCTCCTGAACTTACTTTCTTAGAGTCTCTGCAGGAGAAAGACTTGGTCTCTCCAGCCCCACTGGGCATTATGGAGGAAAAGTTAAAATGGTATTCCATGCTGTTTGCTGAGGGATTTAAGAGAGAAGAATTGTAGGTTGTCTACAGAAAAGGTCTTAAAGGTAGATCTGAGGGGACAGAGACACCTCCCATTCAGTTTCACCCAAGTACTGGCTCCATTGCAGGCTAGAAAAGGGAAAATTGAATGGGGATCGGACACTGATCTCACCCTCGGGACCAACATGGAGTGCCCGAGAATGGAATTCTAGGTTAGCAGAACTAGTACCATGTGCTAGCCAGTGGGTAATGGGAACTGCTGGTCAAGGTGCCATAGAAAACGTGTGATCCAGTGATCACGGAAGTGACATGCAGTTTTAAGGCAAGGTGAAAATGGTGCAATGTGACCATCCGCCATCTCCCTGCATGATTCTACTGAGACTTTTGCCAGAATATTGGCGAAGGGCACAAACACTGGTGTGCTCTCTCACATGGATCAGAGAATTTCCCAACATGACCCAGCGGGTGAGTACCTGGAAAATCTTCCTGGAACTTTCTGACCCTGCTCCTCACTGTGGGATGTATAGAGAGAAGCTTCATTCAAAGCCTGTTCTAAACCCCTTCCATATCCTAAGTGGAATGTCCCAACTCCCCTTCTGTACCCCAGCTGGGATCTATTTATCAGGCAGCTTTCCTCTTTCTAGATCATTGTTATTGTTTAACATGGATATTACACTAGATCCATAGGCCCCATAGTGCTAGGCAATATATGAAGACACAATGACAGCCATGAAGACTTCTTAGCATGGGATGCTCCTAGCATGTTACAAATAAAAAATAAGTCTCTTTACAGGTCAAAACGTTCCTGACAAACCTGCAGCATCATTTATCGATTCCTATCATGGAGACCGGGCCATTGTGCAGTAAGCTTTTATAAGCAGTAGAATAGAGCCACAAGGCCAATGCAAAGGCGCCAGGTATATTTTTACAGTAGAATTAAAGGTCCCATCTCTAGCTAGTTCAGCCAAAGTTAGAAGGAAATCAGCATTCCAACAGGAACCTATTTTTTGGCCGGGTCTCCAAATGGCATTGTTGCCTTGGAAAAGGCTATGATAAAAATTCCATCACTTTTCTTGAACAGAGGATGCTTTTCTCCCGTACACAACATTATGTACAGAGAGATTAGAGTACTTCAAAGCATATTCACTCCAGAATAACTGCTTAGAAAACTATTCCATCAACATTAAAGAGATTTTGCTTTCTCAACAGATTCCTAGAGGACAATGCCCCGCCAGTCTCGAATGGGTAAGAACTCTTTACATCTGCATAAGCCAGGAGTAGACATTCTGCAACGTTCATTGTGGGTTTTCTTGGGGTGAGGAGTGTTAGTTACAACCATGTGCACACTAGGGCTTTCGGGCATATTCTTTCCACCATTGATAATCCATTGCATCTCCACCACTGGAAACCTCCGAGAGAGAACACGAGGTTCCTGTGACTGCCAGCATTTTAACACTCATTTTTAGAAGAGTATTACAGTTACAGGTGTGCCTAGAGGCCTCAAGCAGGGATCATGGATCTAGTATGTGAGGTAGTAAGCTAGGCAGTATCAGTTTTCTGCTTTGAAGTGCTTCCAATACAGGGGTTACTTTACTGATAGCTCCTCCCTCCAGTTAAGGAAAATTAGCATATTTTTGCTAAAAAGCAGAACATTCTGTATAAATCCAATGAGATGTAGAATCCAGCGGAATTTGCTTCTGCAGTCCCCAACATGTCGTAGATCCTGATATCATATGTTGGAAACGTCATTCTCAGAACCAACTCAAGAGATGCATTGCCTCAAAATGCAGCGGACACTGTACCAGCTCCAGGAATAAGCGTTCTCCAGTGTGTGGGGTGACATTACCAAATGAAACCACTGCAAACAAATTCATTCTGCAGTAATGATCCTTTTCAGACAGCAAGATTCATGGCTTGTGGTTGGCTATAAATCTAGATGCTGAGCTTTGTTGCCCATTAATTGGCATATGTATTTATAAAAAATCTAATTAAAGCTGTCACATTATCACTTTATGTATCTTGCATTATACACCACTGATGCACTGCACACATAATAAAGCAAATGACTGTTGTCTGATCATTGAGTCGCTGATTTTGAACAGAAAATGTGAAAAGCTTCAGGAATGTATTAACTTGTTCCCCTCTGGCAGGTTACTTAGCTGAGCCCGTAGATGACTTGCGAACCAGTTTGTGCCACGCTTCCCTAAAGAAAAGTTACCATAAAACGGAAGGGCAATGGGGAGCAGATTGCTCCATACTGGGGGTCTTCACACCAGTGACATCCTGAAGAGCATTACAGAGCCCCGTGTTAGGTACTGGGCATACAGCAAGCCACGTAGGCCAATGCCCCAGCCACTGCAGCTCAACCACAGTGCATAGGCTTTACAGAACATTTCATTGCGAGAGGGGGATGTCATGGTAAGAATGACATCATCATCCCAGAATCCTTACCATGACAACAACATGATGTCATAGCAAGACCACTGGGTCTCTTTCACCACCATTCCCTTCTTGCTTTGAAAATGCCCCAGGGACTTCCAGTCTCTCTGGACAGCCAGGGTAGACGTGAACAGAGGAGCTCAATTTCACATCTCAGCTGGAGCGTTGCAGACTTGCCAGTGCAGCACCCCTCTTCCTGCCCGTGTCTGTAACGGGTCCGAGCCCCGGTGCTGGCTCAGAGCTGGAAGGGATTGCCTCGTGTCCTCACTGCCCACTGAAACGTTACCACAGGGGCCAATCGGTGCCTACATACTTCTGCATTACACCCAGAGGCTGTGGCTAAAAAGACTTGAGTATTTCAGACAAATTTGCTAAACAGAAATAATCACCTCTCTGCTGTAGCATCACTTCATCTATTAACCTGCGACTCTCCTAATTCAGTGTCAGAGCCCCCCCACCTAAACCCTCAGCACAATTTGTTTCGCATGTAGCAGTATCTCCATAGCAGAGATGGTCCCTGACTGGCACCAGCAGCATCTTCTCTGGGGGAGAGACCCAACAGAGGTAATACGCTAATGTCTGTTTAATGAATGGGAGGGTAAAAGTGTTCGTCATAAACCAGCTTAGACAAGAAACTGGTGAACTGTGGAAACTAGGTCCTACCCCCAATTAAAGAGAGAAAACAATCTGGGCAGCAAGCAAGTCAGGGGACTGCCAAGAGCTAAGGCAGACAAATGTGCTACTTGACCCACTTGAATCCATGTTCAGGTTGATTGTTTGTCTCTGTACCGCAGAGTGGGCTTAGCTACTCTGAACAAATGGGAAAGCATCACTCAGGCAGTAAACACTCTGCAAATGGCCAGCTCCCCAATTCAGGCATGGAAATGGTATCTTTCTAGCTATCATTTACCAATGTGCATACCCTCCAGGAGATTGGGTGCCCACCAGCCTCTGCAGACAAAACCAGCTACCCAACATGGAGATGTGCCCATTTAGAAGCCAGCTGGACACTCATGTGAAAAATGTACTTCTCCATGATGCAAAGTCCGGTGAAGGGAGCAGGGCAGCATGTCATGCTGAGGTCTGACCTCTGTGATCCATCTCTTTGACAAGGCGGACAAATTCCAGTTCAGCTGCCATCCCTAACTATGATGGAAAGACAATTCCTCAGATGTCATGGCTACGCACTGGCAAGGCACTCAATTATCACTCCTTCCACAAAGGAACAGAGACTTGTGCGTTGGCTAAACTGGCTGACGATAGTCACACAGATACAGTCTCAGTGGTGACAGCAATGACACTTTCCAGGCCAGATATTTTGGTGGTTCAAATCCAGGCACTCAGGGCCTGATGCAAAGCTCACAGAAATCAATAGAAAGACTGCCTTTGCCTTTGACTTCAGTGGGCTTTGGATCAGACCAAACAGGTGCTGTTTGCTGACGTGCAATGATAGCCCCGAAAGGGGCTTTTTTTTGTGCCCTGAGCAGACCTGTCAGATTGCAGCTTCTTCCCCATTTGTGCTTGGTCCACACACACCAGTGTATAATGTGTTGTTAAACGCCATGTGTCAGATCTCTTCATTATATCGGCAAGTGGGAGCTTGGAAATTATAGCTACTGATCGCACTCAATCACAACGCGACTGCTGAGCTGCCAGTTTAACTGAAATCCCTAAGTTAGCGTTTACATTCCTACCAGCAAATAATTGACTTACAGCTATAAAGGTGTGATACCCAATATGCCTTTGGAGATTCCTGGCGTGGCGTGGCGTGGCTGTGAATAAAGCACCGGCTCATTCATAATCCTTAAGCAATATTGTATGAAAATGTAATGAAAATTATTCAGCAAATCTACTTTAATAGCCCAATTTAGGAGCCTCTCTGTCCTGTAGACAACAGAATAATTTAAAAAATATTAGCTGTCACATCCAATCAGTTTGAGGGAGCAAGAGTAACTCAGCCTATGACTTACTGAGGGCTACTAATTCATCAGGCTAATATGCCGTAAAGAGCAGTGACTCTGCTTTGATTTGGACATAAATCTTTTGAGGTCAGTAGCTGGTTTCAGGCTGTTTGCAGGGAATTCTGCCCACTGCTCTCAGACAGCTCCCTTTCCAAGCTTGACCCCAGACAGCAACCTAATATTACCCCCGATCTTCATGGGCTTGGAGGCCAGGGGGGCACCATTTATCTTCCCATGCCCCATAACCTCCAACATGTCTGCCTCTCAGTTAGAAGTAGCTCCTCTTCCTAAAGCAGCGTCTGTTCCCCAACTTCACAGACTCTGTCTGCTGCAGACAAAGGTGAAAATCTTTCACCTTCAATAACCAGTGCTGTCTCCATGTGTTTTAACATCACTGGGCCTGTAAGGAAAGTACAATTAAAAGAGAACCTGCACTGCATAATGGGGCACCTGGTTGGGGGAGGGGTGATTTGGGAAATAGGTTATGACTTCTGGTTGATATTGTGAAGTTATTATGCAATTTCTGTATCATAGAATCATAGAATATCAAGGTTGGAAGGGACCTCAGGAGGTCATCTAGTCCAACCCCCTGCTCAAAGCAGGACCAATCCCCAACTAAATCATCCCAGCCAGGGCTTTGTCAAGCCTGACCTTAAAAACCTCTAAAGAAGGAGATTCCACCACCTCCCTAGGTAACCCATTCCAGTGCTTCACCACCCTCCTAGTGAAAAAGTTTTTCCTAATATCCAACCTAAACCTCCCCCACTGCAACTTGAGACCATTGCTCCTTGTTCTGTCATCTGTTACCACTGAGAACAGTCTAGATCCATCCTCTTTGGAACCCCCTTTCAGGTAGTTGAAAGCAGCTATCAAATCCCCCCTCATTCTTCTCTTCTGCGGACTAAACAATCCCAGTTCCCTCAGCCTCTCCTCATAAGTCATGTGCTCCAGCCCCCTAATCATTTTTGTTGCCCTCTGCTGGACTCTTTCCAATTTTTCCACATCCTTGTAGTGTGGGGCCCAAAACTGGGCACAATACTCCAGATGAGGCCTTACCAATGCCGAATAGAGGGGAATGATCAAGTCCCTCGATCTGCTGGCAATGCCCCTACTTATACAGCCCAAAATGCCATTAGCCTTCTTGGCAACAAGGGCACACTGTCGACTCATATCCAGCTTCTCGTCCACTGTAACCCCTAGGTCCTTTTCTGCAGAACTGCTGCCTAGCCATTCGGTCCCTAGTCTGTAGCAGTGCATGGGATTCTTCCATCCTAAGTGCAGGACTCTGCACTTGTCCTTGTTGAACCTCATCAGATTTCTTTTGGCCCAATCCTCTAATTTGTCTAGGTCCTTCTGTAGCCTGTCCCTACCCTCCAGCGTATCTACCACTCCTCCCGTCTCCAGCCATTGGGGATTTTTGTTACTGGCAGTCACTGATGGGCCACATGCCATCATATGCAGTCCCATCATACCATCCCCTCCATAAACTTATCAAGCTCAGCCTTGAAGCCAGTTAGGTGTTTTGCCCCCACTGCTCCCCTTGGGAGGCTGTTCCAGAACTTCACTCCTCAGATGGTTAGAAACTTTTGTCTAATTTTGAGCCTAAACTTGTTGATGGGCAGTTTATATCCATTTGTTCTTGTGTCCACTTGGTGCTTAACTTAAATAACTCCTCTCTCTCTCCCTGGTATTTATCCCTCTGATATATTTATAGAAAATTATAAATTTTCTCCCTTCAGCCTTCTTTTGGTTTGGCTAAACAAGCCAAGCTCTTTGAGTCTTCTCTCCTAAAACTTCATTGCACCACGACCCCCTTCTGATAAAAATTACTACAGGACCACAGGAGGGGGGACCTGAGCCTGCCCAAGCCCTGCCACCCAGGGAGGGAGGGGGGAAGCCAAAGCCCCTCTGCCCCAGGCGGGGGGGCTGAAGCCCAAGGGCTTCAACCCCAGACAGGGGGCCTGTAACCTGAGTCCTGCCGCCCAGCCCCTTGGCCCCAGCCCCGGCCCCCAGCAAGTCTAATCCAGCCCTAGCGACTCCATTAAAACAGGGTGGTGACCCACTTTGGGGTCCTGACCCACAGTTTAAGAACCTGTGGGCTTGACCATGTACTAAGACAACGACCTCTAGGGGGAGAGGTGTGGGGAGGCAAAGAAGACCCTCATTTATTTTGTATCCAGGGGGGTAAATGGACAGCACATTTACATTAATGATAAAAGGATGCCAAGCAGGCTAGGCTGAAAGGCTGCCAAAGACATTTGGGGTGATGTAAGCGTCTTTAGACAGCTGGTTACCCTGGTAAAGCTACGGTAAGTCTCTAGGAATCATGTCATAGGAGCTGAGCCTGAAGGAAATCAAACAGACTGATGTGTATCCCGTTCCTCTGGGGCCAGCTGCCCTGGTATTTCTGTGAGTGTTCAGGCTGCAAACTACCAGAGAACACTTCAAAGGGTCTCGAGGACTAGGATGCAACAAACATTAATCTGCAAAGCCAAGAAAGGGCTGGCATAGCCTAGAGGAGAGTAGCAGACTGGCAGTGTCAGGGAGCCGACAACCAGTTAAACACAACCAAGTCTCTCTCTTGCTGGAGGCAGGGGTGTAACAAGATGTTCACAGTCCTGGGTGCCCTGAAAACTGTCACAACACCACAATCGGGTGTCAAAAAAATTCTGTCAGAAGCTGCTGACTTTCAGAATGGGGGTTAGAGAACATTAAACTGGTTGGAGAGGTGGCTGGTGCAGGGAAAGCAGGGAATTACAGATGGTAATTAAAAGGCCTTTTGAAATAACATTCAGTGAGAGACTCAAGAGGGAAACCAAACCTATTTGCTGAGAAAATCTAATACCAGACTGTTGAGTGACACTGAAACCCACAGTGAGTACTATGGTGGGGCCAAGAGACGCTATCATAGGTATGGAACATGAGACACTTCAGTGTCACTCTGCCAATGGCAAAGATAATCCAGGTCTCTTCAGGACATCCTGGGGGCATGATTCCAAGGAAGAAAGGGGTTATGGAGAGATGGTGTCAGTTGGATAGCCAAGCTGATAGTCAATACATTAAAAACTCCTAGCTTCTATGGGTCAGAGTTAAGGTGACGGTGTTAAGATGCAATATATATTCCTTTATATGTGGTAAGTGTCATCATCTCTTTGTTTGTTACCTGGACACTGTAAGATTTATGATACCCTTAACTAATCATCTCCTTGCTTTTAAGTGCCTACGTTTTGTAGAGGATGTGAGAGCTAGGTACATGCTTGTCACTTAGCAACCATAGATGGTTTTGTTCAGGAGTCAGGGACCGAAGGTTACATAGCCCTTGTCATTTCCTCCTGGCAGCCATTGTGGCGATGATTGTTTTATATAGGCCCATGGGATTGATCTTGGGTACAGGGATGGTGCATAGCCCAGGCAGTTAATGAAGAACCTGTAGCTGCTTCCATTGCACACAGACCTATAGCGTTCCTCTCTCTTCTGATACATCGTCAGCCTCGGGCCACTTAGCTACTACGGGTGGAGTGGTTTCTCTCATCCCAGAGCTCATTAGGTAGACAAGTCTATAATTTTCTGACATGAGATTTGTGATTTGTAATCATTAATTTCTAAAGCTCCTTGCTTTGCATAACACCTAGAGCTCGGCTCTTGGGCGGCATTTTTCCTAGCATTCTAGGCCATTTGTGCCTTTGAATATCTCCCCGTCAGACTCCCTGAAATGTTGAAATACTGAAGCCTTTTAAATCGAGAGCCAAGTCTGAGATCTTCAGGAGCATCCACCGAGGCAGAGCTTTGTCATCTCCTTCTCCTGTTCCTTTTGTTCAGCTGTTTCTCTCTGCCTGGTGCCCCTTAGATAGACCTAATCAGTGCGCAGTGCTCATTGTTTCTACAAAAGGGTGTAACGGATGACTCTCCCCGCATCCCAGATACAACATTCTTTCAAGCTTGGGGTACATTTGATACCTTGAACTCTGCAGCTATATTGGTCACTGATGCCTGCAAGTCTCTTCAAAGGAAGACAAGTTGCAGACTAACTATGATGCACCGAAGGCCAGCAAACTGGACAGGTAAAGAGCTGTCATTTCTCCCCATGATGCCATGGGTGAATCAAGTGGGACAACCCCCTCTGCTAATTTAAAATCAAACATTTAAATGAAAGTACATTTAGTTACTGCAGCTTCTTTGGTGGCGAGAGCTCCCCACCTCTAGATAGCTCATAAATTACACAAGCTGAAGACTAACGAGAGACAAGCAGAAAGATGTGACATTGATGCATGAGATGCAGGTTGCAGGAATTGATGCTATCTCCCCTTCTTGATTTTGCAGAAGAAAAATCATGAGAAGCTCTTAGTAATGTTGGAAAAACTTCTATCCCTGCAGGGCAAATTGGCCTGTGTACTTGCCATGGTTTCCTTCTCTCTCCCAGGGCCAGAGCAGCCACGCTTAGTGGCTAAACAAGGAAAAGGCAGGGTTTGAGGGATGTTGTTTTAACCAGTTCAAATAAAAGCTCCCAGCTGGTCACTTGGGCACAGCATTGGGGTGGACTGACCCTGTTAGGGGAGAATAAGGGCAGTAATTTCAAACACAATGTTATTGGTGCTGGGGCTTCCCTGCACGGACTGCATGAGACTGAGCCAACATCCAGACATAAGATCAAGCACAGAGCAAGGGAAGAGGGAAAAACCCTAAGATATAAATCCGCAGCTGTGTGGGAGGAGGCAAAAGGGACCCTACATGATCTACTTTCCTTCCTGCTGGGGCAGGGCAGAGGCCAAACCCCCTGCCCTGCCCAAGCGGACTCATTAATCTCTTTCTAAGTGGTCTCAGTGCCACTAGATGGGACAGAACACCACACCCAGGAGTGTGTGGGTTACACCTGGACCTGTTTCATGTTCCCCTTGTCTTAGCTCTCCAGGCGTACCTATGCACCCTTGGCAGTCATGCAAGCTAGCTACTGCACCCCAGATACTGTGGAGCCAACCTGGCTTGGGATCTCCCTAGGATTGCAAGTCCTTCAGCTGGATGCTCAAACCCATGCGTAGGCGCAGGAATTGCAGTGACTAACCATGGAGCTCTGCTTGGGGGGGTGAGAGCGGCTGCAGGGAGACGGTCACTGCAGCCCACACACACACCCCCCACAGCCCTGTAGAGACTAGTCTGCTGGCATTACTTGGGGAACTGAGTCACTCGCAGGCAGATAAGCCCCGAGTGCTGCCACTTGGCTCGTTTCAGCATCCAGGCTGCCATATTTACTGCAATCCCGGTAATGAGGAATGGCTTTTGAAAAGCCTGTTCAGCTGCCCCAAAGGATCTCTTCATAATGCCAGCAAGCTGCTTCTGCATCATTGGTACTCTGACAAGCGAACTGACCTTCTCCCGCCTGTCCTCCACTTTTCCAGGCCCTGCTGTGCTTTCCATCAGCAGCACAGGCGTGAGACACATGCTTGAGAAGGGCTCTCTGCCTGGCACAGGGAGGGACATGATGCCCCAACAAGAAGGCAGTCCAAACTCCCCTCTCCTCAGGAGGGTGCTGTGAAGCCCTGAGTGCCCAGCCTCAGTCATTCAAGAGCAGCCACTGTGTGGGGCTTCACCTCTGGGACAGTGAGAAGGTGCGTCCTTCAATCATTCCCCACGAGGCTGAATGTACCCAGAGTCTCTCGCGGCATCTCCTGCTGGGTCAGAGGCAAGAGGCCCACCTGCTGTCAGTGCTTCTGTAACTGAAGTGCCAGTTGGGAGTGGAGCTTGCCACGCTTTTTGCAACTTCTCAAGAACTTTCTATTTACAGGGTCACTGTCAAACGTAAGTAAAATGCTGCCCATTTACGGACAAGCGATACACTAGGCTGTCAAAATGAAATGTTCAGTGATGACAACGTACCGCTGTCCTTAGACATTCCAGCCACAGGAGTGGTTACCCAAAGCAAGGCTGTGGCCCTACCACATCTCTGGCTGTCTACTGCAGTCCCACCGACAACATTTTTCCTAGCCTTGCTTTGCCTGTTATTAACGCACACACTGAGACTATTTTCCAAGAAACAAAGTCCTGTGTGACTCTCTGCTAGCACAGAGCATGAGAAATACAAATGACTGTGCAGTGGCAAGCAGCAGAACCCAACATTATCCCTCGGCTTAAAGGCACTGTCAGCTTTTCAGTGTCAACGGACTTAATCGGAAAGTCAAATCTCAAGCTCCTGCTGAGGAGCAGACTGGAAAACGCTCTTGAAGGACAAAACTCCTCTTACGCCTGTCCAACACAACGCATTATTTTATGCTATTAAACAGATGTGAGTGTGGGACAGATAAGAGCCTTGAGGTCTGATGTGGGCTCAAGGGTGGAGAGGGTTGAGTGTCAGGATGAGGACAAAATCCTGATTAAGAATATCAATATATATATAAAATAATGTGTGTGAGAGGGACTGACTTAGATGCTACTTCGACACCGAGATGATAAAAGAAACTTAGAAACATAACTAGATTTAATTAAAACCTGCAATATGTTACCAGTCAGGAAAGCTTAAATTCCACACCCTCACCAGTGCAGCAGAAACATCATTTCTACAAGGCAAATGCCCCCTTGGCTGCTGTGATGTAATGAGGCCCTCACTCGCTATATTACTGTGGTAAATGGAAAGAGGAAATGGGGACACGGCAGTGTGGTTTGTTTGGGGTGTTTTGAAATGAGTTCTGTGATCGTCATCCTTTTCTCTGGCTTTGCCTCAGACGAGAGCTCTGCTCCCAGGTGATAGCAGATGTAGTGACAAAATGTACTGCTGCTCTAATTAAGATATCAGTCTGCTGTGTTGTGATGATAAGGGTCAGAACTGATAACACCACTTTGAAGGTGAACAAATGATGTTGCTTTTTGATCCTAGTGATTTAAATGCTACCAAAAATATTGCCTTTATTTTTGCAAAAATGCCATTCTAGGTTTAGAGAGATTTTTTTTTTTTACACATCCCTGAGATTCTCTTTCATTGTTTTGATCTGCTTAGGATCATGCTGGAATTAGTTGGACTAACTGATAAACCATCATAAGAACCATTTAGAGCAGCTATTCTGGGTCAGACCAAAGGTCCATCTAACCCAGTGTCTTGTCTTCCAACAGTGACCAGTGCCAGGTGCTTCAGAGGGAATGTACAGAACAGGGCAATTATTGAGTGATCCATCCCCCGTCGTCCAGTCCCAGCTTCTGGTCTCATGCAAGATGATCAGAAAGCAAGGTGTTTAGTCAGTCCATCAGCTTGGCACCCATCTCCATTAATGAAATGGCCCACACATGCTACCAAAACCAACAGGCTGGGATAAATCTGGAAGCTTTTCTTATCATTATAATGACAGTTATTTGTCATTGCAGGTCAGGTTAATGGCGGATGCAAAGCACAGAAGTCTAGCTGGTTATCGACAGCAGGCAGAGGACTCTATACTTTTGGCATAAAACATTTATGATGGGAAGTGACCTCTTAGCTGGAACACAGATGTCAATAAAACATGCTCCCTGAACCAAAAGTCCAACCAAAAAATGAAATGTATAAAAAGCACACAGTAATTTGTAATGTTCAGTGCTCACTCAGGCTTCATGTCAAAGGGGATGAAACTTAAGCCAAAGAAAATGGCCGCTGAGTGTCAGGAGATATGTCCTGGCAGTGACCTAACACTGCAATTAAACACCCACAGCTGGCCCCTGTCAGCTGACTCGGACTCACGGGGCTTGGGCTATGGGGCTAATTGTGGGGTAGATGTTCAGGCTTGGGCTGGAGCCTGGGCTCCAGGACCCTCTCACCTCACAGGGGTCCTCTCCTAGTGCTCTGGCAGCAGGGTTGAATGCTGACCATACTCTTGGCAGGAACTGGCTTTCCAGCAGGGCCGCATCTAGAGCTGTGGAAGTTTCATGAGGCCTGGAGTGGGGTTTTGGGATGATCCTGGGCTTTGGGAAGCTTGAGGCTAGGCCCAAAATCTGCCACCAGGCAGCAGAACAGGGATTTCCCTTTAACCCAGTGCACGCTGGGCTGAAGAATAGAGAGGCAGCATAAGGGATGAGAGGTCTTCAATTGCATCAGAAGGTTGGGACAAATAGGCCGTCTGTCAGCATAAGATACCTGACGTGGAAGCTGCCCAAAATAATCAGTCAGACACCCCTTAATGATATCAGGAGGCTGTCAGCCCACTCTGGAAGACCCCCATTAATGTCAGGTAAGGTTCTCATAGCAGGATGGGAGAAGAGGCCCTGGCTAAATGCGGGCTCTGGGTGAGTGGTGTCGTAATGAAATGGACAAACCAGAGGAATCTGGAGAGTTTCACCTAAGTTTGGGGATTGATTTTTTTGTTTTGTTTTGTTCAAATCAAGATGAAACTTGAGCCTGAGAGGAGGGCTGCAAAACTGAATAAAAGCTACTAATAATTATCTGGAACCCTGGCAAACGCACCCCAACAGGTTTCACATAGGCCTAGTCATTAGCGTGATCAACATCCCATCTGCACTTCTCTGTGCATCAAATGGCTTATATAATCCAAGTCTGCGTGATAGCTTTGTTGGTACCCAAGAGGGGCTGGCGCATCAGCTCTTACCCATCTGACCATTTAATTTATACACAAACTTTAATTAAATTAACCCTGGCCTATTAAGGTTTAGAAGCTTAGACAAAAGGAAAATCAAGAATTTGCTGAGCAGGCAGGTTCCCAGCCCTTGTTTATTATATGTTGTTTGTGAAATGAAACAACCGCTTGCTGCTCCAACTAGATAAAGCTTAGAGGCCCATTTGAAACAGAGGATTGAGATCAATAACTCAGCTGTGAAAACTGTAATCCTGCCCATCCCCCACATCTCCTCCCTCCTCCCCCAGGAAACAAGGCTGCTTACAGATAAATAATTGCTTATCTGTATGTATTTACTGGTCATCCCTATGCACAAAAATGAAGACAATAATTCACGTTTTATCTCTCACTGTTTGTAAACAGTTGCTGTAAATACAGCAGGCAGCCTTTTTAATCAAGAGTATTTATGCTAAAACAAATATAAACCGACAGATTAAGCAAGTTCACAATTAACCAAAATGTACAGGTAATGTAACTTGCCCAGGTGATCCAGATACTAAAGACTCCAAAAGAGCTGTCAGAAAATCTAATAGCAAGGTATTATCCCACAGACCCATTGCTGTAAATCTTTACCTAAAACAAAACTGGAAGCTGAAATAAATGTTTTAATCAGGTTATTGATGAATTTTAAACAGACTTCTTTTTCCTAGGTAGGTCAGTAAAAGCATCTCCGTAAGAACCTGCTGGAACAGTGGGTGTCTTGTGCACATGTACAGGAGCATTAGCATCCGAGATGTACGCCATCAACCTCTTTGCATCAGTTGCATTCACTCAGGTGCATGTGCATACACGGGTGTTTCTGTCTTTCCAAAACAGTGGACTCTGGCTTTTCACCACGGAGCTATCTAACCTGATCAGGCTACGTCCACTGGGGAAAATATCCCTTTTCTAGCTTCCAGTCTCGCTTCCATGATTAGACTGCTGCAATCCATGGACCTAACCTCTTTCAGAGCAAAGGCTCCACTTGATCAAGGCACTTAAGCAAGTGCCTAACTGTATCACCTGAGTAGCCCCGTTCAATTCAATGACATAGCTCGTGTGTTTGAAGCACCTGATGGATCAGGGCCGAAATGCTGAACTCTGTTGTAATTTCTTCACATATAAGAACTCCCGCTAATCCAGCTGAGAACAAGTCTCATCATCATAGTGCAGAAAATCCCTGCAGCAGCCAGTGGTCTACCTACACTACCTACACTACGGCGCCTTGTTCTCTCGAGTGCCATTCCTCCCCAAAGCACCGGCATAAGGAAAGTCCGAGAGCACTTTGGGAGGCAGGCTGTGTTGTGTAAAGCATCGTGTGCTTTTCTGGTGTGAATGATGTACTTAGCAGCAGTGATAATAATAATTATTAATCATTATTATTATCAATAATTACAAGTGCGTGGGAGCAGTGATAGTTGTTAATATCAGAGGGGCATGTGAAGCTTAATATGTGTTTATAAAGCCTGTCCGAGAGTCTCAGACTGACGATGCCACATCAGTGTACAGTAGTTTTGCAACACCTCTGTACAATGGGTATGGAGGCAGATATGGCAGCTGTTCCGACTCAGCAGTGGCTGGCCGCTGACTGGCCCCTGTTCTGCTGGTCTCGCTCCTTCCTCCTTTAAAAACGTGCCTTGGGATGTTTGACCTTCCACCTGGCCGCCTGCTGGCGCTAAACAAAAGAGATCTTAGTTTCATGTCTCTTCCGGGAGATGGAACATAATGATAATAATCTCCATTCATCTCCTTTTCTAAGCTATAGTTAAGGAAAATTAGTTCCACTTCCAAGACCTTTAAGAAAGAGAAGATATTCTCCAGTGTCACCCACGTTAGTCCAGCACTAATGCACACACGGGTTGACGCTCCGAAGTGGATGATCTTAACCATCTATTGCCTGGGCTAACTGGTCTTTTTCATGCCATTTGGGGGGGGGCGGGGCAGATTGTTCTCATGGGCTCAGAACCAAAGTATTAGGCACTTCCAACAAAGTCTTGCCAACCCCAGCAATGACTTACATTTGGGGCTTTTAACGCTCACCCTAAACTTATCCAAATCAAGAACTTAGAGGTGGTTGAGAATATTCCTGTCACTTAAATCACAGGATTATCTTGACCTGCCAGTCTGGGGAAGATATTGAGCGGGAATCTAACTCCAACTACTTTCACAGCAATAACATAAGTCCGAAAAAGACTAAAAATGGGAATGCTTCTTAACTGACAGGCAGGTGTGGAACTCTGCCCCATAGGTGCTATTACCACAAGCATCAAATGTTGTCAGGATTTGTACTTTAATTTGGCTCCCTGATGGTTTCACTGACTGCACCTGCAATGCACTTCCTCCTCCTTCCCCCAAACATTATCCACATGATAGACCAGGGTATATGTGAGCACATACTTTAAAGACTGTATCATAATGCGTGCCCACAAGGGGAGCAAAGTAAAGTAGACAGACAGCGTTAATTCTGGCATTTCCTAACTTTTGAGAGCTTGACTTTGAAATCTTAATGTTCTTTTAACAGTTTTGGGTGTGGCTGTGTTATGTATGCAGCTAGCGTGGGCACAGATGATGTCTAAATTACACAAATACACAGGCCTGATTCTCTCTCTCACAGCAGTGAAGTCAGAACTACTTGGGACAGGAATATGAATGGAGCTATACCGATCAGTGTAGGTAAGGCCAGGATCAGCATATATATAAACATTTCTAACGTAGTGCAACCACATCTTCAGCAATGCATTGCCCCCTGGGAGGATGAAACAGAAGCTGTGACATCCTTCTCAGCTGCTTGTCTCTCTTTGGTACATTTATGTATGACCCTTCAGGTTGCTGTTGCACAGCTTCTGTGCAACTAATTGTGCTGATGTTAGTCTCACATTAATTGGTATTCCAAAGGGGCTCCATAAAATGATTTTACTTGTACCTCCATAAAAATCAGCTTACCTCCAAAGAAAAACATTCTAATTATGAAAAAAATTCATAATCCTGTGTCTAATGGGGAGGCATCTGCTGAAAAAGTCTCTGGATAATTACTGGGAGGTTGTGTGGGAGAGAGAGAGACAGAGAGAGAGAGAGAGAGAATCGGCTACGGGAGTAAATTCTGGAAAACATTAGAGAAGGGCTGGTAGAAAGTCTAATGACTGTAATCATCTGACACATTCGAGAGGGTTTCTGCACTGACAGAACATTAGACGAGTTCCATTAAAACAGTAGTTTATAGCAGCCTCCGAAAACGCTCCCTTTGCAATCCCAATACCTGACTTCAATTAGCTAATGTCTTCAGTGATTCCAATAGCTTTCTATAAAACATTGAAGTTTCTTAACTACTGTGTCAGATTTTGTTGAGGGAATAAGTTCTTCGAAAAGGAGCAAGTTAACTATAAATCTGCCTATACTGGGCCTATATTGTCATCCTGAAGCATTACTCGGCAGGAGTGTACTTACCAAATGGAGAGAGAGAGAATATGTATGTGTGTCTCATTTAGGTCCGGTCAACATCTAAAAACTTAGGTCAGTCTGATTATGTCACTCAGTTTGCTGGCGACACAAGACAATGTCGACTCAGGGCCAATAAACGTGATGGGGAAATGGAATCACAATATACCGCACCAAAAAACAAAACACACTCTGAGACTTATTGCTTTTGTGTTTGTTACAGCCCCTGCACAGCTGCTGGACGCAAAGTTATCACGATGGAAATGGAGCTAAAACTGAACTACTAATGCCCTGAGGAATCAAAGTGGTGGAACAAGAGGCCATTGAACGTATCATTTCTAGGGAGGATACTAATGATTGGATTCCAACTCCCCTAGCAGGATACCGTTTGCATCGGCATGCTGAGATTTAGAACAGCAAACGCTTCCCAGCATCTACATTCCTCACCAGCTTAATGCAGGTGCTCAATGACACCAGGCAGCATTTCTGTACAGGAAATGAGGGCGTATTAATGAGTGAAGCCTTCTTCATTGTCCAGACTGTTGGTTTTGTTGCTACCTGTGCTGGCAGCCCATTGAGATGGAAATTCCAGCTCCTGGCCGTTGCAGTGGAATAACAGAGGCACCCTTTAAAATGCTGCCTTTTTTGTTCAGTTTTGCAATTACATTTCAGAGCTCGTCATTTTCATTGGCTCCGAGAAGCCTTGCGTCCGCTCAGGAAGTGCGGCTACGCAGCATTGGCTAATAGACCAGCCCTGCCCTGGGAGGTCAGCGTTCGGCTACAGACTGTTAAGCACGGAAGACAGTTTCCAAGTGGAGCGCTGTGATGGATTCTACCCAGGCCCCTGCTTCTGCCACCCTGTGCAGGAAAAAAACAAAGGACATTGTTCTCTGAAACGTACATTATTCCTGTTCTGAGAAAGAGACCGTGAAACTGTTAATGTGGCTAAACTCATTCCAGAAGTGATCTCTTCCCTTGGCCCTCACCCCTCCATTTTTACAGGATACTTTTCCTTTGCCCTGGTTAATCTGCTAGTTAGGCAGTGTGACTAATAAGAGATTTAGCAGGATGTGCTGGTTTTGTAACATAACCCCAGGTGTTTAGCTGTGAGCCTTTCCACTCATTATTCTGAGTGGCTGAGTACACACACCCATCTCTGCCCACTGAACTCTCTATCAAAAGGACAGCTCTCCTTGGTGACACTTCTCCCCTAGCCCCAAAGATCTATGTGCATCCTGTGAACCTACAGTCCTTGCTAGCAAGGGGCCCCTCGTCCTCCTACAGAATGTGACTCCACAGCTCCCTGAGTCACCAGGCTTGGTCCTGCCCCTTAAAATTCAATAGGAGTTTTGCAGTTGGCATCAGTCATAGCCCTTGGTACAGAGGGAAGTGCAATTCCTGAGGTCATTCCCAAACCTTGGTGTCCTCTACAACAGCCCTCGGGAGGTTGGATGGCGGGTGGGCTGGTCTTTGTGACTGTGGGGCCAGTTTTTCTTCACTTGTTCGCTCACATCTCCAGGCAGAGTTCCTCTAGGTGGTAGCCACTAGCTCTTGGACTCCTTCATGGAGCAGTGGGCGTGTCCTCCTCCAGAATCCTGATTTTGAACCTTTGACTTGCACTCGCTCCCTATTTTCATTTTTTGCCCCCCAGATTTAGTTGCTCTGTTTTGTTCTTTTCCGGCCCTTTGGTTTGAGAAAGAGGTCCCCTTCCAGCAAGCCATCTAGAACATGGAGACCAAATAGGCCTAAGAACTGCTGCCTTAACCCCAGTGGACCATGCACTTGGAGATTCCTATGCTACGTCGGCAGTAATATGCATGTGTGTTAGTGGGGGGAATGCTGTTGGATGATTTTACACTGCTTCTTGATACTGAAATGGAACTTCGCTCCCAAGAAATGACTATATATATATATATATATATATATACACACACACACACACACACACACGCTATATGTTTAAAGACATCCAGATCCTGTCTCTGTATCATCAGAACTGATCAGCTAAAGTTTAAAATGTCTGCCACAGTCCAAGCTTCCAATGAGCTCCTTTGGGTAATTTGGAATGGTCACTATCAGACTTCGCAAGCTTTTATTTTGCTCCCTGCATAAAAGCCTTTACCGGACAAGCTCCTCCAGGCCTACCGCAGCTCGGCAGTAAGAGGTTATTTTTTTCTGGAAAGTGATTTGAGCAATCCCCAACTATCAAGAGACTAGACCTGAGCTGAAGGTGTGAAAGCTGGTTGGGCTGGCAAGTTCAGGACCAGGGGTTGGCTTCTTTATAGCAGTCTGGCTCACCAATCATATAGAGAGAAAAATGGAGTCTTTGTTGGAATTTTCAGTCACCTTGGGATGGGGGTTTAAAGAATTATAAGTTTGCCCTTCTATAAGAACCTTTCACTGAAGGATCTGAAAGTGCTTTAAATACATGAAAGATTGAAACCACACAGCATCCTTATAAGATAGTTAAGCATTATTATATCCATTTTACATGTGGTAAACTGAGTCACAGAGAGTTGGTGTAACTTGCTTAAGATGACAGTGCCAGGGCTAGAACCCAGGAGTCCTGTCTCCCACCCACCTGCTCTGATCACTATAGTAATTCTTTCCCTGTCTTCCTTGTCTTCAGGATGTGGCAGGAAGAGGGGGGGGAGTTTCCCCCTCAATGAATCTTCCTCTCCAGTAAAACTTGCCTGTGAATTCCTAGTATTTATGTATCAAAGCCAAATGCAAGTTTCTGCTGCAAGAAGAGAATGATAAATCAAAATCCTTCCACACTCTCGCAATCAGCAGAATGGGGTTTCAGCTATTTCCCTCTAAACCATTAGTGCAAATGGTGTGCTCATAAAATTAGGTACCGCTTGATGTTTTTGAGTACTAATGACCTGGAATTAACAGAAATAACCATGGTATAAACTGGTAATTAATGTCCTCTTTATTATCCTGCTAACAAGATGAAAACATATTGAGAAAGGATCGTCATTTCTCAGCTCCAAATATGACACTGTTAGCATCATAGTAATGTTCCTCTAATTACCCAGAACTCATCCAGACTGATTGGCTCGGAATGAACCAGGGTTCAGCCATTTCTGCAACTTCCTAGCTGGAAAGGAGTGGGACCATTTGACAAGTTACTAGACTGAGTATGAATTTGAGGGACTATGATGTACAAACATCGGAGTTATTTTACCAGGAAAAAGCGGTGGTCCCTCTAATGCAGGTGCAGTAGCTTGTCTCTGGAATTCCAAAATTCCCAATAATGAACTGGGTCAGTTGTGCGATACAATTTTTAACACTATTATTTGGGCCCAGATGACCGAGGCCCCATTGTGCTGGGGGTGCTGCACAGAGGGCTATTCAAGGCAATCCCAGTCCTGAAAGATTTTACAATTGAATATTAAGGACTGGGATGGCAGGAGACTGAACATTAGAATTTCTTCCTGACTGTGGTAGGAAAACATTAAGGCCTGGCTTGTGACCGTCACTTGTAGAGCTGCAAGTGTTAGCAGTGTAACAATGATTTAATAACTGTTGATATCAGTAGTGCCTACAGATCTCAGGACATGCAACTGTATAAACAACTTGGACAGATCAGAAGAACAGCTCTGTGTAGCTCGAAAGCTTGTCTCTTTCCCCAACAGAAGTTGGTTCAATAAAAGATATACCTCACCCACCTGGTCTCTCAGACTCAGAAATTCTTGTCCTTATAAAGAGCAGATAAAAGGGAACTTTTAACTTCTTTACCCTGTGTGAAGCTGCAGCGTAAATCCCCACATGCTGATTGTGGTAGCTTTGTTGATTACAAACTGTATTATTGTGACGTTTGTTTGGAATGCTCTAAAAATCCTTTCGCTGCCCAGACTTTGGAAACCTCGTGACATTTTTATGCTCATGGCTCCCGTTAGTTCAGTCTGGCCAAATTCCCTTCACCCACTCCCTGAGCATAAGCTATCTTTTGGAGGCTGAAGAAAATATTTTTTATTTTTTCCTGACCATTGGCTGTCATGGCAAAGAGTGGGGAAGGTGATTTTGTGCCTGAATATGTAAAGGGTCACGGCAATTATGCAAGGCTGCAGCTTAGGGTACGTCCAGACTACCCGCCGTATCGGCGGTTGGCGATCGATTTATCGGGGATTGATATATCGCGTCTCGTTAAGACGCGATATATCAATCCCTGAACGCGCTCCCCGTCGACTCCAGAACTCCACCGGAGCGAGCGGCGGTAGTGGAGTTGACGGGGGAGCCGCAGCCGTCGATCCCGCGCCGTGAGGATCCAAGGTAAATCGATCTAAGATACTTCGACTTCAGCTACGCTATTCACATAGCTGAAGTTGCGTATCTTAGATCGATCCCCCCCCCCACAGTGTAGACCAGCCCTCAGTAATTCAGTGTGGGCCCACTGCACTGCCCATTGACATGAAGAAACCAGGCCTTGTGAGAAGTAGGAATGCCAGCATTGTTATGTGAAAGTTACATGCAGTACTGTGAAACCCAGGGACGTGCCAGGGGAAGGATCGGAGCAGGAAGGAAGATGTGACTTGCCAGGCCAGCGGGGAAAACATTGACGTTTCTCTCCCTGAAAGCCACCTCGGACAACAGGTGATTCTATAAACAGGTGGAGGGTAGCAGCCAGGGGCGAGCTGTGTGCCTTGCACATAATGTTACCAGTTGTAGCTCTCTGTCCATTTCATCAGAAACCCAATCAGCTTATTCTCCTCATCATGACAACCAAAATTGCAGCTGCTCACTTCTGTGCATATTTCAAACTTTGCTTCCTCCTGAAACTAAGGACAATGGGAGTATCCACTTCCCAATGTGTGAGACACCTTGTCTGAAGAATCTCAGATTAACTGAGCTTGAAATCCACCTCCCCCATGATAAACCTGCGATGCTGGAATACAGGCTTCAAGGTATTGCTAAACTCTTACTCAAGAGCCTGGCCATAATTATACCAAAAGAACCCCACAGGGGGGCAGACAAGACTAGCGGCCTGTTTTCCTATGCAGAGCGGTTCATTGTCTCCTATGAGTTAATTGGGTTCCAGGGATATGTTTGAAAATACTAGGAGATAAACGAGCTAGAAATAACTTGCTGTGTGACCCGCCAAAAGAGAGATGTTCTGTGAATCAAACTTCCTGATACCCCAAGAAATCCAGACCAACTAGCTTTCACCCCAGATCAGGAACTGTACACTTCTCTGTTTTATAAACAGACACGTCTCTCTAAGTGTGGACAATCTGTCATCTTTCAAGATAATTTCCTTTGTTCTGTAGTAATCTCTGAAAGGGAAATGAAAGTTATTAGATATAATCAAAGAATGTACAGACTATGCCCACTAAAAGTAAAGGACAAAGACCCCAGTAGTGAACTAACGCAACAATTTTAAGAAGGAATTCAATCAAGGAAGAGCTAATGTTAAAGAATTTGGTTTGAAGGACTCGATGTGGACCCTACACCAGAAGCTAAGAAAGGAAATACTGGAAAAGAACTCCCTGTACCAGAGAATAGAGCTGTTTGCATGATGTATCAAGACACTGAAAACCCACATCACAATCTTAACCCAAGAGAGGAGTTAATTGAGCAATGCAGTTCAAAAGCTAGAGGCTACAGTTGAAAACTTGAAAAGTCAAAAGGAATTGCTAGAAAGCCTAAACTTTCAGCTACAAGCTGAGTGGCAAAAGAGAAGAGCCAATATGGAATGCCAAGAAAAAGAACAAAAATATCTAATGTAAAGATTCAGACAGGAACCTACAGGGATACTAAGATCCTGGAAGAAACAGCGAACTAGGCTGAAGATCTCTGAAAGTCAACTCCATCACACAAATGTGGAAAAATCTCAGAAAATCTGAGACTTGAAGGCGACAGACTACGGGGGTCAGTAGCCACACGACCTACCCTCTCCAACAGAGTAAGAGACAGAATTGGATAGACTCCAGGACCCATTTAGCGGTCAGCCACTGACAATCTAAGCTTTTCCTCCTTCCAACCTGGCCAGCACTGCCTGGGAACCATGTTGGTACCTGTGACACAGAGGACCCTTGGCAAAGGTCCTCTGTTCTTTGCAAACAACTCTCACCTCACACCTGACAAACTCACTACACCAACCATGTCTTGCAGGATATTTATCCATAAAGAATAACATGTAAGAAAGCTACATGAAAGCTCATAACTTGTTAAGATTCATAATCATTGCAAGATAATTGTACCGGTAATATTTAAAGAATAATAAAATTATATTGAAAGTATGCTTTATGGTCTTGATGTAAAAGTTAGCCACCAGGGATAATAAGGCTTTGTCTACACTACGAGGCTTTTAATGACACAGCTGTGCCGCTACAGCCGTGCTGCTAAAAGGCACGAGATGCAGCTGCTGTTTTCGGCGGGAGACAGCTCTCCCACCGACAAAAACACTTCCACCCCCAATGAGTGGCAGTGGCTTTGTCGGCAGGAGAGTGCTCCTGCTGACAAAGCGCTGTACACACCGGCGCTTTTCATCAGTCAAACTTTTGTCGTTCAGGGGGGGTGTGTTTTTTAACACCTCTGAACGACAAAAGTTTTGCCGACGAAGTTCCAGTGTAGACAACGCCTACGTCTCGGTGATGGCCCATTCCATCAGGAGGGAGTTATTGCCCCGCCCTGGTGAGCTGGGGATGGAATGCAAGGCTCAGTCCTCCAACCTTGCTCCATCCCAAGACTTTCAATAGAAAACCATGCGAGAGAACTGCAAACAATCAAAACCACTTGGAGGTAAGAAAGGAAGGTTACAAGAGGCAGAGACTGGCCCTGCCTATGAATAAAGACAAAAGGACTATTTTAGTATAACGCGGAATGGGGAAAGGCACTCCATATCCTGTCACCGAGGAGACGTCTTGGGGAGCAGGAATGCTCTCATGAAATAGTGGTTCCTGGGAAGCCAGCCAGCTCTGCAACAGACTGAACTTTGGTGGGGGAGGGGAGGAGGACGAGGGGGAACCTTTTTTAGTAGATAAGAAAGAGAACTATTAATAGGAAAACCAGATTTGTGTTTTATCATTTTGTTTTGTATTGTAACCATTTATTTCCACTATTTTCTTGTTTCTAGTTAACTCCCATTCTTTCTTAAATAAACCTACTTTGGTTTTAATAGAAGTGCTCACAGGTGCTGTGTGGTTTTAGAAGAGTGGTGATTTAAGGTACAACGAGTAAACGGCTCCCTGGATGGCAGAGGATCTGGGATTTCTGTGAGTAGTCAGTGGCAGGGGCTGGCTATCCCAGGGGAATGATTCAAAGGGACTTGGGGACTGGGGTGCATCTGCTGATAGCCTGCAAGGCAAAGACAGGGCTGGCATCGCCCAGAGGAGAGTGGCTGATGGGCTGGCAGTGACGGGGCTGGCACCCAGCTACCACAAACAAGAGGCAGGCAGATGACTTGGCTGCCCTGCGAACTGTCCCAGCACCTGCTTGTTCTTTCACATGTCTAGCGTCGGTGTGTATGTGTGAGACGGACTCAGAGTTGATGCTGGAAGCCGGGGAGGGGGAGCCCATTCCATTCACACTTCGTCTCTAAAGGCTCAGGTGGGACAAACCTCAAACACATGGGTGGGTTTGTTTGGTCCCAGTGACTTCCCCCACCCTCCTGAGACTCTGTATGGACTTTCCCCGCTGGCCTTTGTACAGTGCAAACTCCTGCTTACAGGCAGGGGACTGACGCTCCTTTCGAATTCCTTTCCCTTCAGTCTCTGAGCTGAAAGGGGCACTTGGGCAGCATGAAGACACGCTGCTTTTTCCACTAAAAGCTGCCTCTGCCCTTGACTCGGTGCCTCGCCCCTGCAGAGAAACACATTACTCCAGAGCAGTGTTGTTTCAAGGTTGATTATTCACAATGAACCCCAAGTCACACCTCAGCTGGGGGATGACTGACACGCAGAGGTTTGCTTTTTTTATCCACAGCCTTCTGCCAGATGCGCTTTCCATCCATCAGACGTGACAGAACTGTCTGACACTGCGCGCAATCCCAGGGACCATTCTGAGAGCTGAAAAGCAACACGTCCCTTTTACCGACCAGAGACAAAGGAAGGGACGCAGCCAGGTTTGGGCAGCCAGGTTTGTGCCCATCATCAGTGTCTGCTCTACTGTGACCTAATGGAATGTGCGTTTCTAGTGCAGGCGTCACGGTAGCATAGGCAGAATGTAAATGCCCCCGTGCTTTTAGCTCTCTGCAGTCGTACAGTTTCGCACAAATGTTTGCTGTTGTACAGGGTTTTTTCACCCTTTGATTTTCAACGAAGCAAGTGCCCCCGCTCCAGGATGGAAGAATACACAAAATGCACCACACGCACACACACGCGCGCAAACACACACGGGCTAGTGAAGCTAGAGTTCTGGAGGACATCAAGCAAATCCACCAGGTACCGCACAAAGTCCATCATGGGGCATGGCCCTTTGATTCCGATCCAAGAAAGGCCATGGCGAAGCTGCTGACTGCCGGTCACCCTGTAGGGTGCTTTGAAATGAAAAGGTCTAAACAAACGGTAGAAGGAGGAAGGACAGTCAGGAGGGTCAGTTTCACGTTCCCCCATTTTACAGATTGGGAGATTAGGACCAGCGGCTTACCCAAGGCAGCACAGAGGCAGAACTAGCATCCTGGACTCCTGACCCCAAGTCCTCTGCCTTAGCCACAAGGCCATCCTTAACTAGGAAAGGGATTTCAGTGTAAAGAGGATGGAGCTGTTGTAAACGAGAGGAAAACACCATTTAAAATTAAAATATTTTCAAATACCTCTACAATGTCTAAATAGGGGCAACCACAGGATTAAATCCTTATCACAGAGACATCAAAGAGTCGGATCTGCTACTTCCCGGCTTTCACTTTGCTCCATTTAGCTAAAAATGGCATTTTATTAAAAGGGAGAGGGGGAAGGCTGATGAAAATGATACGTTAACTTTGAAAGATGGGCTGCCTTTGTCTGCCATAAGAATGCCACAGCTTAAAGCATCTTATCTGGGGAAGATTCAAGTGCTGTGTCTGCATTCAGTCTGACATGAATGCAGGGGGAGCTTTCAAATGCAAATTGCAGACTCACTTTAGAGACTACAATGTGAAATGAAGCTCCTCACAAAAGAGAGGAGAAACATTTAAAATTTAAAAAAAAAGCAACAATAATACAGCAAACACTGTGGACCTCATTCCTTTCCGCATCTGTGCCCCTTTAACCAGCTCAGCAAAGAGAGGAATTGACTGTGCTTCCTTGAAAGGAGTGAGGGTTCTGGTCTAAAGCGTCCCCCAACAGTGGGACTGGCGGTAGCCTGGACTGGCCGAGTGTAGGTACTTAAGAACATAAGAAAGGCCGTACTGGGTCAGACCAAAGGTCCATCTAGCTCAGTATCCTGTTTACCGACAGTGACCAATGCCAGGTGCCCCAGAGGGAGTGAACCTAACAGGTAATGATCAAGTGATC
This sequence comes from Terrapene triunguis, assembly GCF_002925995.2. NCBI lineage: Eukaryota > Metazoa > Chordata > Testudines > Emydidae > Terrapene > Terrapene triunguis. The sequence continues at coordinate 2,225,943 of NW_020665065.1, read as the reverse complement.
TCTCTCCTGCCATCCATCTCCACCCTCTGACAAACAGAGGCTAGGGACACCATTCCTTACCCATCCTGGCTAATAGCCATTAATGGACTTCACCACCATGAATTTATCCAGTTCTCTTTTAAACTCTGTTATAGTCCTAGCCTTCACAACCTCCTCAGGTAAGGAGTTCCACAAGTTGACTGTGCGCTGCATGAAGAAGAACTTCCTTTTATTTGTTTTAAACCTGCTGCCTATTAATTTCATTTGATGACCCCTAGTTCTTTTATTATGGGAATAAGTAAATAACTTTTCCTTATCCACTTTCTCCACATCACTCATGATTTTATATACCTCTATCATATCCCCCCTTAGTCTCCTCTTTTCCAAGCTGAAGAGTCCTAGCCTCTTTAATCTCTCCTCATATGGGACCCGTTCCAAACCCTTAATCATTTTAGTTGCCCTTTTCTGAACCTTTTCTAGTACCAGTATATCTTTTTTGAGATGAGGAGACAACATCTGTACGCAGTATTCGAGATGAGGGCGTACCATCGATTTATATAAGGGCAATAATATATTCTCAGTCTTATTATCTATCCCCTTTTTAATGATTCCTAACATCCTGTTTGCTTTTTTGACCACCTCTGCACACTGCGTGGACATTTTCAGAGAACTATCCACGATGACTCCAAGATCTTTTTCCTGATTTGTTGTAGCTAAATTAGCCCCCATCATATTGTATGTATAGTTGGGGTTATTTTTTCCAATGTGCATTACTTTACATTTATCCACGTTAAATTTCATTTGCCATTTTGTTGCCCAATCACTTAGTTTTGTGAGATCTTTTTGAAGTTCTTCACAGTCTGCTTTGGTCTTAACTATCTTTAGCAGTTTAGTATCATCTGCAAACTTTGCCACCTCACTGTTTACCCCTTTCTCCAGATCATTTATGAATAAGTTGAATAGGATCGGTCCAAGGACTGACCCTTGGGGAACACCACTAGTTACCCCTCTCCATTCTGAGAATTTACCATTAATTCCTACCCTTTGTTCCCTGTTTTTTAACCAGTTCTCAATCCATGAAAGGACCTTCCCTTTTATCCCATGGCAGCTTACTTTACTTCAGAGCCTTTGGTGAGGGACCTTGTCAAAGGCTTTCTGGAAATCTAAGTACACTATATCCACTGGATCCCCCTTGTCCACATGTTTGTTGACCCCTTCAAAGAATTCTAATAGATTAGTAAGACACGATTTCCCTTTACAGAAACCATGATGACTATTGCTCAACAGTTTATGTTTTTCTATGTGTCGGACAATTTTATTCTTAACTATTGTTTCGACTAATTTATCTGGTACCGACGTTAGACTTACCGGTCTGTAACTGCCGGGATCACCTCTAGAGCCCTTTTTAAATATTGGCGTTACATTAGCTAACTTCCAGTCATTGGGTACAGAAGCTGATTTAAAGGACAGGTTACAAACCTTAGTTAACAGTTCCGCAACTTCACATTTGAGTTCTTTCAGAACTCTTGGGTGAATGCCATCTGGTCCCGGTGACTTGTTAATGTTAAGTTTATCAATTGATTCCAAAACCTCCTCTCGTGACACTTCAATCCGTGACAGTTCCTCAGATTTGTCACCTACAAAAGCCGGCTCAGGTTTGGGAATCTCCCTAACATCCTCAGCTGTGAAGACTGAAGCAAAGAATCCGTTTAGTTTCTCCGCAATGACTTTGTCGTCTTTAAGCGCTCCTTTTGTATCTCGATCGTAGCTTGTGAGAGTCCACTTTTCCTTTCTTCCAAAGGGCAGCCTTTCCCGTGCCTCACTCTGCCACAGCCCCTGAATATTTGACCTGCAGTCCCCACCCCCATTATTCCAATCATAGCTATTGCTCTGTAATTAACTTAGTGTTCATGAAAAGTCCCAGAGATTTCTCCTATGACAAATGGATACAAGCCCTCAGGAACTGTCTAGGGCCACATGAACTATTGCCTTGCCCTTTACTGAACCCGCTGAAGACTGTGCTACACAACAGTGATGAGTGTCAGATTTCTATCCAAATCCGTACACAGCTGCTCTAGAAACTCACAGGTAGGATTACTGGGACCCTTCAGGCTACATACCCTATGTAGAACCAAGCAATTGTTGTCTTTAAACTGCTGTTCCGTAGTTGCATTTCTTTGGCGTGTCCATGAAGGGAACTGGAGGAGCTTTATTGTGCTCTTAAGTAAGAATGCAGGAGTTTTTCCAGTCACTGGTTTGACTTATAATATATGCTCCAAATTCTGTTCTCACATACAGTGGTGTGACTCTGGAGTTACCCATTACAGCTAAGGCCCTGTCTTGCTATAACATAGCTCATTGGGCTGGGATTATGTTGTCTCATGTAAGAGGCAGCTTGCTTTTCTGGGCCGACGGAACGGATCCAAGGAGTTTGCTGCTGTGAACCCTTGAGGTCCAAAACAAAACCTGAAATCACTGTTTATGACACTACAGCCTCTGAAAAGAGAGATGTGCGTAGTTAAGATGTGCTTGGCAATCTGGATTTCTAGCAAAAGGAGCCCAGAAAGCCAAAAAGATAAGGGATTTGCTTTTCATGAGGCTAATCAAGGCAGCAAATTAGCACTGTTCAGTACTGTACAGTGAAACATATCAATGAGCAAACTTAATCAAATCCATTGTGGATTGTGCGTAACAGGTAGAACTGCCAAAGGGGTTTCTGTGGGGGTGAAAATATAGAAGTTTGAAAATTACAGGCTGACAGGTTTGAAAGCAATTAAGGTAATAGGAGGCAAAGTGCTTAGCTTACCCATCTATCCATGGGGGAGGATTAGGGTGAAAAATGTTGGTGCTGCATACAGAATGTTCCCAAATGCTGCTGTTCTGGTGAGGTATTTCGGGACCAGCTCTGACAGGTATTTAGATATTAGTGTCCTCTACAGACGTTGCAGGTGTTCAGATCTGTGCAAATTCTCAACTTTCTTATCACACTGTATTGCAGAAAGTACAGAAGCTCTGCACTGCAGAACCGTTGTGCCTCAGTTTCCCTGTAAAAATGGAGGCAGTAATACTGACCTATAACACAGTGGATTATAGGGCTGAATGTTTGCAATTCCATATGCCTTGCATTTGAAGATCTAAAAGTGCTTTACAAAGTATTATTGTCCTGGACCAGAAATCTACAAGGAAGAATGTTTGAGGTGTATTTTTAAGCTGTACAAAAACAGAAAGCGCAGCAGATCTGACAAAAAGCTCTTCCCGCATGCTTGAAAATTTATCTAAAACTTTCCAGAAATGAGGATGCTGGTTTGAAGTCTACTCAGTATTACCCATTAACACACAATAATCCACATCTAGAGCTGATGGGGAAAATGCAGACAAATTTTGCAAAAACTTTTCATAATTTTTCACAGAAATAATCATCAACTATGACCCCACATGGAAACAGTAACCAGATTTTCATCCACTGTGGCCTATACAAATATAATTTATTTGTTTGTTTGTTTTTGTTTAAATCCTGCTAAAAGTAATGCAGGATCTTTTTCGCAGGCCTGCTTGGACAGTCCTCCAAAATGAATTAGACCTAATGCAAAGAGAATTCAGATCTTCTGCTCAAAATGGATTGTTGAAAACCTCTGCCTGTGTTTTTTCTATACACTGTCTGTCCTTCACAGTTCTGTATTCGGTTTGTCCTTCATTTTTTTCCCCACTGTGCTGTCTGCATGCAGCATTCACACAGCGTTGTCACAGTGCAGTATCTCCTGGCAACTAGGCATTCATTCCCAATTAATTTCCATTGACAATAAGAACAGATGATCATATCTGTGCAGGTTTTATCACAATACCAGCCAGCGCTGCCCTACTGGAAACAGTTAAGAGCGTATTTTGTCTGGTTTCCTACTAAAGATGGCTGATAATGTGAAGAACAGTGACGAGACCTGCAACAGCAGCTTCTTCAACAGCAGATTCACAGAGTTTAATGCCAGAAGAGACCCATTGAATCATCTAGTTTGGCCGCCTGTATATCACGGGATTAAATTTCGCCCAGTTACCCTTGTATTGAACCCAATAATTTGTGTTTGACTAAAGGAAATCTTCCAGAAAGGCATCCAGTCTTTATTTGGAGACATCAAGAGATGTGCCTGTTTATTTACCACTTCTCTTGGTACTTGTTCCAACGGTATTAATACACAGTGATCACATCACCTCTCTATCTTCTTTTTCGATGTGAAACAGATCGAGCTCTCTAATGGGAAGGAATTTCTCCAGCCCTTGAATCATTTTTGTAGCTCTTCACTGCACCCTCTCCAATTTTTCAACATCTTTTGTACAATGTGGACACCAGAACGGGGCTCAGCGTTCCAGTCGCAATACTGCTGTATCGCCTTCCGGCTCCTGCTCGCGATCCTCCTGTTCATACACTCAAGGATCACGTTAGCCCTTGTGCCACAGCATCGCACAGGGAGCTCGGGTTCCGTGGTTTGTCTGCAATGAGCCCTAAAGCCCTTTTGGAGTAACTGCTTTCCAGGATACAGTCCCCAATCTGCAGGTGTGGCCTGTATTCCTTGTTCTAGGTGTGTAACTTTGCACTGGGCTGTATTCAAATACATTTTAATTGAATGGGCCTAGGTTAGTCTACGTTTTGAAGTCTATCAGTTAGCCAGTTCTAAATCCACTTACTGTGTGCTCTATTAACACTGTATGTGCTTATTTTAAGCCACGCGTGGTCCCCACCCGGCCCAATGACTTTACCAAGTGCAGGGAAGGTTGTCAGATCCCAAAGCAAAGCTGAGACTTATGCCTTGTGGAAAATGCTCCTGTTAGAACATACGAGATTCAGCCAAGCACAAACATTGAGTATCCAGCCTCAGAGACACCCAAAGGGCAAGAACAGGGATTGTGTTCTCTTGTTTTCTCCGTCTTTCCCATGCCCCACTTTGGCTTGGGCAGGGGGGGAGGGTTGACGGAAAGTAAGGGTGAGACACGCCCTGCATGAATGACTCTTTCGGTGCTGCAACATGCCAGTGATTAGGGCAGTGCCACAGGCTCACCTGGCTCCTTGTCAGTCCAAGCAGGATTCGGCACCAGCTCCCTGGCTCCAGTCAGTCAAAGGCCCTTTCCCCCTCCACACCCTCCCTCAAGGCAACGCCTTCCTCAGACCCACCTGTGAGCTGAGACTTGCGAGGTTGCTATTTCTGCCCTGGCACCAAGAGAAATGGGATTCGGAGCCTGATCTGCCCAGACGGCCTTGCCCACCAACCTTTCGATGCAATCTGCTTTGTACTTTCCCTGTTCCCATTTCGGTGCCCTCCGCAGAGGACTAGCTTTGCGGCCGGCTCACTGGTGGCAAGAGCGCCCCCGGAGCCTGATTTACACTTACACTGTGGTTTCTCAGTGCTTGGTTACACGGCTGGTTTCAAATTGAAGCCATAAAACATGGTGGAAGCCTAAAAATATAGAAGAGAACTTTGTTCCTTCCTCTTCCCAGTGGTTTTCCTGAGATTGCAGCACACCTCTCCCCAGGCCCTTTGCTCTAGGGTCATGCTCCACTACATTATTATTTGTTGTTATTGGTACTGGGGGAGCCCCCAGGAGTCCCAGTCATGGAACTGCACCCCACTATGCCCAGCGCTCTACAAACACAGTCCCTGCCCCAAAATTATTTATCTGCATCGGGTATTTACACAGCACCAATTCCCATACCGCACTGAGATACCATCTCCTGCTGTACGTGACCATGGCCCTATAAGGTAGGTAGAAGGCATCAGACAGAGCCCAGCCCCAAAGATCTTGTGATTTGTTAGTATGAGGCCCCATAAATGTGCAAGGTGCCCCATCAAAAGGTCAAGAGACAGTCCCTATCAAACAGCATATAATCTAGAGCCTTGAACCTGCTCTCATGGCAAGTAACTCTAGTGAGTTCACCAGGGCTACTCCTGATTCACGCCGGTCTAACTGAAACCAGGTCAACACTACAGACCTAATCGGTATAACGATGTTGCTCAGAGATATGAAAAATCCACACCCGTGAGCGATGTAGTTACACCGACCTAACCCCCCATGTAGACATCGCTACGGTGACAGGAGAGCTTCTTCCACAGCCAGAGCTACCGCCTCTTGGGGAGGTGGATTAACTGCGCTGATGGGAGAAGCTCTCCTTTCAGCGTAGGAGCATCTTCACTACAGCGCTACCGCAGCATACCTGCACCTGAGCAGCTGCGCCATTGTAGTGCTGTATATGAAGATGAGCCCTAAGGAGAGAATAAGGCCTAGGTTAGGTATGGTATATGGCGGGGAGATATGGCCTTAGGCAAGGTGCAGCACCTTGCCTGATGCTATGTTGACCAATGGGGATGAAGGAGCATGAATCGTTGGCATAGACTCCAGAGGCAAAAGGCAATACAATATTGGAGAGGAGCAGCCTATAACACAGAGGTGCGCATGGTCTTCACAATCTCCCCAGATACCGCCCCGTCACGTGCCTGAGTGTTCTGACGGGACAATCCCAGCAGGTGAAAAGGCAGTTCCTCCTCATGGCCTCCCTGCTGAGATTGCCAGCAAGGGGTCTACCTGGGAGGCTGGCATCTGTGCACTGGGAAATGGACGGAGACTACCCACTCGTTTCACATAAGCCACTGCAAATTCATCACCCTATCGTCTACCACTCCCTCGCCTGTGGCTGAGCCAGTGCCCTAGAGGCGATCTTCTCCATTTTCAACCCTCTCCGTCAACTTCCTTTGACTTGATTTTTAATATTAAACAGAGTTAGCCCAATTCTATCCCTTGACCTGTGGCCATAATTAATCTCTTTATTCCTATGTGTACTGTATCGCCTGATTCATGCTTTCCAGCTCCCGCCTTTGCCTTAGATCTGCAAGGGTCCCTTACCCTGAAACCGATACCAGATTTGGATGCTGTGTGCTCATAGATTAAATGAAATTCCGGTGTCAGACAATTTTGACATCTCTAGTACTCACCTTTAGAAGAGATTATCTTCTGTCAATTCAAACAATGCACGAGCTCCGAGCTGACTGAGTGATTTGAAATCACACAGAACCTGCTGAGCCTTTCTAGCCTCTGGGACAGTTCATAGAAACGCAGGTGATGGGCTGGATTGTGGAGAGCTTCTGATCTGTCATTTAAAGGGATTAGCGAGAGGAAGGGCAACCCAGATGCTTGCACCAGCATGCAATGGGGAGCTACTGGCAAACAGAAGCCTTGGAACAGAAAACTCTATGCTGCACTCCGTGGGTTCTGTGCAACAATTTAGATGAGCTGGAATGAGTAAAGTACCATAAAATTGTCATCTTTGTGTACAAAATTCAGTTAAAAAAACAAAATACTTTAAACACACACATTCTGGAAATGCAGCTTTTAAAAATCTGTTAAAAAAAGAATTAAAAAAATAAAAATCCAAACAAGCTCACGGCCAGCAAAGAATAACAGAAATAGTGACAATCGTCTGGACCGTGGCATATGGTATAAATATATAGGGATTAATTTACCATTTTAAGTAGAACAAATATGGCTGTTACATCATTGGAGGTCATGTTAGTGTGCCAAGAATTCAGTCGGACAATAAATCATAGTGACTTGGCCATGGCTTGATTAGATAGAGGCAAACTGCAAAGAGGAAGGAAACACATCCTGACAGCATGTGGGCTAGGTTCACAGAGCAGCTCAATCGGTTTTCTGTCTTCAAACAAACGTGGTCGAGGAAATTCAGAAACAGAAAATCTATGGAGGGAAAAGTCTCTAAAGCTGATAACAACAGGACTCTGTCTCTTGGTAGGTGGAGTAAGATGAAAGCTTCGACAGATGCTCCAGGAACACGTCATTCTACTGACCCTCAGGCAAAGCCTCCTCTTTATTGATAGGCAACCTTCACACAGAAGGTTTCTTCATTCTTGTCTTCGTGGTCATTGATATAAATCAGAATCTCCTCCTCCCCGGTGCTCTGGCTTGGTGCAAACCGCAAGCCAATCGTGTACATCTCCCCTCCTCCAATCTGCAAAAAGAGTGAGATGACAGCGCTAAACATCTCCATTCTCCCTACACCAGCACGGCTCGCACTAGCACTCACGTGTGCATTTGGCACCGAGCTGCAAGAGGGGTCTGTCAGCTGACAAAACAGGCATGGGAGGTGTGCCCGACAGTAACACATAACATGTCCCTGTGTCAGACATCCCAACCCACTGAGTTCACACAGCACCATCCTTCCCTAGCAAACCCTTACAGAGCACAAAAGAAGTCTGAAGTTTTCAAACCGCATGAAGCTTACTCATCTATTTCCAGTCTCCCTGAGCAAATGATGCCGTTTCACTGTGAGTGGAACATGCATTCTAGGATTCATGGTAAAAACCAAATGATGGACCACAAGAGAGCACGACATGCAGGAAAACATTCTCAGGGTGATTTTCAAACGTGTTCACCTCCCAGATCTCCTACTGAAGTCAATAGGTGCAGCCACTGGGCATTGGAGAAAATCATTAACTTTGGAAAACCTTTGAGGATTGAAAACCAGAGAGACAGGCAGGCCTGCTGCAAGGGTATCTGAGCTTCTCCAGCCACTCTGTTTGGTTTGCTACCTCAAAGGAATCCTCCTTGAACTGCAGCAGGTCAGCTCGGTTGGTATGCAGGAAGTACATCCTCCTGGAGGGATATGGGTTCGTGTATGTGATCCGCTTGTTGGAGCCTTTCCCTCCGCCGGCAGGGAGTGTTATTTCAAATGCCTGTGGTTACATATAACAAATCACAGCGTTGTCATTTCAGTTCTGACACAGGCCAAGTCTGAGTAAAAGCACAATGGTTTCCCATATAGTGTAGTAAACACCCCCAGGAAGATTTCCCTTTATTCTGGAGTCACTACCAAAATGTTCAGTAAATTTGCAGAGAGTAAGAACTACTTTATGGAACCCAGCAATGAGTTATTAGAACATGGAAGCGAAGTGATTATGACCCAATCTCAGATACTGTTCAGGCCATTTATGGAAGAAATAACAGAGACGTCTTCTGTTCTTGCTGCCAGGCATATAGACTAGAAGATCCGAAAGGAGCTATCCAGTCCGCACTATCTATCATTCTAAGGCTAACTGTGGATTCAAATCTCCTAGGACCATGTTCATAGGAACAAGAGGCAGGTGGGTCCAAAGTACTCGAGGCTGGCCTGAATCTGCTCCCACCGAAGCCAGTGGTCGAACTCTCATTAGGCCAAGGCTCAGTGTTTTTGAAAATCCCTTTCAAAATGTTTTGACCAGAAACTTTAAGGGGTGTCTTCAGGCTACCCCGATCAGCCCCCTCTCTCCCCACTGCACACCCCATGGCGATGGTGTCCGTGCTGGTTGCAATGCCTCGTGTCTGTTCATTAGTGCTGGTTAGGGTGACCAGATGTCCCGATTTTATAGGGACAGTCCCGATTTTTGGGTCTTTTTCTTATATAGGCTCCTATTACCCCCCACCCCCTGTCCCGATTTTTCACACTTGTTGTCTGATCACCCTAGTGCTGGTCAGAGGAACTTTTCTTCCTCAGTGGATCCTTTGTTAGGCTATTCCCAATGGGTGTGCCAGAGAGGGCCCACTTGAAACCCTTTATTGAAGGCTAAAGTGCTGCATAGGCCTTGCACGGGGGAAACTTTCACTCACTCTGAACACATTAGTTCCCTCACCTCCCCCTGCTTTCCTCTCAGCTCCCACGCAGCTCCCCCAGCCTGAATTCTGCAGCGAGTCTTTTGTATATACGGGGTTATTAGCCTGAATGACAAAGGGACTCAGCTGGGATCATAGCCAGGCTCCTTCGCCAGCTAGCTAGCTAATTTATTTCCATTAGGACAACCACGGTGCTAATTCCCTCACATGGCATACGGGAGTGGTTCTGTCGTTACGAGGGAAGTGTAGCAGTGCTGTACTGTTGCGCTTAACTTCCCCCAATATGGAGTATTTCAGGGAAACGTTTAAAACTGAACAGTGGCCCGAAATCCCAGAGCAGACTGGAGTCAGCGCTAATAGGAAATACCCCTGCTGTCACTGACTTTCAGAATGGGGGCTCTACGGGTGGAGCTACCTTCAAAACAGAGGCCGAACATGATTTTCTGATGGTTTTCAGCGGGATTGTTCACAGGCTGAAAGTTAAGCACATGCTTAAGTGCATCCTAGATCCAGGTCACAGTGCCCAGCACGATGTAACCCATAACATACAGCAGGTTCCCTCTAAATCCTCTATGATATATTCTGAATACAAGAGCTACCCACAACTGTTACCATAGACACACATGCCACTACAGCCCTGATTCTGGAAAGCACTTAAACACGTGCATAAAGTCCCGCTGACTTCAGTGGCAGTTAAGCACGTGCTTTCCTGAATAGGCATGGATTTGTGCTTCGGTGCTTTCCTGACCTGGGGCCTGTATACATAAAATCGGGAGAAGGAGTAGTATTTATGTACAAAGGGAAAAACCACTAGTGCTTCCTCTGGTTATACCCAGGACCATACCTAAAGCAGCTGTCCAGACATAGTAATATAAAGTTATTATTATAATTCCTATGGCAATTTGATTGTATATGGCATGTGAAGGCAGTTACTTTGGGGCTAGTTGCTGTTAAAAATATTACTACTTTAAGGTGATTAACTCAAAGAATAAAGTGGTTTTGTCACTATCTGTCCCAGATGTTTAGGAATCAGTTTTATGATCCTATAATCTATTCCTGGTGAAGGGAAGAGTCTTTCAAGGTTGAAAAGACTGCAAAGAAAGAAAAACACTGCCCAAAGAATAATTATAAAAAATCAAAATGTTCTACACACATTCTGGAGTTCTAACAACACAGGATAATAGTCTTGTCCTTCCTGTACAATGGATGATTTGGAAGTTTTTCATACTCAATGCAAGGGACTGATTTCTGACGAGAAGTGGTGGCTAAAGGCTATGGTGATGGGTGACAGAGATAGACAGTAAATAGATAGCTATGGATGGTAGTGACCGTTCCGGTAAAACTAGTCAGCTCACTTTGCACTCAGGGCAGTTCCATCTTTGGCAAATAAGATTTAACTAGCAGCTAACAGCCCATGCTGTCGCACAGGGTAATTTGTAGAGTCAACATGGCTGAGAACTTAAAAATTTGATCGTAACAGACCACGAATCCCAGTGATGACTGAACCTGGCGACATTCTAAACAAAAAGAGCTCTCAGCCATGCTTGTAGCTGTTTCCATCACTTCACACTGACTCAACAGACATTCTAGGCTTACGAGTGACACACAGACAGAGTGACCTGCCTGGAATGTTGTTATATGGGTGCACCCAGGTACCTTGGAAATGACAGGCTGTCGGCAGGAGACACACACCAGCCAGGACGAAACAAGCTGGTGGTACTCCACATCCACCAGATTGAGGTAAACAAATCTGCTGCCAGCTTTCTGAGGCCTCACGCCGATATGCAGGTCCTGCACCCCGTTCGGAGGGAGAATAAACACGCCTTTGGGATCCACCTACAGGAAGTGAGCAAAATGGAAACAGGCAGGAATGGCCAAACGTTAGTGCAGCAACCAAGCTGTAGGAACACAAATTCTACACATGCCGATAGGGCCTCTCTGCCTCTCAGGAAAGACAATGAAAAGGTTTAATTAGAATCCCCAAATGATGTATCTCTCAGGTCCTGGGAATTAGGTCTCAATCTGGTACACTCCAGCTCAAAATGTTTTATATTAAAAATGCAAGAAAATCAGAATTGTCTAGATGAAAACGAAAGATGGTATCAGGGATGATCAAAGTTATCGGCACTGTTAATATAACATGTTATTGGGATAGTCTCAGCATGAGAGACAGTGGAGGAGAAATTAACCCAAACTTTTACATGTGCCATGAAAGATCTTTTTAGAGGCACCAACCTGGTGTCCTTTGATCAAGTCAGAAGGGAAGCTAATCTACTGTACCTTCTAGACGCCAGTTTGGAATATAAATTAGACACTGATCAAATGTCGAGAAATGTGTGTTTCTGAGAAGGAAATTAAAGCTGGATGCATTAATAAACTAGGCTCTAACTTCATTGTCAAATCTCTGTCTGAGTTGCACATTCAGAGTCTGTCTGCAGAGGAACTTTGCTTAGCAGAATGAATTTCAATAACAAAAATGTAGTTAGCAACATCTAGAGTGCTAATCTCAGCTAGAAATGTTAACCCTGTTACTGCCCTGTGGATGCCTGATGCAGGATCAAAAAAATGCTTTCAATAGAGTGCTATACATTGAAGGTATACTTGAGGCATGAGATGCCATGTGCAAAACAGATGGTCTCTGAATATATTTGGTTTTGTTGAGTTATGTACTTTAATGTTACAGCCATCATTTTTATTTTATACACACACCCGGCAAAGATAGTTCTGGCATTTTGTGTTTTACTTAAAAATTCTTTTCTGAGAGCCCTATCAATATGATATCGACTACCAGAATACCGTCTGATTAGCTAGAAGGAAAGTTATTTGTAGAGCTGGAACTTCCTACTTGAAGTGGAATAGATACTTTGAAATATCAGAGTAACAGACACTTTCATTTTAGGTGCCAAACAGATTTATGAATCAGATAAAAGACCCATGTGACATTACACAGCAAACAAGGAGGGGAGGGGGTGTTTAATCTCCTGAGAGAGGCTTATCTGACAGGGTCTAATGCTTTCCTCAACTGCTGACAAGCTCAGCTTCTTCACATTAGCATGATATTCACACTCCGAAAAGGGAGATGCTTATCAACCTGCTCTAGGAAGGAGAGTCTGGAGCTAGTCCTTAGAGTTCAATGAAAACCATTTGCTAAGGCCGTCAAAAAGAAACCTGCTTCACTTAGCACAGGCACAAGTTGTGAGATCGAGGCCCACGTTTTCAAAATTCTGTGTGCCTCTGTCGCTTGTTGGCCAGTTTTTCAGACTCACGGGGCCTGATTTTCCGAGCTGGCAAGCGCCCCAATTTCCAGCTGAGAGCAGGGCGAGTTATGGGTGCTCAACGCCTCTTAAAATCAGGCTCTAGGGGTTTCAAGCTAAAAGTTGGAACAGCCATAATTAGTGGACACTTTGATAATTTGGTCCTGAACTAATAACATTGATGCAGCAAAGCTCAAGGAGTGTCAAGAGGGTTTGGAAGAGGCCAGTCTAAAGGCAAAGCGGCGTCTATGTAAAATCTGAACAGAGTTTGATGTGCACGGTCACAGCGTGGCTGGCCCCTGTGCAGTAGGCCTAGCTCCCCTCTGCCAGGGCAGGAGTCCCCATTTGTCTGATGAAGAGGGCAGGAGGGCAGCAGGTGGGTACTAATAAAGGTCAGGAAGAGGCCCAGTGAGTCAGAGCAGACTGGTTCAGTCAGGGGCAGGTTACACCAGAGGAGGTCCCAGAAGGAAGCAGAAGGTGATTCCTAGAAAAGGCAGGAGATCAGCAAGCGGTGTTTGCTGGCTGGTGTGTCCCCAAGCCAGAAAGCCAGGGCTGGAGGGCTAAGGAGGGCTGAAAGCACCAGGAGGAGATGGCTGTAGGCTCTAAGCTGAAGATCTGGAGCCAGGGGCCACAGAGGGCTGAAGGCAAGGGAGCAGCAAAGGGGCTTGCCCACTGACATCTCCAGGGCCAGAACTGGACCCAGAGCAACCATGAGAGAGTCAGGGGGAATGAGGGGAGCTCCCCTGACAAGAATGTTCCCAGGAGAGAGGCTGTGGGGGTTCCCGCTGGGAAAAGAGGGTTTGCACTCTGGGTGGAAGGATGGCTGTTCTGGTACAAGGACAGGAGAGGGCTGTGCTGGAGAGCCGGGATGTGGTGAGGGACACCGGGGCTGCACTGGAGGGCTGGGATGTGGTGAGAGACACTGGGGCTGCACTGGAGGGCTGGGATGTGGTGAGGGACACTGGGGCTGCACTGGAGGGCTGGGATGTGGTGAGAGACACTGGGGCTGTATGTTACATGTACTAGTTGGACTATGTTGGGGGAAATCTGGACTCTGGCTGTGGAACTTTTGCAATGATTTATATACATGGGACTTTTGTAATAAATGAACCCAACAAGACCTATATTTACAGTAAGAAAGACTGTTTGGATTGTTTCGGAGGACTCTGAAAGGGGAAACTGAGGGTGCTCCAGGCCGGGGCTGCCTTCTCACACATGCTTCCCTGCAATGTATTACAGTTTTAATTACCACTTCAGCCAACGACAGCCCAGCCCCGATGTCACAAGAAGCTAACACAGAATTCAAGATGTACAACTCCCAACCATAATTCAGGTCACTGCAATGAAAGCCGCCCATTGTGGTAACTGAGCTCGCTTGGGACGCCGTCAAGGGGATTCATCTCCACGTTCTGCCTCAGTGAGGACAACATTTAAACACGGATTTCTTTATTTCCTAATTTCTGGAGTGGCAATGGAGTTTGTGTGTCTTTTATTATTCACATTTATAATTACGACTAAATGAATTCTAAAGAAATTATTAGTCTTCAGATAGTCTCATTAATTCAGATAATTTGCCCCCTGGGGTTTTGTACCAATGATCCTACACATGACGACTTTAATCAAAAGATAATTATAATGAAGACTTTATGGCAGTAAATTGTTCATAATTCCTAATGGGATTGGTTTCATATTGGAGGGTTATTTTCACTGGGACTGTCAATGTAAGTCCATTCATAATTATAATTGTGAAGGATTTCACTAATTTTCAACTCACCCCTAACTACAGACTCTTCCAAATGAAAAGTTTCTCTTTGTGGTGGGGAAGGAAGAGAGGAATTGGCAGCAAACACTGCTGAGTCCAATGGCAGAGCCTACCTTCAGCTCCTGGGTATGCGAGGTGTAAGCTCTCACTTTCCGGATGGTTTGGGTGCCCCTGAGAACCAAGGAAAGGCGGGTCAGCTGGCCAGTTATGCAGCTAACGTCCACACGTTGCAGCGAGTGAAGGTAAAATTGCCAGATCTGAATGGGAGCAGCAAGCCAGGTGTCCCTGGAGCAGAGAGAAGAGGCGCCTGTCATGACGGTACCAAAGGAAAAGGTGACACTGGTTCAGGAGGCATTTCCAAAATGAATGAAAACATACAACTGCAGATGGGAAGGAGGAAATTGTGCTTCCGGTTCCGAAGTGTTTGCACATGCACTCACGTACACCGTGTAAAAGGCATGCACAGGAATTCCAGAGAAGACAAGTTTGGCTGAGATATGTGAATCGACTTCACTCCCAGGCAACCTTACGCAGGTGAAATTTTCCAAAGCCCCTGGCTGTTTCGGGAGTTTCAGTCCCGTTGAAAGTCAAGCTGAGCTACTGCCCCAAGGCTCAGACAGGCCCAGAGGATACGCAGGGTGCACACCCCGCAGTGATCAGAGAGGGGATGGAGTGAGTATTCTCCCCACCAAGCTGTACAAGGCAACCCCACAGAGCCCAACTGTGGGGAAATAATCCATTAAGTGAGACTAGATGGATTTGTCTAACGCAACTAAAGAAAAAGCAGACAGCCAGAGGGAACTGCTGTTATTTCGTCTCACCTCAGCCCTCATTCAGAGCTCAAGGAGACATCAGCTGCCACAGACACAGATCACTGTAATGAACAGTTTCTCAGGAAGTGGGCTTTCTCGCTGTGGGTGTGCATTCAGTCCTCACTATATGTGCGTGTGTTTTCTATTGTCTCTTGTACAAAAATCTTCAGAACCCCCTAAACATCTTCCACCCTAGTCTGGGTTTTGCAAGCAGACGTATTTCAAGAGAATCATACAGATCTTCTTGCAGATTTTTGCTTGTCAGAAACATAAGTCATGCGCTGGAACCAGTGTCCTAGGAATGTTCCATGTGCATTTCCTTATCTGCTCTGACAAGGTTTCTGGAGAATTCTCGCTCTTCTACTTTTAGATTCTCCTACTTACGTGTAAATAGCAACAAAGAATGTTTTGATCTGTGGGCTTGGTCCTCCAGCTACTTTTAAGAACACATCCTGTGGCTCCCCAGGACCCTGAGTACAGAAATCAGAAAGCATCATTAGAATAGTTAACCGAGAGATCAAACCAGCTAACGAGGACCCCAGGGGTTCCTTTTCCCTTTATTTTAACCCCCCACCACTTCACTTCCACAAGCAGAGGGTTCCAGAACCCAGCTAAACTACCCTATAAAATTATTATACAGCTTGGCTTCTTCCAGCATTTTTAATTACAAAAGAGGATACAAATGGCTCTCACATTCCGGGTCTGTTTCAGTAATTAGATTTTGCAGAATTTTCCCCAAGTTTTCTAACAAGCCATAATCCAATTACCATGCTAGCAGATTTCTGCAATGGCAATTAACAAGCACCTTCATTACCATCCGCATTTATGTGTGAGTTTGTTTTTCATTTAAATCCCAACCGGCTGAAAATAAAACCCAGGAAACTTGGAATCAGAGCTAAAAATTACAACACAGAGCACATCATGAGCTGCTTTTCTATGCATCTCCCTCTGATGGCCTGATCCAAAGCCCATTGACAGTCAGTGAGAGCCTGTCATTAACCTCCGTGGGCTTTGGATCCGGCTCTGAAAGCGTCTCAGTTATGAAGTAGATACACTGACTGTCAATGGGTTTTGAATCAGGCCATCAGAGGGAGATGCAGGAGAACAAGCAACACTTGTATGATGGAGAAATATCATCGCCTGAAAGGAAAGGGATCAGAAGTTAGAGCGATCTGTTTATTTATTGATTGATTGATCGTGTGGCCCTCCTCCTTGTAGTATCTGAGTCTTGAGCACTTGGATGCTGGCTTGGAATATGACACAAAGAGCAGCACCGCAATCCAGTTGAGGTTTTGCGGTCTATTCAGTCAGGACACATTTTTATTTCTTTCCTAACTGGTCGTTTTAGACCCTCTGATTTCTGAAGAATTCATCTGTGGCACCTCACTGGAAAGCTGGTGTTTCCATAAGTGGTAGTTTCCACCAGCATTTCAAATCTGGCCTTTCTTCACATGAGCAATGCAGGGCAGCATGACGAATGATGGTCTAAATTGCGGTATTAAACACACGCTGCAAACATGACGAGATCAGGCTAGAGAAGTCCTGTTCCTTTTTGACAGGGGAGTGAGGCAGTCACAACCTAGTAACACCCCATATTCTATCATTACAGATCAATGAACCATTGGTGCATGGTATCTCTGCTTTAGAGAAAGGGATCAATAGAAAAGAGATGGTGAACGTGAAGGATACACTCCACTGGATTTCCGCTTGATTTTTGTAAGTAGTACCATTTTTTTTGTTTCGCAAATGATGTTGGGGTCACTGCAGCGGACGTACATCTCCGGTTCCCCACCTGGCATTCCTGCTGGGGCACCTGGGGAAAAGAGCATAAGATGACCACTCTCCCTGCTGTTAGGCATAGGCCCATCTCCTGCCCCTGTTATCAGGAAGGCCTGCAAGCTGGCAAATCTCTAAGCATGTATCTCTTTAAAATCTACAACCCTGCAAAACAAAACATGGAAACACAAGCGGACACAGTATTTGCATGCCAGTTCCCAGCTGGACGCAGACAGTTACCTGGCAGGGTGTACCATGGAGGTAACCGTATGGACTTCTTCAGGAAGGTGAGCTCCGGGTGATAGAATCGGAATGTCTGATCCACCACGTGGGGCTGAGGCTCCACATTAACACTGAGAATTGCAATGGGTTTGTCACCATTTGCCTTAAAGGAGATCTGTGCAAAACAAAAATAACAATGAATTCGCCGAGAGAGAAAGAAAAGAGACCGTCAACAAATGCTACAGCAGGGGTTGGCAACCGTCCGCATGCAGCCCATCAGGGTAATCCGCTGGCGGGCCATGAGACATTTTGTTTACGTTGACCGTCCGCAGGCACGGCCCCCCGCAGCTCCCAGTGGCCGCGGTTCGCCATTCCCGGCCAATGGGAGGTGCAGGAAGCGGTGGCCAGCACGTCCCTGCGGCCCGCGCCACTTCCCACATTGCCTGCCTACGGTCAATGTAAACAAAATCTTTCGCAGCCCACCAGCAGATTACCCTGATGGGCCGCATGCCGACGGTTGCCGATCCCTGTGCTACAGCAAGAGAAAATACCATCTCTGGCTTTCATTCTGCTCAATAATGGGAACAAAATCAATTCTCAATCTGTTTACAGCTCTGAAGTAGTTACCACTGAATAGCATGGGACCCAGGATGCTATTAAGAAAATTCAATTTAGATAAATATGTGAGGGTAAAATCTAAAACTGTGAATGGAATCTCCAAGGCATTGAAACCATGTATTTCAGGGGAGTAGCTTTAAACCAATACCTGATAGAGGAATTAAAAACCAAGCACAGGATGCTGACATAGAGGTCAATAGATACGTTTGCAAACAAAATCCTTTTTAAAACAATGCTTGCCCTGGTTGTAAAGTCATTGTCTTTTTCTCTTTTCATAACAAAAACTGTATGAGAAGCCACACAGACAGGACTGGGTCCTAAATAGCCATGTTCTCTAAATATATACAAACACATAGAGCCTAGTTACCCATACCCTGCCACACTGGTTTGTGGTGGCATTTACAACAGAGAGCACAGTGAACATCAGCAGAGGGCTCCCAACGCATTAAAAGGGATACTACCCTATTTCTATACACTACAATAGACATCCAATGAAATTCACAAAAGTTTATTTCCTGATAATGAAAAACCTTATGGCCTGCCATAAATGGGCAGTTAAAAGGAATTATATATGTGTAGGCTCAATCTTTGTCACAGGGTTTTGATCCTTGTAACAGGCTGTAAAACTCATTGCAGTCCACCTAAACGACAGCCAGGGCCGGCTCCAGTTTTTTTGCCGCCCCAAGCGGCGAAGCGGGAAAAAAAAAAAAAAGAGAGATAAAGCCGCGATTGGCGGCACTTCGGCGGCAGCTCTACCGCACCGCTTCATTCTTCGGCGGCAATTTGGCAGTGGGTCCTTCGCTCCAAGAGGGACTGAGGAACCTGCCGCTGAATTGCTGCTGAAGACCCGAACGTGCCACCCCTTCCCATTGGCCGCCCCAAGCACCTGCTTCCTTTGCTGGTGCCCGGAGCCGGCCCTGATGACAGCACTTCTTTTTGCCTCTGTTACCTTGATGCGTTTTGTCAGCATGGCACTGGACTTCCAGGGGGGTGCAGCTTCTGTGCCTTTATTGAATCTCAGCTCAGCAGGGCCCTGCTAGAAACAAAGAAGCAATAATCATGCAAAGAAGCAGTGTACATCACGTCATGAATGCATTCTTTGGAATTTTCACCACTGTTTTGTTCTAAATCTATAATGTTTAAGAAACCGTATCACAATGAAAACTAGTAAAGGTAAAATTCTCCTCCCAGAGCCTCCAGCTGTCCCTCTGCTCTTGATCAGCTGCTCTTTACATACACAGATCAATGAAAGTTCCCTGCACGTTGAGAGAGCAGAGATCCACTATACAGATCTGAAAGATAACGTTGTCCTGTAAAACAGGAAGTGCTCTGCTCTCCTTTGCACCTGGGAATTCAGGTACTAACTTTAAAACACCGTGAATTGCAAATTCCTTGCTGTTCCTGGTCTCTTTGCAGTGTTGTTGAGGAAGTGAGAGTTGCTTTTCTATATTTCTGCATGTTCTCATCATTGGTGGCTTTGCTAAAAACTGTGAACATCAATAAAATACTGCACTGTATTGCAGACAGCATCAAGAACCTGGGAGGAGGACTGTTATCATTTGAACCCTCTCTTCTGTCTCATTGCTGAGAGTTAAAGGAGCACTCTAGGATTACATAGCTGGCTTGTACCTCTGGCCTAACCACTCTGAATTCTACAAGCACCCAGCAGCTTTGCCTCGCCTATTCATTTATTCTGTGGCATTGAGCTAAAAAGGGAATAAAAGGGAACTATTTGGATACAATCTCATTTTAAAAGCCAGTTTTATGCTTCTAAAGAGCAGACTAAGGGTCACATTCATCCCACTGATGGAGTTACACCGATGAATTTGGCCCTAAATCTTAACACACAAGAACTGAGAAGCACAGGCGGACGTGAGCCAGTTGCAAAGGTAGAGGGGATTGTTCCCCCTGAAGCTAGCGCCCTGTCTTTAAAATTCAAGCCCTCTCTTTTTTAATCTTCATGTGAGCCTCACAACCTCACAACCACTGTGTGTTTGTTTGCTATGATTCAATCACAACAGATGGACAAGCCACTTTGGCCTCGAAGGTTGAGTCCCTTCTTATTTTTTCCAATTGTGTGTGTTCTTTGTTTCCTGGTTCTGGCTGGGGCCAGAAGAGAAAAGATTACAGAAAAGCCTCTTCCAGATATTTCTGACGTCTCCCAAAGACATTCAGCCATTGCTCCTCTGCAATAAAGACCTGATATTTTTAGGCCTCCCCTTATGAGCTAAGTCATATTTCTGTAAATTTCTTGGTGTGATACGTGGCATACTTTCCTCATTGTTTTATTTGTCCTTTGTCATAATGTAGTAGAAGAGAGAGGGTAATATGTGTACCTGCATCATGACAGCGTGGTCCACAGAGAAGGCCTGGTATTTAAATGGAATGTGAATGGTCTCTTTGGGGCGCAGGTAGACCTGAGGCATGAGGTTGTCCTGAAGATGGAACATGTCCTCTTCTACTGGAGTAGTCATTGTTTGGGTCAGCTCTTTGAAGTGTCTCCACTCCCTACTGTCCACAATAACACTGTGGAAAAAAATCATAGGCAGAGTTACTTTGGGGACAGAAACCCGGGAGCTGGGGTTCCCCCCGATCCCAAAATGAGGCTGTGAGTTATACCTAAACCTCAGTGGGGGGGGGGGGGGGGGGGGGGTTGGAACAAAGACCGTGGCTGGAATGTGCACGCACCCATTAAATGGAAAGAAAACTCCAAAATCCACCACACCTTTGATCTGGGAAATGAAGACCTCTCCTCTCCCCCAATACACCCCCCCCAGAACACTGCACAGTGAGGCACGTGAATTACAGATTGTGGTTGCATTGGTCACTGCTAGTGGCAGGATAACTAGGGTGGCAACTCCTCTGTGCTTAGCTTCTCGGTAACTTGCATTCTCCCATCCCTTTGCATAGTGATACGGGACGTGGGGAGAAAACAAAGAAAAGTGAAATCTCTGGAGGGGGGGAAGCAGGTCATTGGTATATGATGGAGCCCTCATTATAGACTGACCCTCTTTCCCAATAAAGCCTCAAACGCTAGATGGAAAAGCAACAAGCTCAATCCCAAAGACACCTCTTGTCTTGCGCTTCCATAAGTGCCTCTCTGCTCTGGGCTGGCTTTCCAAGTGTAACGTGCAGTATTTGGGAGGGGAGAATGTCTCTGGCTCCTACCTCAGCTCAGGGTGGTCGATCTCGATCGTCACCGTGTGCTGGACGTTGTATGGGTTTCTCAGGGCAAACTCAAAGAACTCTGCTGTGCCCAGCGTGGCATAGAGCGTGTAGTTGGTGGTGATGGCCTGAATCAGCATGCTAGAGATGCTCTCGGCCTTGATGCGCTCCCGGTAGGCATCAATAATCTGCAGGTCCCTGGCGTGCTGGATGCGCTCCTCACGCCGGCCCTATTGAAGAAGAGACGCCTATGACCAACAACACACTGATGTGGGCCCCTCCCCTGCGTGTCTAAGGATTCATCCTAAGGAACCCGACCCCAGCCCTGACACGAGAGATGCGACAGGGTGTTTTGTCAGGCCTGGCTCCCGTTTGCTCTCTGGTCCCAAGATCGTTCCGACAGCGCTCCGTGCTCCTCACCATGCGGCTTGCTCTCCTCCCATTGACGTCCTCCTGGGCTTCGAGCTGTCGCACCATCATCATCCTCTCCAGCTTCCGCCTGCGGATGACGCTGGCCTCGCGGCTGGCGTGCTGGAAGGCCGTGCTCACTTCCTGCAGGCGGCTGAACAGCATGGCAGCCAGCTCGCTGTCCACGTCCGCCAGCTTCTGGGCTTGGGACACGTTCTTAGCTGGGTGCAAAGGAAACAAGGGTCAGAGTCTGGGGCTGAAGGAGTCGGGGTGTGGACCCCATGGGGGACAGTGCAGTAGCCAGCGGAGACGGAGATGGATGGATGACATGGGCAAACAGACGGATATGCTGACTTGAGTTGCCTCAAGCATGCAGGTGTTTGAAGCCTTCTAGACCGGCAAGCTAAGTGAAGCGGTAACCACCAGGAAGGGGAGCCGAGGAACAGCCACTTTGCGGTACATACTGTTCTTTCCTTGACCGAGCCTTAGTCTGGCCTATGGGGCCGATTAAAACTGAGTAGTTCCGGTAGAAGCCTGGGTAGTAAGTGGAATTATACCAAGGTCCCTCTCCCAGGGTTTGGCACTGAAATTGGCAGTGAAAGCAACATGCCCAGGGCTGTCAGGCAGTTTTTTATATTATGCAGTTTCTGAAGCTTTCCACAGACAGCGGATAAATCACATCTCTCCTGATGTGTGGCCATCATGCCAGATCTGAGCAAGAAGGAAAGCCAAGCGACACATTGCGCTATATTAATTCTCTCTGGCCTGTGGATCCCAACTGTGGCCAACAAAAGTTCCTCTCAGTAGTGACAACATAACTACGAGGCCTGGATTAAATACAGAATAAATAACAAGCATCTGGGATTTATGGGGTTCTGGGTTCATCTGGATATTCTGGCGATTGTATAAATCAAACAATCTCAAGCTACCAAATGTTCCAAAAGAGAATTCTGTTCCTCTCCCTTAATTCAAAACCTGCCTGTTTCCTGCTGTACACTATACACACATCTACATTTTTATTAAAATGTTCTTTCGCTTCCCTCCCTCTCATTTCTCCACAAAATTGCCACTGGAGCAGCTCCCAATTGAAGTGCCAGCCAAATATTTAACATGTGAAATACAATCCACTACCAAGCACTTGATGCATGGGATTAAACTCTCTACATGACGTGTAACTCCACACATAGGCTGTTTGAGTCTTGCTGCATTACATTTTCTTTAAAAATTGGTAAACAAGGGTTATTTGCAAATTACCCACCTGAATTTAATTTTAAATCCATTTAACTGCTTCCCAGACATGGCAAATTGGGTTAGACATCTTGAGCCAAAATGCTCGTATTTTAGCAATAGTCATATTTCAGTAAGTGTCCGCAATGTTTAACCTTATGGGCCATGTCAAAAAGTTAATGGGAAAGGAGGATGCCTGGCTGGAAAAGCCTGTCTCAGTAGGGGAGATTCTGCAATTTAAAAGCTGAATGTTCTGTTATCAAAACCATTCCACGGAGGGTGCAGTCATCCAGCATGCACAGCTCAGCACATGGAGCACTCCACCTGGAGTGTGGCACCCAGCCAGGCATTTACATTTCCCATATCTCTGTGCTTCCTAACTCCTGCTGAATTCGAAGAATGTGTGCTGTGGGAGAGAGGATTCAGAGCGGATTTCTGACCCACCGGGGAGGAGAGGAAATCTT
This sequence comes from Terrapene triunguis, assembly GCF_002925995.2. Lineage (NCBI taxonomy): Eukaryota > Metazoa > Chordata > Testudines > Emydidae > Terrapene > Terrapene triunguis. The sequence goes on along the minus strand of NW_020665065.1, from coordinate 2,202,614 downwards.
GTGAGGGAGCATGTTTTTGAGGGATTTCCAGGTCAGAGAATTTGCTTCAAAATCTAAACCTTTGACTTTTCTCTGAACTGAACCTTATGAGGTTCTCTGGTGAACAGACACACACACACTTGCATGCGTCCTGACACACATGTACACACATGCTCTCCACAAGATGTGGGCTTGATGCGAGAATTTCTGTGCTTTGCAGGAGATCAGACTAGGAGATCATAACGGTCCCTTCTGGCCTTAAAATCTCTGATTCTTCTTCTTCCTGCATTACATTTTTTAACACTTTGTGCAAAATGTCTAATTATTTCAATACTTCATGTGCCTCGTCATAGAATCATAGAAATGTAGGACCTGGATAGATCATCTAGTCTGCACTGAGGCGGGACTGAGTATCATCTACAATCCCTGGTAGGTGTTTGTCTAACCTGTCCTGAAAAACCTCCACTGACGGCAGGATAACTAGGGTAGATTTGACACAAACCTCCAATGACGGAGATGCCATAACCTCCCTAGGTAATTTGTTCCAGTGCTTAACTACCATTACAGTTGAAAAGATTTTCCCCTAAGTCTCTGTTGCTGCAATTTAAGCCTGTTACTTCTTGTCCTGTCCTCAGTGGTTAAGGAGAACAATTTATCATTCACACTTTATAACAACATTTCATGTACTTGAAAACTGTTATCATGTCCCCCCTTAGTCTTCCCTTCCCCAGACTAAATAAACCCATTGTTTTCAGTCTTTCCTCACTGGTCAGGCTTTCTAGACCTTTAATAATTTCCATTGCTCTCCTCTAGACTTTCTCCAATTTGTCCACATCTTTCCTGAAGTGTGGTGCCCAGATGACCACCCAGGTTTTTCATTGGGAATACAGCTGTTGTATAAATCGCTCACGCACAATAGGGCACAATGGGACAACCTGTCCTATTGACACTCATCAGAAAGTCCATTAAAAGCATGCATAGATGCATAATAGTATTTCTGTAGCCCCTATCTCCCCTGGGAATTCTGCTTATGGGCAGCTCTCTTTCATTTCACACACCATCTGGATCTCCTTTGGGAACAGGTGCTTAATTTGGTAAAATATTTCAACGACTCTTACTCAAGAAATATACCCAATTCCAGCTGCACAAACGCATCATGAATAGCACAGGGCAGAGAATGTATATGTATGTGTTCGTCTGTGCTCTTGTGCACTTGCATTTCGGCACAGATGTGCGTTTAGTGAGCTGACGAGCAGAATGTGGAAGATTAATTTCTCTCTCTAAGAGCCTGATTCTCATCTACACGATGGCGCAGACTCACTGATGCTGCGAGAGCAGTGTCAAGGAACCTAAATGTAAATGACAAGCAGGCCCGAAGTGTTTGAAAAATCTTACATGCCAGGCACTGACCATTGTTAAAGGCAGGGCTGGGTGAAATGTATGTTAAGCTCATCTGAACCTGGACATAATAAGGGGTTCCCATTTCCTGAATGCAACACACACCCCTTCGCAGGAAAGAGTTAAATTTGGGCCCAAGACTCTTTGTCCAGGCCTAGATAAAGGCAAGCAGGCCTCTAAACTTCAATAATTACTTAAAGGAATATAATTTTCAACTTGAGCCTTCCCACCTCTAAATACATGGGCTGTTGCTGCTCTCTGATATAAGGGAGTTTAAATCACCACTAGGCTGAAAATCAACAGCCATCTTTCATCCGCTGCAATTGCAGACTAACAGGAACGTAAATTCCACGTATTGGATCCCAGCTATGCAGGCTCAGAGCTGCAGAGTAAAGCTTGATTTTCACAGCGCCAACCTCAGCAAACACTTTGTCTGATTAAAGAGGTGAGAGAATAGGGCCTGTGAATCATGGACTCAGCTGACGGAGGCTCATACAAGTGTTTTTCTGACAACAGCTTCATTTCCAGCAGACAAGCAAGGGGATGGGCTTCTCCGTTTACTAAAGGATGGACTCGATGCCTCAGTGCCTTAACAGCTAAGGATTTACCTCCTGGACCGGACCATATCTGGGAACTGGAACAAGTCTGGTGAAAAGCATCACCTAAGATTGGCCGATCATAGCTCAGCCTCTCAGTGTATGTTTGTCAGCACCCGCTGAGCAAACATCAGGTTCTGAACATTCACAGCACAGGGGAGTGAATCAGGCAGCAGCCATGGGGGTAGATAATTTGGGGAACAAAATCCCCAATAACCCACCAGCAGATGGACCACTTCACACAGATAGAACATATGTTTGTAACATGATATTGTGGGAGAAAAGGGGAAACACCGAGTCCAGGGACCCAGTGCACACGGTACTTGTGTCTTTGAACAATCGTCACCTTTGGTACTTTTAATAGCGCACAGGAGAAAAGCTATTGCCAGGCCACAATGAGCTAGGAGCCAACGGGACTTACCCCCAGGCGTATGGAGGGAGAACAAGCTGCCTCCGTGGAAGTTGCTGGTCCCATCATGCGAGGAGACAATGCGAGAGCGGGAAGGTGGCAAGGAGTTTGATTTCTTCAGCCTCTGCTCACACAGGTGACCTGCAACAGAAGCACAGAGCTGGTGAAGCCGGGCAGGCGGGCTCCAGCCACGCCCAGAAAAAATGCCCTTTGCTAAGGGGATCTGCCTTGCTAGCGAGGAGTCGGAATGACTCCGGCCCAGCAATGATCCCCATCCACCACAGGAGAGAGGCGTGTCTTAAGTTGGACCCTGAGGGTAGGATTTTCTGAAGTGCTCCGTTAGCCTAACTTGGCTTCCGTTAAAGCCAATGGGAGAGTTAACAGTGACTGCAATATTAACAGCAATACCTAGCACTTGTATAGAACTCACCCTCAGCAGATCTGAAAGCACTTCACAGAGGAGGGCACGATCATTATCCCCATTCTACAGATGGGGAAACTGAGGCACAGAAAGGTTACAGTGACTTGCTGATGGTCACCCAGCATGCCAGTGGCAGAGTTGGGAATAGAACCCCGGTCTCCCCATCCTGTGCCCTGGCCACTAAGCCACTGAGCACCCACAAAAATACCTTTGTTTTTAATAACAGTTCAGTGCTCAAGGGGTGCCAGATGGACATCCCTGGATCCCAATGCCTTCTGTTCATCTCCAGCAGAGACAGCAGCATTGCAAGGTTCACCCACACACGGGGTTAACATGCTTCAGCCCGGCCCTGGTGGGACCACCTCTTGGAGCCAGCAGAGTTTTGTCTGCACGGTCCACACTCAGTATTGCTAGCAAGGGGCCAGTTAGTATCAGTAGGGACAATGGAGCCTGACTGAGACCACTGTCTCATTTCACACTCCACCCATAGGTGACATTTATTCTAATACTGCACACTGTTCCTCCCAGGGGTACCTGCTGCCAGCTGCTTCATGTCACTGCAGGACACAGATACCAGATCACAACATGCCGTAAAAAAATTCCCTGCTGCTATAAATGGGCAAAATTCCAGTGAAATCAAGAATTTGGCCAAAATGTATCTAACTTCTATCACAACCATAGCCCAAAACTAACCAGTTCTCTGGCAAGAGAATAAGAGCAACCATTTTTAAAAAAAATTGTTTTAGCTAATTCCATTTCTCAAAGTACTGTGATTAAAGTTCACTTTCCCTTCTCGGGCTATGTATTTTTCTTTCCCTTTTCTCAACTCTCGACAAACTTCAGGCTGGTTCCTTTCACAGAACCAGAACAAATAAGCATACGAAACAAATCGACATACCCCAGAGCAATGTTCATAAAATATCCATCTGCACCAATGCGTGTGACTGAGCAGAGAGAGAGCTGTGTTTACAGCACGGTGCAGGACAGTTATGGGGTAAGAATGTTACACATATTGATCCAGCGCCCCCACCTGAACAGTTAGCCCGTATAATTTAAATACAGACGCATCAGGCTTCCCTTTGTCAGAGCGAAGAGTGATCCTATTACCCTATTTGTACTCATTTTTCATTGATTTCAGTGTTTCATTGAGCAGAACACAGCGTGTGCTTTGTGACCTTGAAACATAACAGTGGATTTCTGCAGTCACTTAAGCGGACTCCAGTTCAATTATTACTATCAATCATGTTGATTACAGTAGTGCCTCATGACCAACAAAGAGTAGGGCCGATTGTGTTAGGTGCTGTACAAAAACAGAGCAGCCAACAGTCCTGCCTCGAACCGCCGACAATCAAAATAAAGCAGACAGATGCAGGGTCGGGGAGGGGGAGACCAGAACAGCAGAGTGAACTATGGGATGGCTGCAGACAGCCTGGGGCTGCCCCAGCTGAGTTAGGTAACTAGGAGGTGATCAGCTGAATGGTAAGGACAGAGAAGGGGGCTGTGACGTTAAAAGGAAGAGGGGTGAAGGGGCAGGCCTGGGGAGAAGAGAGTGGGAGAGGCAGGTGTCGGGGAGGGGAATGGGGAAGGTTGGAGCAAACAGCCAATCAACACAGGGAACAGCGGGTCCGACAGAGCTGTAGGAAGTTCCCTGAATGGCTCTGGCTGCTTCTGCAGCTGCTCTGACCAGCTGGAGCCTCGCCCTGCACCTCGGGTGCTTCGTTTCGCGTTGAACTGGAAAAGCATCACGGACTATCCAAAGCATCTTCCTTCTGACCCAGGGAAGGGTGTCCAAGGAGGTACCGTTAGGCTTTTTATAGATGCATGTCCTTGATTCTCGGTCCACAGGAGTCCTCACAGAACCTCACTACAGCCACTGCAAAACCTGCACGCTCTACTGGTGTAATGAAGTTCAGATTTAAGGAGTTGAGGCATCATGTATCTACAGAAAGAGATTTGCTTCCCCAAACACACACACTGCTGCATTTTAAAGTCAGTTTGCCCAGGACTGAAGTAGACAGACATATTTCTTCTGATTTTGTAACAGCCTCTCATGAACTTTGCCAAAGTTTTTCAGGTTTCAAAAGCACCACTGAAAAATGAGCGTCTCCTCCTGCTAAATCTTTTATCACTTCAGCTTACTTCTCAGATGAAGTAAATGCAATTTGGAATTTGTGAATGTTGTTATGAGGAATGGAAATTACCAAAGGAACTGATTGGCTGACAAGACTTGCACTGGATAGGCCCAAAACAATACTAAACATTTTGGTAAGACAAGGTCAAGTTTGGGAGACTTAACACATTGTCTTGCTTTCTGAGTGAAATTTGCACTCCCCAGTGGTTGCCACTGTAGAAAATACATACTGTGCCATGCCAACATGGCCACAAGAAAACGTGCCCATTATAGAAAAGTTCTGTAGGTTTTAATAGCAAATGATAACTTTTCTACAGGTCTTTTGGACCTTGCTATGAATTTAATAGAACATTATATCCCTGCTATAGAATTCTGCGGGATGGTTTAAAAAAAAAAAAGTCAGCGGTAACCATAGATTCACGTCTCTGTTACATTTTCTAGATTTTGGGGTGACTGCTGTAGAACCCTATTCGTTTCATCCCTGTTACATTTTATAGGACTTTTCCCATAAGGGACAGGATAACTGTTCCCATTCACTAACGATTTAGACACTGCTGGATTTTTACTATGGGTCTTTGCAGTATGTAAGTGACATTTTCTTTATTGCTACCACTGAAAATACATATCTTAAAAGAGCCAATAGCTGTCCAGAGTCCCTGGAGCCAGGGTGAGGGGCTTTCATTACCGGCAAGAGGCCCAAATACGCCCTGGCATTTGCTTGTATCACTGGCAAAGTTTGTTATTCCAATGTCTCTTCCTCCCACATACTAGCTCATATATCAAGTGAAGAAAAACTAGCCCTAACACTGATCCATTTACTGTCTTGTCACCTCTCTGTGCTGCTGTAATTACATCCATATATAGGCTATCCCAAACTGTACAGGATGAAGCTATAAAGTTGTCTGCGGATTCACCTAACCTACAAATGCACTCTGTCCTTCAGATAAAAGCTCCATAAATGTGGAGAATTGGAGACATTTGGCTGCAGCACGTGAAATTGTCTGTCAGTATTTAGGGCTGGATTCCCGTGGGCCCTGTACAAGTGTCTAGGGGAGGGCCCGAAGTGCGTTCTCCTCCCCACGCCCCTGAGCCTGGGCACACCCTCTCTGGGGAGCAGAGGAATTGTACCCAGCTGGGGCAGCTCCAAAGAGATGGGATGAAGACAGGACCATGCCAGCGCCCCCAACTTGCAGAGAAGAGTGCACCCTGCATGCTGGCAAGAGATGGCAGAGCTGCTGATTCAAGGCACGCCTCCCCACAGCAAGCTGGGAAGGATTCTAGCACAACAAAGAGCCAAGTGTTAAAACTGCACAACCCTTAAAATGTGAGCTGTGATGTCATCTGTGATGAGACCATCCACTTTACAGTTTGTAGGGCTGTCTTTGGTAAACACAGGCAGTAACGTATTGTTGCAGTGTGTGATGAACTGTCGGAAGACAGGATACCGACGAGATGGACCATTGGTCTGACCCAGTATGGCTGTTCTTATGTCTTAGGTACTAAGGTGACTGGCACTATGCAAAATACAACAGCTAGATACAGCTTTTGAATGTCAGGACACTCTATCAGTTATACATGTATACTCTTTTCATGTGTACAACTCCTGCAAATGCGTCATTAGCAGAAATAGCTCAAGCTGTTTAGGCATCTGAGAATATTAACACGGACAGTGAGAACATGAACATTATCCACCAGGGCATGTGCCCCGAAGCTCTCACAATGTTAAGGATAGTGTCAGTGCAACTCTGATCTAGAGTCTGCCTCTGCCAGCTCTGCGGCGAACACTGCTCCCGGGCTTACAGTAGTTCACACATTCTCCCACTGGAAACCTGCAACCCTACAGAGCTCATCTCTGAGAGATATGAACTTCGTTATTTAAAATTACCTTGTTGATCATTTCTAAAGCACCAAAAATCAGAAAAATATCATGCTATAAAGATGCCATTTAACTCCATTTACAGCTAATCCTGCCTAGCGCTTCAGTGTGAATGGCAATAGAAGGATTAGCCACTCTGAGTAGCAGAAGCTTCTTTTTCTGCAGCTCAGTTTAAAGGGTTACGGTCAATTTAAAAAAAAAAACACTTTGATGGAGAATGTTCTGAGTAACAGCCAAGATTACTAGAATGGAAGGAGATTTCAGACATCTTTTCCAGTTTGGTTACTGTGCATGACAGCACTTTGTGTTTAGGCATTATTGCCGCTGCTCCTGGATGGTCAGTTTCCCTTTATTGTTTGCGTGGGTCTTTCACACAGCAACCAGGGGGAAGAGCATTTAAAAAAACCAGGAAAATGAGGTTGCACAACCATGCAAATGGGCAATGGGACCCAGGGGGAGGGGCAGTATCTGAAATTGCTTTGAACTTGCTTTCTGAAACTGCCTAGATTTCAAACTGATGATGTAGAACGGAGCAGAAATGGGTGTAGCAGGCAAAGACTGGAATACAAATGCCCTTATTTGGCTATGTTTAGCCCCATTTCTGTCTCTCTCTCAACACCATCCAGTCTACAGAACAGGCCTGCTGTTCACTGCTTCAAGCCCCAATGTTAGGAGGGATTTAAAAAAACATACTAATAGTATTTTGAAATCAAACAAACTTTTCCAGAGAAATCAGAGTGGCAGCTGTATTGATACAGTATGGTGGGTGGGTTTTTGTGGTTGTTGTTCTTGTTGTTTTGCTAGTATTTGTCCTTTGTTAATCAGTTTCCTTTGCTGGGTTTGCATTGAACTGTTCTCTGGGTTATGAATCTCAGATTCTCCTTCCTAGGAGCTTATCACACTCTTGCAGGCAAAGTATGAAAATGACAATTTAAGATATCATATAATGGAGCTAATCTTTCTTCTGAAGATAAGATTTTAAAACCTGGAGTCACGGCACATTTATAAGATGGTGAATTAAATATATATAAAAAGTACCTAATAAATTCTAGGAAGCATAATGTTCTTACAAGTTTGGTTTTCTTATACGTACAGCTTTGTGCATCTTGTCTGTTTCTCCCATGTTTCTGAGTTATTTGCTAGCACCTAATTGAGTGTCGCTGTTTCCATATTGTCTGTTTCAAAGCTGCCTCAGCTTGTACATTTGTAAACAAGCAGGCAGAAAACTCAAAACAGAAGTAATGAGCTGTGCATTTCCTCCTCTTTCTGTAGCCTGGTGTTATTACTCATTGTAGGCGGAGGGTGGGCACAGGATAACAGGAGACTGGCATTTAGAACCTGTTGATTTTTTTCAAGCAACTAAAAATTCTCTAAACAGCCCAAGCCCAGAGCTCTGCTGGGTCCCAAAAAAGCATTTTCTTTCCTCAGATGCACAGGAACCTGTAGGGCCAGATCCATCGCTCCAATGGTATCATGGGGGTGCTTTGCATTTTGCCAGAATAAAACAATTTTGGGAATACTGTGAAAAGTTACAGCCATTTTTAGTGCAGAACCCACTGGTGGCAGTGGGCACAGGCAGTTCTGACCCAGCGTAGCCTTGCTGTGACTCTCACAGGCTTCCGAAGAAAGACGAGAGCAGTCTGCCCTCGGTACGGAAGCAGGTGCAGAGGGATGGCTGCTTGAGGCGTTATAAAAGAAGTGTTTAACGGACGCTACAGAGGCACTTGCAGAAGCATTGAAATTAGACAAACTTCTAGCACCACCATCAAATTATCCCCAGCTCCCATTTCATGGCTGGTGAACAAACACAACACAACTCAAAAATGCTGATAGTTGGCTAATGGAAACTCTGGAATAGCCAGACACCAAATATGTCCCTCGGGTTGCAATGTCAGGATCCTCCCTTGTGTGTGAGGCTCCTAAGCTTTGCCAGCTTCCAAACAAGCTCATGAACACCACAAGAGCTGAGATTCAGCCCTGAAGGCCAGTGGGGCAACACTTCTCATGGCTACTAGCATTGAGATCACATTTCCATAGACCTTTCACTAACACACTGCTGGATGTCTAGAGCTGTGCTGAGCAATCGTATTGCTGGAAAAGGAGCATGGAGCAGAAAGCTGGCCACTGCACTGGGCTCTGCTCCTGGCTGACCCACCTTGCGCAAATCTGATTTTTAGAAGTGCTTGTCACCTGTAAGTCCTATTGACCCTCACTCAACACCTCTGAAAACTCAGCACCTTGGTAGCCCCAGCTGTACAGCGGGGACAGCATGGTTTTTGTACCTTAGCACCTGCATAGCTCTTTTCAACTGTATCAAATCAGTATTATTGCATCCTGGGGCAGGTAAAAGCATCTCTGTTTTGGGAGGTGATCGCTATGTGAAAATGGAGGGGGGAAGGTAACAGATCAGCCACCAAAGAGATTCCCAGCTGTGCCCCAGAATGGTGCTAGAACTGCAATGATGAACATAACCAGCAGAGTTAAGTGTCTAATGAGCATGCTGAAGAATACATGAGAAACCTTGAGTTACTCACTTTCTGAAAGAAACAAATTTTCATCAGAAAACATGGTGAATCAGCCAAAATAACTGGGATTCTTACCAACATTGGCCAAACTCAGGTGAAGTCGGCCTTTCACAACAGCGTAGACTCCTATGGGCTTCACAGTGCCATGTCTGAGAACGTCCCCACTCATCACTGTTGTGTCCTGCTCGTATTCAGTTGTCATCACCTCCAGCTCATGATGGACCTGAACTGCTGTCCGACCCTGGCGAAGCAAGTGCTGTGGGGCAAGAGGAACATATCCTGAAGCCAAAAAACGTGTGTAGCTGTTACTGTCAGGAGGCACTGTCCAGAGTGGTACATGCCCAAGAGAGACCATTGGTTTTATCTCGCAAATAGTTTGTTACATCTATGCAATTCTTTGGGGGAGTTGAGAAAGGGGGTTCCAAACAAATGCTTTATCCAAAGCCGGCAGCCCCAGTGCTCAAGAGCAGTGTCTCAGTGAGCCGGTGTGTGCACGTGACACAGGAGAGATGGGGAAGGGGATAGGTTTCATTTCTGATCTCCCATCAAACAGTGAGATAAAAGGATATCTGGTAAATTATGAAAATTCTCATGACTGCTTCCCCTTCCTCAAATCAGATCTCACCTTTTCCTGGCTTATGCAAGAGCCCCCGACAGTCCTTCCTGGGTTCCTGCATCTGTCCCCCTTTGCTCTTGCAGATCATGCTGAGCTCCCGGGTTGCAAACATTTACCACATTTAAAAACGTTTTGCTTTTACTACTTTTGTTTTGGTTTTAGGTTCCAAGAAACTCTTGTTTCACTTTTCCCCTCACTTGACTAGCACATCCTTGCTGTGAAGTGTAATACAGTGGGTACTACACCACACCAGTTAAAAGCACCTTTTTAGCTTGTGTACATTTGTGACATCTTTGGGGTTTTGTGAGGCTCAAAAGAGCTTTTCTGGGAGGTTACTGTTTTGAGATGAGACAAATGAGCTGGGAGAAAGAACTTAAGAGAAAAATGTGAATGGTAATTGGGAACTGTTTGAGAATAGAGGCCCAAAAATCATGGCCCAGCCAGGACTGAAGTCACGCCGGTGTGGCCAGCTGCAGGGGTTAACGGTTAAAGTCTGGTTAACGGTAAGCCTAATGCTTACCAGTTAAACTTTTACATCCCTAGTGCCAGTATTTAAAAAGGTAAACAAAATGACCCAGGTAATTATAGGTCTGTCACCTTGACATCAATCCTAGGCGAAATAATGGCTGATACAGGACTCAATGAGATATTAAAGGAGGGTAATATAAATAATGCCAATCAAAATGGTTTTATGGAAAACACATCTTGTCAACTAACGGGATATCTTTTTTCTATGAGATTACCAGTTTGACTGTTAAAGATAACAGTGTTGATGTTAGCCTTGGTACTACACAACATTTTGATTAAGAAACTAAAATGATACAAAACGGGGCGGGAGGGATAGCTCAGTGGTTTGAGCACTGGCCTGCTAAACCCAGGGTTGTGAGTTCAATCCTTGAGGGGGCCACTTAGGGATCTGGGGCAAAATCAGTACTTGGTCCTGCTAGTGAAGGCAGCAGGCTGGACTCGATGACCTTTCAAGGTCCCTTCCAGTTCTAGGAGATAGGATATCTCCATTAATTTAATTTATTTAAATTTAAAATCAGCATGACACATATTAAAAACTGGCTAGCTGATAGATCTCAAAATGTAATTGTAACTGGGGAATCATCATCAAGAATGTGTTTCTAGTCGGGTCCCTCAAGGATCCGTTTTTGGCCCTTGGTATTTAACATTTATATCAATGGCTTGAAATAAAACAAAATCATCACTAATAAAGTTTGCAGGTGATACAAAGATTGGGACAGTGGTAAACAATAAAGGGGACCGATCAATGATCTGGATTGCTTAGTAAGCTGGGCACAAGTAAACAATATGCATTTCAGTGTGGCCAAATGCAAAGTCAGATATCTTGGAACAAAGAACATAGGCCATATTTATAGAATGGGGGGACTCTATCTGGGAAGCAGTGATACTGAAAAGTACTTGGGGTCACAATGGATCATCAGCTGAACATGAGCTAACAATAGGACATTGTGGCTAATGCAGTGTTTGGATGTATAAACAGGATAATATCGAGTCGGAGTAGCAAAGTTATATTATCTCTATATTTGGCATTGGTGTGACCAATACTGGAATATTGTGTCCAGTTCTGATGTGCGCAATTCAAGAAAGATGTTGAAAAGTTGGAGAGGGTTCACAAAACAGTCATGAGAATGACAAAGAATTAGAAAACATGCTTTATAGTGGAAGACTCAAAGAGCTCAATCTATTTAGCTTGTCAAAAAGAAGGGTAAGGAGAGAGTTGATCACAGTGTATGTCTAGATGAGGTACAAAAATGTGATAATAGAGAGCTCTTCAATCTAGCAGAAAAGGTGCAACACTTTCCAATGCCTAGAAGTTGAAGCTAGATGAATTCAGACTCTAAATAAGATGCATTCTTTTCACAGTGAGGGTAATTAATCATTGGAACAACTTACCCTGGGTTGCGGTAGATTCTCCAGCAATGGAAATCTTTAAATCGAGATTGGCTGTGTTAATATAAGATGTGCTCTAGTTCAGATAGGATTTATCTCAGGGCAGGTCTCTGGCCGGTGCTATCCAGGAGGTCAGACTAGATGGTCACAATGGTCCCTTCTGGCCTGAGAATCTCTGACTCAGGCAAGAATCAGAGAAACTTCCATAGGAGACGTAAATTGCTGTACAATTAAACCTGATAATGAAACCCCCCATTCCCACCACACACACAAGGGAGTCATATTTTCTGGACATAGCACAACTGTTGCCTACTTAACACAGTGTAATAGTACAAAGAAGCTCTAGAAATGGAGACGATTGTTCTGGCCATTTGGACAGAAGGCCATTAGCACTGGTCACTGCATTCAGGAGCGAGGGGAGGGAAGTGGATGCTTTAGGCGATTCAGAGCAGGATACGAACCTTTCACTGCTAGGTCACTGCGCTGAATCCAGACAGCTTAGCACTGAATAGAAATTCCCACTCCCCCGGGGCTGTTTGGTGGCCTGTTTGCAGGGAATTAGGGGGTCTCAGACCATTTCCCGGGGAACAAGTGTCTACACCACAAACCATCTCCTGCCATTTGGCACTGGTTTCCCCCTTCGTTGGCAACCTCAGTAGAAAAGCAGAGGAGTCAAGGGGCATAGAGACTGGCCCAACCTTGCAGTGCAGGTGGTGGTTCTCCAGAACAAGAATGCGGCACCCTGGCGGGGCCAAAGTCACATGTGCTGCTGCTGCCCAGAGTGAGCCTGTCCAGTGACTCAGCGGGGAATGTTCATGCTCTAGTTCTGCCCCCGCAGGCCCTCCAGCAGCACAAGGAACCTCACAGCACTACCCCTTTTTTCTAAACATTTTACACACTATGACAAATTGTTCAAATTTTAACACCAAAGAAATCCATGCACATTTGTAAGAAACTTCCTGAACTTACCCTATCCAGTAGCCATCCCTGCCAGCTACAGCATCGTTACTATTTTAATATTTATTTGTAGAGCAACAGAGCCTAGGGCTCTTCCGCATTGTGCTTGGTGCTGTACAAACACAACCAAAGAAGGTTCCTTTGCCAGAGTTCTTGTACTTTGTAAGTAGAGATTCTGGCCTTTTTCTCCATTATCAGCAGCTATGGATTTAGTCTGGGAAAAGTTTCATACCTTCAGCTTAACTGCAGCAGATCCAATGAGGAGCAAAGAATCTCCATCCCAAATATCAATCTGTAGGTTATGGTCAGCTATATAACGTATAAACCAGCGTTGTTCTCCTGGCTTCAGAAAACCAGGATCCACCATATACTTTAGCTGCAACCCTGGAGATTCTGCAGGAAAAAGAATGTATTCCTGACAACGTAAATTAATCCTCCATGGCTTCTCAGGAGACTCATTGATATCGAAGGGACTCCTGTGACTCCCAGTACCACTGTCTCTGAGAACCTCACAATCTTTACTGTATTTATCCCCACTACACCCTTGTGAGGCAGGGCAGGAGTCCTGCCACAGGACAGGGCCATTATCCCCATTTTATCAATGGGGAACTGAGGCACAGAGTGACTGTGCCCAAGGTCACACAGGAAGTCCATGGCAGAGCAGGAATTGAACCTACGTCTGCCAAGTCACATGAGCACCCTAGCCACTGGACCAGCTTTCCTCTTTATAGCTGTAATTTCATTCTCATCAATCTATGGATCAAACCATTTATGAACTCCCTGAATCAGTCACTTTCAAGTTCATGTTGGGATTGACATCCACCCACAAAAAATTAAGTTAATGTGGATTTTCCTTATTAATTTTCATTAACTATTCCACATGGGGAAGGAACTTTACAAACTAAAAATGCTCTGTAGGAGGTGGGAGATTAGTTTTGCATCTCTTGGGACAAGAATTTAATAAGACATTAAAAAAACCATTTTGCTAAGAGAATCTGATTGCATTACTACAGGTTGGTTGCTTAGATGTTTTCTCTCTCTCTCTACATCTGCGTAGCTATCGCTGGAGTCAGCAGTCTACATTTCTGAATCGTGTCACTGACACTTATTGATGTTTTGCCTTATGGCTTGACATTTTGCACACTTTTAATTATATGGTGTATAAACTAATGGAAACTTGATATTATAGCAGATATTAGTCCATTACCTTGACTTGGAGCTAAGCCTAAAGCTGATTGACAAAAATCTCATTTGAACTATTCAAAAATGTAACTGAACTCTCCCAGTGGATTTTCCTCTTACCATAACATACTAGCCGAGCAAGAAAGAAACAATTTTGCTGATAAACTGCAAGAAAGGCTTAAAGCATTGACACGTTTCAGTATTCATTTTTAAACCCTAGAGAAAGGCCCAGGTGATTGGAAGAATTTAGCACCCAAAGAATAGAGCTAGAAGGCTTGTGGTCCATCTGATCAAGCCTCCCATCTCCAACAGGCAGACACTTCAGAGGAAGGTACAAGAAACCCCATAGTAAGGAACTAAAAAATGATCAGGCCATAGGGAGGTTTTCTTCTTAGCCCCAATCAGTTAGCATGGAGATTTACACCCCTTATAAATCTGTATCCTCTCTGCTGTAACTCTGGTTTTCCATATACTTGTCTAGTCCAGTTTTGAATCCTGTTAAACTCTTGGATTAAATGATTTATTGTGGCAATGAGTTCCACAAGTTAGTTACGCATGGTATATTAAAAGGTTTCCTTGTATCTGTTTTAAATTTGCTGTCTTTTAATTTCATTGAGTAGCGCCTTGACCCAGGATGATGACAAAGGGTAAATTAGAATGTCTTATGTACCACCTCTACCCTGTTCATTATTTCATATAGCTCTGCTATGTCTCCCTTCAAACTGCATAGACTCTGGAGTATTTGGACATCTCATATAACTCCCAAACAATTGGCTACAGCCTCCAGGACTTCCTCAGAGGACATACCATCTGGCAAGTGCTGTAACATCCCTCCTTTTTCAAACACCCTTCCACCACTAGAGCTTACCACTCCTAAGGGTTCCATCTTTGTTGATCTGGAATAAGATTTGGGAAGAAGCAGCTGAACTGGCTGTCCCAGACTGGTCCATCTTCACCAGCTGCAATCGTGGTGTTGTGACCGGTGGGAAACGGTAAAACTGGAAGGTGAAATACATAGTCTTTGGCCACGTTGTCCCCATGCCATCCTGTGGAATCCTTGACCAAAAAACATCTCTGGATTAACTCCTCTTGTTACAGACCCAGCAATTTGTATGTGCTTTGCAAGTGCTTGTGAACCATTTGAGAAGCAGAAGAACTGGGGAAGATCCATGATATTAAGTGTATTCAAATTGGTTTGGGAGGCTTCCTTTGAAGCCATCATGACAGGAAGGACAAGGGTTTTTTTTGCTTTCAGTGAACTCGTAGTACATGTGACTTCTGCTCTTTGGTACAGAGTTCCCAGCTTCAAGACCAGGTGGGAATGGTATTTTACTTTCAGAATTACAGTGCACTGTAGTCAGTGGTAAATACACAAATGGTGCATAATCAAGATAAAACAACCATCACGGAAAAGCCTTTCCAAGTGAAGCTTTCCTGTCTGTAAATAAGGAGTTACTCAGTAATTAGTTTTACATTACAATCTGGCTAATGTGAACAAAAAAATTAATTTGGAACTGACTCAATGCATAAAACATCTAAAATGGAACGTTCATTGTCTCACAGGCACTTCTGGTGCTTTTGTTACCATGGCAGTTGCTCAGACATGCCTCAGCCAAGCAAGGTGAAAGCCCTAAGGAAGGGGCATGGGAGGTGGATACAAGGACCTGTCAGAATCATCAAGCCAAAGAGCAGCACGCAGATCAGTATGGAAATGGATGCTATTGCAAGAAGAGACGTGAATCCAACCTGAAAATGGGGCAGTAGGATTTCAGGGCATTACCTGGTGAAGGCAAGGAACTGCAAAATGATTTCATTGCTTTGCAAGAAGTCAGCTTCTTCCCTTTGAGGGTTGAAGTTCACAGGGTCTGCAGGGTCCACAACTTCTGCTGGCTCCTTGTTACAATCCAGGATTTCTGGAAAGCCAGCGGCATGCAAGCGAGACAGAGAGGCCCGAGTGAGGACAGAGCTAGAGCTGAAAGAGAAATGGCTTTGAGTTTCCTGGGACCCAGACGCCATTGGAATCCTGACCCTTTCTGCCAGGTCCCTCCTGCCACCCCAGCATCTTCCAGATGGGGTTCTGTGTGAGGTAGAAGCATTTAGGGACATTTTCAGTAAGAGGCAGGATGACATGTGCGGGACCGTTGAACATCACTGAACTCCACCCCCATGTGCTTGCATCGCTCAGGCAGCAATTCCCCTGTTCCCATTCCAGCTACCATTAGCCCTGCCTCAGAGCCTCACCTTCCAGTCTGTGTTCCCATGGCAACAATAGGCGCGTGCACGGGCGTGAACGGCAGCTCCTGCAGCTGGTCGCTTGCAGAGGAATCCAGGATCAAGGAGCTGGGGTTGAGGTCAGCCTCCAAGTGCGTTATGCCACCGCTGCTGCCTCCATGTGGGAGCTCCTGCTGACAAACAAGGGCGCCCCATGAAACGGACCATCCCCAGCTGGGTGGTGATAGAGCGGTGAGGGGCAGGGCTCTGCAGGGCGCATTGAGGGAGCTGCCCTGCCCAGGCTGCTCCACTCAGACAACTGCTGCTTGTCTTCCTCGCAGGGCAGCGTGGGGGTAACAGATGTAGTGCAGGCAGCCCGTTCCCCCTCTGTTCTCAGCAGAAGTGTTGTCATCACAGTCCTACTCAGCTGAGCAGAAGATGAGCATCACCTTTCCTATCTCATATATGTTCTACTGCACAGCTCACCGGGCAGGGCACAAGCAATCTGGGATGGGCAGAACCCAGGAGTCATTCCCACCACTGTACCCGAGGCAGCCTCTCCATAAAGGAAAGTGCCCCTGAGCAGGCAGACTTCATGCGTTCTCGCATACCTGGCTTGTCTACATTTTGAATTCAGATTTCCCACACACACACACCCCACATTTATTTTGGGCTGCAATGACCATAGGAATGATTGAACCTGGCCCAGCATGTACTGTATAGCTCTGTGGGAAGGGACACACGCCAAACACACGCGGGTAGGAACATCCCTCTCTGCAAGGGCTAGCCAATGCAGAGGCCACCACATAAACCCAACCAGGAACCTTACTGCACGTTCACGCCGGTGCATCCCAGGGGAGCGGGGGACTGGAGAGCCGGTTTGCCGTTTGGACGAGTGGCTTACAGGAGAACGGGGTGATGCAGACAACTGGGATATCGACAACTGAAAAGAAAATTATTATAATTAAGATGATGATATTAACTCTACTAATGAGGCTGCTGAAGGAGGAACTGCCAAGGTGCAATCTGGACTGTGGAAAATCTTGCTGGATTAGGAGGGCCAGGAACTCCAACATATGTTGGCAGTTTATTTTAAATGGTCTGTGCAAATTTAAATGGTCAGGAATGACCGAATTGAGCTACCCCTCTGCTGTTCAGATACGCAGCACAGCTCGGACACTTAGGGGTTCCAGACAGGCCTGAACTACGTTTTCTAATTCAGCTGTTGATGCTGCAGTGTGCTGTACGTTGTTTTGCAGAAAAACCCACAAACGTTTGACAAGATCAAACAGTCTAATAATGCATGCTCATGAAGTATTAAATTTCATCAAAAATATTACTGTGTAAAGATCTCTGTAACAAGAAGGAAAAACAACAAATAGGCTTTCAATGTTTGTATTTGGCCTTAAATCCTGAGAACTATCCCTGCAAAAATTATACGTCATTGTCAATACACTTCCACTGTGCTATAGAACAAAAGCCTGCAAATCTGATCTGCTGCAAATGACTCCCTTAAAAAATAAAAAGTCCAGGGCCTGAGAACAGCTCAGAGATTTCTGCCCAGCAAATGATATGTAGATTCTGGTTTGCTGCTTCTGGGGATATGGATTATAGCAGGAAATTGTTGTAGTTTGGCCACAAAGACCTTAGAAAGTGATACCCAGTGGGATATCGGCATAACTCAGTGAGCTGGATCGCACTATATGAAAATAGCTATTTTCAAGGAAATGCTGCTGTGTGTGCTAAACTTCTCCGTCTAGTTTATACACTAATCATGTCTGTGTGTGGACAATTCACATTTTACTACCGAATTAGGCAGGTTCTCTACAACAGTATTTTTCAGGGCCTTATTGATGGGAAAAAATTTGACCTGGAACAAACAAACGAACAAACCCATAGAAGAATTATTTTTATTTGTCTTATAACTTAATGGTAATTGAGAATAAGGTAAATATATGATCAAAGAGAGATGAGCAGCAGAACCGGCTATTTCAAAGCCTGCCTTTTATGCAGTATTATGTACAAATATGATTTATGAAATACTGACTTTTCATCTAGTGATCTTCAAGGGCAGATTACAGTAGCCTAAACCTTGGTCATCTCTCACTGAAGACAACAATAAATTTCTCCTCTCTGCCTTCTCCTGGGCTACACAAATGACCACTGTTGATGTCCCCTGCTCCTGGCACTCTAACCAAGTCACCACTCCTGAGCCCCCTTCTTTGCTTCCTGTCTCTTCTCTCTCAGATTCAAACTCCTTTATTTATCAGTAGTGACTGGGCCACGCTTCTCTGTGGTGTCACTCCATTAACTAACTAGAGTTACACCAGAGGGAAATTGCACCTTTAGAATCTTCACATTTAACCTGTTATTGATTTGAAAACATAAACTTAAAAAAAAAAAATCAGCTGCAACGTTTCCCCTCCTGGCCCCTAAGAAAGAAAGATTAATCAAACTAAAATAATTGATGCTTAAATCTAATGTCCCAGTAAGGCAACTGCAGAGGGCACATGTTGCACCATCAGGCACTTACCCCAGGTCCTTGAGGATAGTCTTGAGTGGAAACCAACATCTGGGGTGAAGATGGTGCACCTACCGGGACGCAGAGACAAGAGAAGGTGCAGTGAGCCTCCAGAACAGCCAGAGATCTAGCTGTCGGATTGATCAAATGCCAAATTTTGTTTCCATTAAAGCCAATTAAAGTTTTCCTATATTCCAAGGCCGGAAGGGACCATTGTGATCATCTAGTCTGAGCTCCTGTATCAGACAGGTCAGAGAACGTCTCTCACAGAATTCCTAGAGCAGATCTTTTAGAAAAACATCCAATCTTGATTTACAAATATTCAGTGATGCAAAATCCACCATGACCCTTGGTAAATTGTTTCAGTGGTTAATTACATTCACTTTTTAAAACGTGCAACTTATTTCCAGTCTGAATTTGTCTAGCTCCAACTTCCAGCCATTGGATTGTGTTATATCTTTCTCTGCTAGATTGAAGAGACCATTATTAAATATTTGTTCCCCGTGTAGGTACTTACAGATCAAGTGATCCCTCAACTTCCCTTTGTTACACTACATAGATTGAGCTCTTTGAGTCTGTCACTACAAGACAGGTTTTCAAATTCTTTAATCATTCTTGTGGCTCTTGTCTGGACCCTCACCAATTTATCAACATCCTTCTTGAACTGTGGGCATCAGAACTGGATGCAGGATTCCAGCAAGGAATGCACCCGTGCCAAACATGGAGGTAAAATAACTTCTCTACTCCTATTCGAGATTTCCCTGTTTCTTTATCCCAGTATCACATTAGCTCTTCTGGACACAGCATCACACTGGGAGCACAAGTTTAGTTGATTATCCACCATGACCTCAAACCTTTTTCAGTCACTGCTTCCTGGGATAGAGTCCTCCACCCTGTAAGTGTGGCCAACATCCTTTGTTCCTAGATGCATATATTTACATCGAACCATTAAAACACACATCGTTTGCTTGCATCTGTTTACCAAGTGATCCAGATCACTCTGAATCAGTGAACTGACCTCTTCATTATTTACCACTCCCCCACTTTTTGTGTCATCTGCAAACTTTATCAGTGATGGTTTTATGATTTCTTCCAGGTCATTCATAAAAATATTAAATAGTGTAGGGCCAAGAATCAGTCTCTGAGGGACCTTGCTGGAAACACACCCATTGGATGATTCCTCCCCATTTTCAATTACATTTTGAGAGTGGCCAGTTAGCCAGTTTTTAATCCATTTAATGTGCTCTTTTAAAACTCTTGGATGCAAGTTATCTGGAACTGCTGATTTTAAAATGTCGAACATTAGCAGCTTCTGTTTTAACATCCTTCAGAGCCTCTAGGAATGGAAAGAGTGCTATCATCACCATGTGATGAGACGATATCATCTGTTTTTCCTCCAAATACAGGACAGAAATATTTATTGAACACTTCTGACTTTTCTGCATTATTATTGATAATTCTACCACTTCCATCTAGTTATGGACCAATACCATTGTCAGGTTTCTTTCTGTCCTAATATACTTTTAAAAATCCTTCTTATTGTCCTTAATGCTGCTGGCCATAGACTTCTCATTGTGTCCCTTGGCTTCCCTTATCAATTGTCTATAGTTCCTAACTTCTGATTTATATTCATTACTATCTACTTCCCATTCTTATATATTATTTTTTGTAGCTGCCTTCACTTTCTCTCTAAACCAGGTCAGTTTTTTAACCAGCATGGCCTTCTTCCTCAGTTGTGGGATTGTGGCTTTTTGTGCATCTAGTAAGTTGTTCTTAAATGATTCCTAATTATCATTCAAATTTTTTTGATTAAATTCTTCCTCCCAGCTGATCTGGTGAAACATGTTAACTATGGGGATGTGAGACACTGTATTTCAGCCATTTGGCTGACTTACTTTTGCAATAGGATTGTCACTTGAAAAAATAAATGTGTAGCAGTTCTCCAGATTCACTGGGAATTTTTTAAGGGAATTAGGCTAAATCTGCCATTTAGTACTTTCCTGTTGTAAAACATAGATTGTCTATCGCTAGACAGTACTGCATTTTCCCTTGAAGACATGTGGTACTGGCTAAGTGGATTGCTTAATGAGACGTGAACGTTTTGGGATACTTAAGGTTTTCATGGCTGTTCTATTATTTCTTGTCACTATTTCATCTGTTTGTACATTCATGCCCTGAAATTGCCTGGGTTTTGTTGTGTTTATCTTTGGCTGGTCTACTTGTTCTCTGGCACTAGATGAACTTGCTCTTCTACTAAGCAAGAAATCCTGTTGCACAGACTCCAAGCACAGATGTTTTCTGGCAATGCTGAGACTTAGTTTTGCTTTCTCCAATTCACACATTCCAGATATTTAATTGGGAACATTTCCCAAGGAAACTAGTGAGCTTCCCTTAGGCCTAAATTTACTGTGTTCTTTCGATTACAATGGATTTGGCCATTAAAGAGGGTCATTATTAGAAATGCACAAGGCTCAGTAGTTGTCAGCACAGGAAAGGAGTAGAAGAGGTTTCTTGCTAATCAGTTCATAGGCCACTAGATCAGTGACTTAGATATATGCAAGAGCTGAGTTATGGAGAATATTTGAACAGATATTAACCTCGCATTGCCCACATGGGAGGAGACAAGTAGGAAGAAAGGCCAAGTCTGCCCAGAAGTACTGTGATTACTGGTAGTGGGTCACTTTCAAATGGTTTAGTAAAGCTAGAGTGACAACATTTCCCTTTGCTGAATACGGGACAACTGGTAAAATTACTTATATTCAAGCGAATTCAATGGCAATTGTACAAACGTTCAAAATAGCATCAAGCTGACTGAGCCTCTGTTAAAAAGTAATACTGCGGAGTTGGATTATTTTTATTTACCTTCTTACCTTTAAGGCTTTAGGGTTACATGGGGAAGGGGGTGACACACACACATTCCCGTACACCTCTGTCACACAGCTGGGGTGACCAACTGACCCGACCCTCCCTGCCCGGCGTTCTCTGCCCATCATGCCTGGCTGGCCCCCCAGGACCCGCCTCTCCTGGTACCTGGCACCACGTCTTCCTGAGACAATACGCGAGGGGGGAAGCACACAGGGTCACATGGCCCCCTTCCCCAGATTTCTGCCAGAACGTGGCCAGCAGCAGCCTTTCAGCCCTGTGCGGGAGGGAAGGGACAGGAGCTGCTTCCAGTTGCAGAGGAGGAGGAGGGGCGGGAAAGGATGACCTGGCCTATGACTTTGCAAAGCTCACTTCCCACCCCCCCACCCCCGGCTGGAAGCAGCTTGTCCCTTCCTACCCGCACACTGTCAAAAAGCAGCTAACATACCCAGGCTGCTGCTGGCTACTGACATAACCCTGCCGCCTCCTGTCCCCTGGCTACAGCATGGGCAGGAAGGGGTTAAGCCCTAAGGCTGCATTGTGCACCAGGGCCCCGGGAACCTGACTGCAGGGGCTTCAGGGAACCGGCCAGAGAGGTGGCTCAGCAGGGGAGGGTGCCTAGGGGATGGAGCAGCCCCGTGCTCCCGGGGGGCAGGACCCAGGGCGGCGGGGGGGGGACGACATCTGAAGGATGGCTTAAATACGGGACTGTCCCTTTAAAAACAGGACGTAAGCATCCAAACATTCCGCTGCTGTTCCAGATCCTGTCTGAAGGATCCCATCCTATTAGGTTCGTCAGACTGCCTTGTAAATCTCAGGAGAACAGGCCTCCCTGGGGGATTTCTACTCTTTCTGCTCTTGGATGCCTTGTATATGCCACAGGAAGAGCCCAACTTGTAGCATTTTGCAACTTCTACCACACACTGGTATCAGGAGGGGCAGAAACACAAACAAAATGGAAAGAATGTCAACCACCCAGTGCAAGTGAGAGAGAACCGCGTGTCAGTTCTCCGTTCCCCCCACCCTGTTTGCCGGCCTCTAGCAATGGCAAAGGCGAGATTTCAGTTTGATTTCAGAATTCTGACTGCTGCTGCTGCCCAGAATAGCAGGATTGGTGTGGGCTATAGGAACTAGGTATCATCCCTTTAAACAGTTTGTGAGCCCTCTAGTGGCTCTCACTGTGTTCTATGGTTTAGAAACCACCAGGACCCAACCAGAGCAGCAGGTGTTTAGCTAGGCCCTGCAATGTTGTGTACATGTAGCACTGGTATTTGGACCCCCTCAACATGCCCATGTAGTTTCTTCATATTACGTCTATTGTGTAAGGAGCCAAAGACATCAGTGTGTGGCACAACAAGCAATTGGACTGATGGGAGGTCTATCCAAGCTTCTTTGGCCATGAAGTCCTGATGCGAGTCTCAGAGGGAGAGAAAACCTCCAATGAGGTAAAAAAGACAAGTATAAAATAGTCTTTGCACCAGTGTGGGATGCAGAACTATCTTTTGCATACAGCCTCTTTCGCAACTACTCGCTTTAATCTGTTTCATGTAAAATCACGGTATTTTTTGAGCGCTTCAAAGCTTATGTGCAACATCTGCTCAGTCCTTCTCCAAGAGTAACCTTTTTTCTCCAAGAGTAGCTAGAAAAAAGGTTATCCACACTGTAACTTGTAAGAGAAGTACATGCTGCATGAGGGATTATCTTTAACACGGATCTGACCTAACCGATTGTACCAAGTCCTACTGTGCACTTATAATTACGATCAACTTCTAAATAGATAAAACAAGCATCAGGTCTGATTACAGTGACTAAGCAGGGTCTGCAGCCATGAGACACCTAGAAGGAACTGCTGGAGAATTAATCCATTGGACGCATCCCAGAACAGAATTAATTCTTATGTCCCTTCTAATAAATGGGATGATATAGCAGCCATCCTATTGGCCAAAATAGGCAACACCATGGCCCTAGCAGTGCACAGCACTAGCTCCTTTCAGGTGAAGCTGTCCCCTTTATCCATTCAAAAAGGAAAGGCAGGTAACTTCAGTGGCAGGAATCAGCGTCTAAGTGCACTTCAGTCCGGAACGTTTGAAGACTGGGTAGCCCTTTAGGTAGCACATCAGATCACACAGTGTCTGTTTTACTTATGCAATAATTCCCACTGCGGGGGGCGCCACTACACGATGCCCAGTGACAATAAGAGTTCTGTCTTTTAAGCCCAAGGCAAGGAGGCACCTTAAGGATGTCTCTGTCGGTTATTCTACTGCAGAGTTTAGGGAGAAAGAGGATTGCTGCTATCAGAAGATGTTACTTTTTTTAAGGAACAATGTGGGATTAAAAAAAACTCCACTAAAAGCTTCCACATGCCTTTGGGCTTCTGGCAGGGGTTGGAGACTGATGGGAACTGATTCGTGGCCTCTGTTCAGAAGTCTGTTTATGTAGCGTAGTCTCCTAGCTGCCTGCTGCTTTACAATGTGATCCAACGCTACTGCGCTTACATCAGAAAAACAGCCACAGGTGCTGCCCCAAATAATCGCCATCATTGCACTAACTTCCAACTTCCGTCCAACAAGAACACTGAAGGGGATTTCTAGGTGCGCTTAAAAATAAAGGGAAGGGGGCAGGCCTTTTACAAATAACCCTAAAAGGCCCTTCTCGAGCAAACCTAGATTTGTTCAAGCGGGTCTGTGCACTCTCTGGATGCTCAGTACGTCCCCTCACATGCAGTTAGCTTTTCTTGAAGGGGCAGAAGCACTCATGACGCATGTTCAGTCAGAACCACTGTTGTCTCCCTGCACTTGGTCACTCTGGGCAGCATTACAGAGCACAGCATCGCTCCTCGACAGCTCAAACACTCCTCCTCCTTACAACAACCTGAAAACTGAAACAATAAGCAGGGAAGGGAGGGAGCACGTGTTATGTTTTGTTCCACCTGGAAATCTGTTCCTCCTCCTGCCTGGAACAGTTCTCACTACTTTCTAGGAAGCCCTCTTGAACAAGGGAAGTGACTGCATCACTCTGGCTTTCATTCTAAGCCTATTAAGGGAGCTATGCTGCGGGAACAGAGCCCCCAGCACGCAAGTCTGGGCCGGACGAGCACAACTACAAAGGTATTTTTGCATAAATCACCCTAAGAGAATACAGCAAGATCAGCTCTAGCGTTAGAACAAAACCTTTACCGGACTGGACACGCGACATGAGGACACTGCTGAGACCCACACAGGCAGCTCAGTACAGACAAGCAGGGAGGTGCAGCACAGTCCTGAGGACTGTGCTGGAGCCGGCTCCCACTGAACATAAAACAGGCTCTAGACCGGGACGCAGGCTGAGCAGTGGCGGGGTGGGACATGCTTCCTGAGGAGGTTCACATCAAAGGAGGAGAATGGTGTGTCGCAATCGCCAGTAAACAAACAAACAAAAGGGTTTCTGTCAGAGTTCACACACACACACAAAAAAATCAACGTGAATTTGAAGCTTTTTTTGACAACCCTGAGGAATGAAGTCTCAGATCCCCAGAACAGGGACAGCCTGTACAGCAACAGTGAAAGCTTCCCTGCCATCACCCATAACCTGGGTGTCCTGCCCCTGTCCTGGAGAGACCAGGTCTCCAGGCTCAATCTTTTTGGCTCTACAAACGTTTGTCCTCTATGCTCACATGGCCAACAAGCACGGCAATCATTGCTAATTTGGTGGAGGTCTGAACTAGGGACCGGACAAGAGCACCAGGAAGTAGACACGGACCATTAACTCATTCCAGAGAGGCCACCCTGAGCTTTCGCTAATGGCTTATGATCTCGAAGATGTCACGTCCCACATGGAAAGTTAGTTTTAGTGGTCCCAAGAATTCACAGGGTAGCATTTCTGTCGTGCTACGCAATAGGAAAGCAGAACGTTGCAGACGCAGGAAGCCTATCCAATCAAAGACACCCAGGAGCGGCAGGCAGGGTTTGAATCTTGCAGCTCTTTCTACTGTGCACATGTGCTGGTCAGTCACTGATGTGCCAACAATACGTGGCACAATTCTGGGCCATTACGGAAGTCTCACACCTTCCGATGACACAAAGGTGGGATTGCAATGTTGCACTAGGATCAGTGACAGGAATACTAATAAACTGGGTGTTGATGGAAGCTTGCTGGGCTGCAATCCTTCCCCTCTGTACATCGAGGAGACAGGTGTTGTATGGACGGGATAGCCGTGCTGCCGCAGAGACTCGGGTCTTTTGGAGTAAGGCTGCCTCCGTTTCAATAAATGCTAATAGGAATTTAATGTTAACTGTGCAAACTGAAGGAGTTTGCTCAAGGCTGGAAAAGCCAATGTGCATAATGTATTTAATGAGAGCCACTAACATGAGATATGCACAGTGAGTTTGCTGAATTTACGGGATGCAGAAACAGACCTGCCTATATTTAACTAAACGAATCTGTTATTAACCTGAAAAATAGTGAGCGAAGAAGGATGAAGGGCCAACGTGATGAGGCTGTTGCTTAGCAACCTGCTGCTGTTCATGCACAGAAATGTGTTGGGATTGTTTTTGGATTGCACAATGAGGGTGAGACATGAGGATATAGAAATGGAGCCTAAGCAGTTGGTCATGCAGGATGAGGATGGGGTAGATGGAGCAGAGACACAGGCCAAAGTTGGTCACTTTGTTGAAAGAACCAGTGTGGGAAGGATCTATTCTCTCCTGGGTACCCAAAAGTATCACTTGAATGAAATTCTGGAGGAATGTGCTCTGCAGCACCTTGTGGTTGGGAGACTGTGGTGCAAAACTGAACCTGCCCTGAAGGAAAGGTGGTCCGGCGTTGTGACATTAAAAGGGTAGGGAACACATGGCTTCCACGTGATCCAGCATGACAGCTTCCTCGTGACCCCACAGCACACAGGGTTTCTAAGATGGCAGAAGCGCCTTTGTGTGAAAACTCTGATCAGTCCAGACGATTGGTTTTTAACTATAGTGACTCCACGTAGGTTTAGGAATTTTTCAAGCAGGTCTCAGAAGTTGCTATGGGAGCAACAGCCTCATCATGTTGGCCCTTTATCCGTCTTCGCTCCCCATACCAGAAATGTCTTTCTTTATATTAGAAACCATAAGCCCAAAGGTATCTGGCCATTGGCAGGAGGGAATGGGAATCTGTGTAATAGCAGTAGGCAGAACAGAAACTGCTGCAGCCATTTTCAAGGCAGGTTCTTCCCCGTGGCTGCAGAATCTAGAGACTAATGGTGAGCCCCAGCACAGAGACATCCTGGGTCAGATTCTAATAGCAGATGTGCAGCCACGAGTGATAAATAGCAGAGATTAGAATCTGGTTGCAGACATACATGTGAAACGGAGGAAGAGTCTGCCCCTTATGTAAATGCACCTAACCAGCAACTATGTCTCATCACACAACCTGCGTGTTGCTCCATATTAGATTTTGAAACAGCTTGTTGGTCAGAAAGTTCTCCAGGGGCACTCTGGTTACGTGACTGGCCCTAAATAACTTTTCCTGACTGAATGAGGCTGTGCAGACATCGCTCTCCAGCTGGTGAAGGTGAGCACTTCGAAGCCCCAAATCAAAACAGGCATGAGGGAGAGCGCTCTAACAAGTCACATGCAAGGCAAGAGTGTAGGAATGGGGGAATGCACTACTAGGAAGGCAACAGAATAACCCTCTCGGCTCTGTTTGGATACGAGTACCAATCAGCGACTACAGGGCCGGGTACGGCCTAAGAACCTGACTGTAAATCGGATAGATGGAACGAAATCAGCTTTGAGTTAAGGCCCTTTTGCAACAATCTCCTATTCAATTCTCTGAGGCATGCACGTGGCACCAAAGAAAGGAACCGGGTCTTAGTGATGGCCACGGTTTGAGAGGCAGCCAGACGTGTGTCTTGAAATAACTTATCGGTAATTGTGACCCATAACCACCATGCAATAGAACCAGCTTCCTGCGTTGAATTTTAGGAGGTAGCACTTTCCCTGAATAGATATAATCAAGATCTCACTGCTGTCCATGAATAGACATATTCAGCAAGCAATTAAGTAGAGATCAGGAGACCAAATAAAAAGGTTCTCAGCAAATTATATTGAAAAGCACAGTGGGACAAGGTTTCTTAACACACAGCTAAGGCAGGGAGAGGAGAAGGGCTGACGAGCCTTGTGATGCTGCCTGAAGCACAGAAGTCTCTAAGCCAGAGACCCCCTTCCGTCAAATGACACACTTAATCTTAACAAGCAGTGAGCTGGAGGAGAAAGGCAGGAGGAGTGTAAGGATGTGAACAGTCCTTGCAGAGATTCAGACTGGATCCGGTGTCTCTTCATGATATATCCCTGAGGCAGCAATTTGGGTTACAAGTCTGTCTTCATCTCCAAGACACAGCCCCACAAGTTATGCAAACTGACATATACTTCAAGCTGTCCCTTTTCGGTTAGATAATGGATGCTTCTTCATTTGCCATCCCAGGCTGTCGTGTTGTGATGCTATGTGCTGTTAGATTTCACACTCGACCCCAGAAGTGGCTGCATTTCAGTGACAGGTGAAAGATTTCTTACATAAATCTTAATTCCGGAAATTACTTGGGGGATGCTCGGAGCTGAAAGGAAGAATATAAAATGTAAGGGCCAAATTTGGCAGTCCATAATCAAGCAAAACTCCCAATGGGAGTTTAAGGACTGCAGAATTAGGCCATAAGGTTTTTTTTTATTATTACTGCTACTTTTAGGGCGATAGCTTTTGCTGAATGAGCAGAAACTAGAGCCTCTACTGACATTATCAAAAACTAGCTGTGAAAGACACAAAGCAATAACTATGTTGACAGTGTTCTTTAGAGTAAATGTCATTGTCAAAGGAAGCATAACCTGCCAATGCTTTCCAAAGGTCTGCACTAGTCTCCTTTAAAAGTCAAGCGATCTCTCAAGGTGCGTAGGTAGAAAAGACAGGGACTGGGGAGTATATTCTGGTGGATTGACTGAAACTGTGAAATTCTGACAAGCAGCAGCAGAAGAGACTCTGGATAAATGCCCATTACGCTCATAGTCTAAATGCACAGACTCTGGATAAACGCACATTACGCTCATAGTCTAAATGCACAGACTCTGGATAAACGCACATTACACTCATTCTATTGGCTGTGGCTTCCATCACCAAGCCTCTCCAAGGACGTTACCGGTGACTGCCCGACACTAGTCCCTGGTGTACATGGAACAAGATCTATCACTCTACCCAGGCACTAGGTTTGCTCAGAGTTCAAATGGCGGGCAAAACCACGAATAGTGGACAGGTGCATTTTTAGGGCTGTGGGACCATAAACCAGTGTCCGATAAATGCCAATAGCGTTTGTACCCAAGTAATTTGAAAGAAACAGGCAGGAGGATTCATGTTCTTCTTGAGACACCAGACGTTAGAATTGTTTCTATTGAAGACTCTTGGCAGGTTTTCAAACCTAAGCTTACTTGCCAGGCATTGTGTCTACAAGCTTTTCATATCCATGTTCAGCAAGTCAGACAGACGGATACCCCCAGCTGAGACAAATTACTCCTGGTCTTTCCCAGTCCCATGGGGAAGTCAATGGAATCTGCAAGAGATTGGGAATGTTATTTATCTTGGCTAAAAGTCTGCCAGCAGGATTTCCGAATACGTGTCTTAAAATGATGGAAAAGAAGAGGTAGGTGAGCCGCTGGCTTTAGTGAAGAGACCAGAGCACTGCACTCACAGACTGCATGCTGTCCTGGTGTGTGGTAAACTAACTCAGGTTCTCTAACTAGGAAAGAATTCTCACTAACATTTCCTGGTTCCCCAGCTAATTGTGAGGGTCTGTCAGGGCAGGGAGGGGGACTTAATCTGTCAGCCACAAAGGGTAAAGTCTTGTGAAATAACCCGCACCAAACTATGGTCACCTCAAAGGGAGGCAGCATGACCAATGCATGAGATCTACTGTGTAAGCCCCAGGCAGATGCATGTAGAAACTGCTTGTGAATACCTCACCTTTCCTAATGGACCATCCTTTTACTTAAACTGTAAGATCTCTGAGGCAAGGGCTGTCTTGTTCTGTGTTTGTACAGCGCCTAGCACAGTGGGGTTCATGACAGGGGCTCCTAGGCACTCCCACAGCACACATAAATAACACCAATAATGCCGACTAGATGGGACTTAATCAATTGGCAGTCATCATAACATTCTTCTAGGCAAGAGGAAATTTGGCTTATGCCAACTCTGCTCAGTCAGTAAAATATTACCTACAGCAGCACCAGTGAAGACTTTACAAGCTCACCGCGCCACTTCCACAGTGCTCTCACGGAGAGAGAGGCAGATGTCCCAGGATCTACACTTTGGGTTTCTCACTTGGTTACACATTGTGCTATTATTGTGGCACTGAGGTCATCCAAATATGCTGAGCGTTTTGTTTTGTTTTTACAGACTATTAGCTACAGCATGTTCCTGCTCACTGTAGCCCAGTGTCATTTCACATTCTGCACGATAGCTCAGGTTCCTTGCTCCCTATAGATATGGCACTGGAAGTACACATTCAGATTAATTTACCTCTCCTTTTTCCACATTGTAATCCATTTAATTATATTGATTAATGCCAGCTCAATTGCCTTTATGAAAAGACACTTCAAGCAAAGTCCTGCAATTATGTCCAGGAGATCCTAACTCAACATACCCAAGGAAACGCCACTATTGAAAAGCTTCAACTGGCCCTTTCAAGATTTCTGTTTTAAAACCTATTAAACAAACAAACCAACCAACCCGACTGTGACAAGCCAGAAAGTTCGAACGCAGAGTATGAGTCAGTACATATTTACAAGGCAAACCCCATGGTCCGACTGCCCTCTAGTGGATTTCATGATGCATAACGTGGCCCACATTTAGCCTGCTTTTAATACTTCAAAATATGGTGCATTATTCATATCTATAAGTCAAAGTGCGTCCCTAAAGCTGACAGCTACAATATCATTAGGGTTACCAAAGGACCCATAGCAGTTTGCAAAATATTCAAACAGAAAAGGTTTCAGTCATAACTTAAAAGCTGTTATGTGTTGAAAGTCTCTTACTGAGTCTTGGGAGAGAATGCACAGAAAGATTTTAACTGAAAACTCTAGAGGGAGCATGACAAAATAAGTTCAAATTAAATGCATTCAGCAGAGTCAGGCTGTATAGGCACAGTCTGTGTATTTCTATGATAAGGTATAAACAGATGAATCTGCTAGACTATATTCTCATGATATTTCAGCCTCTGTTTCAAGTAGCAGACTCCTGTATTGTGATGTGTGAAAGAGCAATGATTTGACACCCCCTCTCCCACACCTAGTGGGACAGTGGCAATGCTGCAGGTGTGGCTGTGCTGTTCCCAAAGAGAGATTAACCTCTAGCGTTAGTTCAACGGGAGACAGTGTTTCAAAGTGTATGTGCTACAAACACTCTTGGATCCCCAATCAAAGTTCAACAGGAGGCCGCTCTGAACCCCTGCTCATATCAACAGGTTCCAAAGCATGAAAATGTCATTCTGTTTTGAACAGAACCTCCAGAGGATAGAGAAGAAAAACATCTCTCCAGGAGGTCTCCACGCCATAGGGCTAGGAGAGATTCTCAAATACAGGCATGTTCTTACTTTACTTGGCAGCTGTGTAATAAACTGCACAGTCTCCTCTGCATCCACCTGGAGACTTGAAATGGGCTCCCTATTACGAACTACACATGCCTCTGTTTCCAGGGGAGGCTAGCCACCATCCCTGACAAGAACTGGCCACCCTACAGGCACTAACTAGTTAAAGATGAGACTTTATGCAGCAAAACATTTACTAACAGATGACATTTTCTGGCAGTTCCTCAAATACAGATAGTCCTATAGACTTCAGTAACAACACCACATTAATAAGGTAATAAACTCACACACTGATGTTTAAACAGGCAGTTAAGTTGAGAGCAATCTGGTTAGCGCACCCATAGATAAATTGAAAAAGATTAAAAACAGCAGAGGGGGGAATGGCTTTCAATGAGTCGTTCATTTTTTATAGTACCTCCCACAGTGAAACTATCAATTACATCATTCCATATAAAGAGATGCTGCATAAATGGGCACACTCATTTTGCCTGATTTTGAACCCAGTCCAGTTCAACTCAAATTCTAGCATATTAGGTTTGTTTCCTGCTGAGGAAAAGAAGGGCAGTGGGAGAAAAAAAATATCTTGGAGGGGCCAGAGTTCAAAAGCACTCAGCTTGGACCTAACTCTCAGTGAAGTCAAAGGCAATTTTACCGCCATCTCCAATAGGAGCAACTGGGCTGAATGATTTGGAAAATATCACCCTTCAGTATATTTTAGCTGCACGCATGAACACACAGTATACATAGGGTACCACTTCTGCCAGACTAACTTTTGTTCCCAATGCACAGCAAAGCCTTCCCTTTATCTAGGAAAAGGTTGGATTTCTTTCCTTCTTTTTTAAATTGAATCATGCTTGTGGGAAAACTGCTGTGTTTAAAGGACAGGAAAAGAGGGTTCACAGACCTGACCTAGTTTTGCAAACGTGATGAAAAATATAGTCAGCGAGAAAAGAACAGGAGTACTTGTGGCACCTTAGAGACTAACAAAGCAAAAAAAGATAGTCAGCGAGGTTTCCCAAAGTTTTGAATTCCACAAGTTTCCTCCAACCCTACTAAATGACACTTTTTTTCTCAGCTAGACCCTAGAACAAAATACACTGGCATCACAGGTACATGCTGATTAAATAAGTGGTGTTTTCACATTTTATAAAGGACAATTAAATGAGGTTATTTATTCAGCCTATATCAATGACTCAAACCATCCGGAGGGTCTAGGGGTTAAAGAAATAAACCACGGCATTATACACGAATGGTACATTTCAGGTGGTTGTTGGAGGCCACTCCATGAGGCTGTAGGGGTTCACATCTCCAAAGCCCATGACGGTCTGAAGATACTGGAGATGAAAACGTTATTGCAGAGACTTCCTGCCTTGCAAATACCTTCTCTCAGGTTCAACAGGAAACTGTCCCTAGTAGCCCACATTCACAAAAACCTCATGCTATTGATAAGCTGGTTATTCCCCTGGGACTGACAGGTCGCAGTGCATGAGCCCATGCATAGATGCTTAGTGGGAGGTCTTAGTACTTTGCACAATAAAAGCACCTCTCATTGAAGGCTCTCCAATCACTTTACAAACATCAATGAATTAGCCACATAATTCCCCTGGAAGGAAGGATGGAATCATTATCCCCGATTTTAAGATGGAGAATTGAGGTACAGAGAGGAAGTGATTTACCCGAAGGTAGTGTCAGATCTGGGACTAGAACTTGGGAACGGTCAACACACGCTCAGGTCCTTTGCACAGTTGTGGTCAGGCCTCGTGCTTGTTGATCTGGTACAGAGACTTTGCCCAAACTTCTCATCACAAGGCACGATCTAGGCAGGAAAGATTTGGTCCTTTGTCTCTGTACCTCACCCCTTTTGACACAACATAGGAATGTGCCATACCAGATGATTCCAATGGTCCACCTGGTCCAGTATCCTGCCTTGACAGTAGCCAGATCAGACACTTCAGAGAAAGGTGTCAGAGACCCAGGTGACACATCCTGGAATAACCTGCCCATTGGAGTTGTTGTTCCCTAATCCCCATCAGGCAGTGGTTGTTTTATACCTTGAAGCATGTGGGGTTATACCCTGTCTACATATTTTATCCTACTGTGGATGTTCATATTGTCCATTAAAATGTCCAGTCCTGTTTTAAATCCTCCAAAGCTCTTGGCCTCAATGATATCTTGTAGCAGTGAGTTCCACAAGCCAGTTATGTGTTAAGTAAAAAGTGTTTCCTTTTCTCTCCACCCAGGGCCTTACACAGCTCTTGTTCCAGGTAATGGGTAGCAGTGAAACAACTCCTCCACTGTACTGGGGTCTCACAGACAATATGTTGCCAAGTTCTATGCTGTCACAGTTGAATTTTGCAAGCTTAAAAGCAGCATAGGAAGTGAGAATCCAACTAACCAATTCAAATTAAAATAAACTTCAGTCACTACTGTAGCTGGTGCATTCAATGCAGGGCCAACGCTTCCACTAGGCGACCCTAGGCAGTCGCCTAGGGCGACAGGATGTGGGGGGCAGCATTTCACCACCCTCGGCGGAATTTCAGCGGCGATTCCTCTGGGCGGAAAGAAAAGCGGCCATGGAAACGCCGCCGAGAACCAGGGCCGCCCAGAGGGGCTTCTTCCACTCCGGGTCTTCAGCGGAAATTCGGTGGTGAGTCCTTCACTCCCTCCGGGACCCGCCGCCAAAGTGCCCCGAAGACCCAGAGCAGAAGGACCCCCGCCGCCAAGAACACAGCTTCAGAGGAGGAGCTGCCGCCGATTACTGAGGAGGAGCGCTGCCGCCTAGGGCGGCAAAAACCCTGGCGCCGCTCCTGATTCAATGCCTTCTGTATTGTGTGTTCAGTGTTTTTTTGTTTTTTTTTTTTCTTTTGAGCCGAGATTGAAGCCAAGCAATGTGCTTTACAAGTTACCAATCTGGAAAATACTCACTCAGCGATGGTGTGGACAGCTTCGCTGAGTGGAGGAGCTCTGCTCTGGTGTTACTTAAGGAATTTGCAGAAGTCCTGAGATGTTCCTCTGAATTGGTGGAAAACTGGAACTGGACCGTGCCAGACTCAACCTGCTTCACCTGAAATTTAAACAGATGTAGAAAAAAATGAGATCTGTGCACACCCTTTTTACCCGCTCTCTGGAACAAAAAGAGTTCTTCTGCCAGGCATCCAACGAAGTTAGAATAAGAAATTGTAACGCAAGGCATATGGAGGCAGAACTATCAACAGATTGTTTTTTTTAAACGAGGTTCCCAGAAAGCTTTGGTTCTGTCTGAAAGTTATTTTCCTTGAGGCATGAGGGTTGTGGAATGACACTAAACTCCAAAATTATCATCAAATTTTCCTCCAAATCTCAGGTAGGATGGATTAATTACCAGAACTGTAACTCTGATTCTACAAACTGGGGTTACTGGAAGAAAGAAAATTATCTTCTATATAAAGAGGTTTATGTTACAGTTTGTTAGTTCAGTTACAGCATCACAATGTGGTTTGTGTGCTTTTTTGCACACATTGGTCTGTTCATAAACGTGTCCACCAGATCGAGAGTGAACTTTGGCTTTCCACTAGCAGACCAGCACTAGGAAAGAACTCTAACAAATAGGTTTGGATAAAAACAGAAGGAAGCAACATCTTGGCAAGTGTTTTGGGGGAACAAATTCATTAATCTACAGCATGATTCCCCATACAGTCCTGGACATCAGTGCAGTCACCAAAAAGGAGCAGAGGTTCCCCCATTACTGCATTAGATGGAAAACCCTTTGGACCCCAAGAAGGCATGGCTGCACATTTCCGTGTGATTCTGCTAACTAGACTGTACTACTGCTGTGTTCTTGTATTAAAAGCAGATCAAAATCTTCTGTAGCTAAAACTCCCTTTTAGAGAAACCCTTTCTAAATGTAAAATAGCCTTCAAATAGCCTTCTCAGCAATTAGAATGAGTGTCTTCTAGCTCAGGAGACAAAAGGAAGGGGAGATTGCTCTCTTTCGTGACTCTTTCCACCAGCCAATAATGAAATACACTCAACCCCCAGCTGTAATAGATTCATTTTTATCAGGAACCAGGCACCTAATTCCTGAAGCACACAATCCCATTCCAGGCATTTCCTTCCAAGGCCCCCACTGTGTTGGCTAATTTCAATTCTTTTCTATTATTTCTCCATTTCTATTTTGCCTGAACAGTTCTGCCTGTGCTGCACCGCATACAACATTCATTCTTTATTCGTTTTATTTTGTTAAACTGGAGCAGCCTCTACTATGGATTTACATGCTGTCATTGAGATCAGAATCTGGTTCCTAATCTCTCAAACTGCCAAGGCTCAAATGCAGGAGAAAGACTTAAAATGAGAGACGTGAGGGGGAATAAAAAAGCTTGACCCATAGGACTAACTAATTTCTTTAGCACCTTCTGCCTTCTCAATGAGGTTCATATCTCAAGAGTTGCCGCCAGATTATGGTTAAAACTATAAAATCATCTAGGAACAGTATATTTGTCAAAAGCTTGCACCCTTTCCCAATTCCAATGAGATGCAGATGAACAAATTTTCATTGAGGCTTCCCAGTTAGAGCCAGAAAAAGTCTTGGGAAAAGACTGTACGTGCAACGGAATGGACGAGCAAAACCATTCAACAATGTTTGCAAACTCTCCTTGCCCCCCCCCCCCCGTGTGTGAAGTTTAACAAAGTTTAAGCAACAGGCACATATCTTCACTCTCTACGCTATCAACAGTTAGGATCGAGAATAGACTCCAGTGTTATGGCTTTTCCCTATTAGTGTGTGAATGTGAAGGACCCGGTTTAGTGTTATAATGGAATTCTGTACAGAAAGCATCTTTCTCAGAGATGAGTGCTTGTTCTGCATCACTAGCCACAGACCCTTACTAAGCCACCCAAACATTGGTGGTTTCCCTTTGGCCTCTCTAATATTAAAGGGCAGCTCCAAGGGAAGTGAAGGTTCATATAGAGCCAACAGTCTTTGCTCTGAAGAGCTTACAGTTACGTGCTATTTTTACGTACATCACCTAGCACAAAAATGGCCCCAAGCCTGATTGGGGCCTCCAAACACTGTCAAAATAAATAATTTTACCAAATATATGACAATGCACTGGGCATGAATGTCATATAAATAATGAACACCAAACAGCTGATAAAATAAATGCACAATGTGTATTTTCTGATGCATTATCCTTCCTTCTTTTCCCATGTGTGTTCGCTCAATGGCTGGTTTGCATTGGGTTTGGGCTACTTAGCAAGATTATTGAACGAAGCGTTTAAAATAACAAGAAAGCTCTGTGCCATGTGTGTACTGAAAACAGGGTGGTTTTGATGCACCTTTGCTAAAGGAGTGCTCAGAGGAGCTTCTTTTTACCTCTTCGGAGCTCATACTGGTGGGCGGCATCTTGTAAACTAACACATGGCTGGGGTTCTGCTGGGCGCCTCCTTGAAGTGGTAAGATCACTTCCGTGGAACTCGAGTCCAGCAAAGGATTCCAAACAGTCCATCGGATGGAATGCATATAGGCTGCTTGAGTCAAAGAGGAAATGGACAATGCCTAGGATTAAAAATATATGTGAGAGTAAATAACCAGAGATGAAGAACATTTGGTATTGTGCCATGACTCTATCTCTGGGTCACTCTAGACTGCTGTCATCCAACCCAAAATCAAATAGGATCAAACCAAACACCAGCCATTTTCTGCCTACTGAATGGTAACAATCATCTGTCTTTAGCCATCTTTCGTTGGAACCTCATCACCTCTAGGCAGAGTGACGGGCAAGTTCTCTGCAGCCTTTTTCTTATAAAAGAAAGATCAGGTTGCTGTTTGTTTGGCTTTCAACCATCATCAATATTCAGAATGAACAGTGCATCGCACCATAAGCTTTGACCTAGAATGAACACAGATGCATATACATTTCTGCACAACCCATGAACATTAGAAAAGAAATTAGCCTCTCATCTCACTGCAGTTGCAAATATTTGCAAATACTCCACATGATTAGGCCTATGTTGGTTACTAATTTACACACACAATTATTGTTATTGAAGAGACTGCTATTGCACATCTGAAAAATCCTAAATCTCTGCACGTGAAGGCTGGGTGTTCCTAGGATACAGGAGGGAAGCTATATTGACTGAGAGGCGAGATACCATATTCTCCCATCTACCAACACAGAAGGGTCATTTTTCCAGCTGAACAATAATAAATAGGAGGGACACAGTAAAGGACTGTGAACAGCAGTGCTCCAATATTAGTGCAATATAGAGAACGTGAATACCAGCCACTCCCCCAGGATTCTTCCCGGCAGTTACGTATTTCCCCTTGTGACCTCAATATTGTAGCCATAACTTCCAATGGTTTCAACCCAATTTTGAGATGGACTATTTGAAGCCTGTTATCTGTCTTTCCAGGCCCACATTTTGCTCATAATGTAAAAAATTCTCTTCAAATCCCTGAATTTGCAGGTTGTTAAAAAAGTACCAATATTAGCTTTCTGTGTTAAAAGGAGCTGTTGAGCCCTCATGGAGAACTTGGAATAGCTTGCTACAACGGTGCTTAGATTTAGCACAAGTTTTTGGTTGTCTCATCTACATACTTTGTCACTGGGAGCATCTGCATGAACAGAATGAGCTGTCTGAGGTCACATATCATCTCAGAGGCATGGCTGGAGACAGTCCTGGCTCTTAGTTCCCTGCTTTAACCGTTGGACCACATTTATCTCTAGAATGTTTTATTTTACAAGTACACATCCAGTTTATCCACAACGCAAGTGTAACAAATCTCTGCCATGTGTGCTGCTGATACAACATTTCCTGGCAATCAGGCTATGTGATAACTGCACTTCATACCTTTGTGACATAACCAAACAGCCTTTCCTCCTCTACTTTTGGATTAACAGCATGCAACATTTTCCATACCAAGCACTCAAAAATGACAGCCCCATTTCTCCTGCACTACGACTATCTGGCCAAATTTCAACCCAGAGCCAACATAAACTTTGCCTAGCAGGGTTTACAACGTGAGTGCTAGCACTAACCCTGCTGAGGGATTATCATCAGTGCCATAATCACTGGGACTGTGTTCCCCACGATGACATATTGCCTGTATGGATACGGTGATTTGTTTTCTGCCGCAAGGACCAGTGAGACCATTAAAAATAATTTTAATTCCCGCATTGACATAGCAGTATAAATAGTATACGTCTGGACCTGGTCCTCCAAGATGGGAAATGTATTCTAAAAAGAAGCTAAAGGGTTCCACTCAGACAATCACTTTAAAAGCCTCCCCTTAAAATCAGGCATTATAGAAGGGTCTGTATAAAAACAAGCTTACAGGTCTGTCAGTGATTGAAATCCCTCTTGTAGCTCCCTGCAAAGTGCTGATCGTGGCACAGAAGACGCTGTGATTAGCGTGGCAATCAGCTTTGGGATTAACCGCTTTGCATAAAGGGAGTGCAGAGGTTAATTGGGTTCACTCTGAAGCCATTGATGGCCTGGCTTGACGGTTCCCATCGGTGCAGTTTACGGCACACCGGCATGTCAGGTGGATGCTAATCCCGTCTCAGGCTCAGTAACCCTTTAGGAATGTGAAAGTCACAGACAGCCGCTCTGAGGGCGGCCGAGGATACGGGGTTGCCCAGGTAGCATTTTTTGTGCTAAATGAGTTGACGCTCCAGGCTGAATTATATGTGTCAAGTTCATAGGCAAGGACAGCGGCGCGGCCAGCATCCCGGTGCAGCACGCAGGAGAGAAGGAGAGAGGGCGATGTAGGCAGGGAAGCAGCCTCTTCGGTACAGCATTTGCTGCAGTGGTAGCTGAAAGGAGGGACATTGCCATGGGCATGCCAAAGGGATTCAGAATCGTTTAAAAGCACCCGCATTGGCCCAACTTTTCACCTATGGGAGTTTTACCCATTCTTAGGCTAGCGCTAAAATCCCACCCTTCTTCTTTTCTTTTTTGATTTGAAGCACATGCAGCAATGCCCACTTCCCATCAGCCTCGTTCTGAATGTAATACCCCATTGGAGACATGCAGCTTAAACGTCTCCCCAGTGCTGCCTGATAACTCTTTAGGGAAGGGGTTTCCTCATTCTGTGCCTAGTTTAGAGCCCAGGACAATGTCAGCACTTACATAATGACAACAAGGACAGAGAGACTTCGAAGAAGTTTGCAGAGACTCCATTTTTCGACTGGGTTTATTCTGCCAGCAACAAAATCTATGAACTAGGCAGGAAGTTGCAATGAATGACCCTTCTCGAACAGTCACAGGAGAGTGGAGACTGTGGCTGAAGACCTGTTATTTACCAGCATCCTCACAGACTGCAAGCTTCAGGCACGATACAGAGCAGCATTTGTAGGTGTGTTTATAAATCTCTGTTGGTTGCACAAGGCAACAGGGAATGGAACTAGGAGCATTTCACCTCAAAGTTGGCCCACGTCAGCAGTGAGCAGTCAGCCAACATTGGGTGGGTAAGGAGACAAAGCTTTCTCAGCAGCCAGAAGGTATCATAACCACACACCTCAGGGCCCTGAGGACTAGATCTGAGACCAGCTTCCTTGAGCCACCCAGTCTGGCCAAAATATTTAAAGGCTAAAATAAAAAATCTCCATTTGAGAGGTGAGAAGAGAAATGCAGAGATTCTGAGCTCTCTGGGAGTATCAGTTTGGAATTGATGTAGGTGCTGAGTTCCTGGGGATGAGCCTGGTGAATGTCTCTGGATGGAGAGACGCAGATATGACTGAGGCCCAGGTCCTATTGTACAAGGGATCATATCACTAAAACTACTGTAAACTATTAGCAGCCTCGGCTGAGGGCATGGACGGACTGAGCCCTGGAGGCTAAACTGATCTCTTAGCAGTGCTCCTTCCAGGGCAGCTTTAAAGCACATTGGTAAGGAGACAATGTGGGACAAGCAAGCAGCTCCTGCTGCTTGTGCTGTACCTGTTCCATGGCTAAGCAGACGACTTCAGCCTACCGAGCTCTCGCTCCGGGACCTTCTTCCAGAATTAAATACACTTTGATTCTTTATTTTTTTAAAACTACACCTAGAACTGGACTTTCGCTCGAATACATTTAAGTTTCTTATCACTGTACAAAAATAAATAAATAAAAATCTGCATTCCAATACCCAGACCTCTGCAGGTTCTTGGGTTTTAACTTTTTAAATTTGTTGAAGCCAATATCTAATTTTCCAATTGTATGGTTCCCTTCAGCTTGTCTTCTCCCAATCAATACAAATCCCATCTGCCAGTAGGGCATGTGTCACTTATATAAATATCCATTTCCCCCCAGTTTTCCTTTGGACAGCTCTAACGAGAGACGACATTTACTGCATTATCAATGACCCTCTCACAGTCCTCTTAGCAGGACAATTAGGGACTCATAACAAATCAATTGCTATTGATTAAGCTGCACATTCTTACTACAAACTAATGGCTGGAATAGTAAAGGACCCTTGTAGGTGACAGCCTGCACAACACGTGCTAGAAAATTCCCCAGCACCTAGACAGAGAGACGGGCAAGCCATGTACATGGAACAGGGCAAGAGGACCAATTTATCAGTCCACCAGGATGAGACTCCCCTGCTGTCTGCCTCAGGCAGTGCATGCAAAACGGACCATTTTAAAATCCCTTGTCTCCCTGAATTCGGTCATCTTTATCCAAGTCATTAGGGTCTCAATTTACTAAAATAACGCAAAAACGGCTCATCCAGACAGTGCTGGCTCACACAGCTGAATAATTTTAATGCAAATCTATGTGTTCTCACTCTCACTATAAGCTAGCAATGCAAAGCACTGAATGATTCTGGCCATTTTAGCAATACTTTGTGGCTACCTTCTATTAAAGCATTAGACGCAATTGTTACAGGAGGTTGCACTTGTAACAGAGAATCTTGCATTAGTGAGCTTTTCTGTATGGAAAAAATACAAAAGATACACTCTTCACCAAAGAAGCGAAAATGTTCTTATTTTGGATTTAGATACTATAAATATAACCTACTGTAAGCCAAACCTGCCCCCTTTTTGTGATAAAAGCATTAGACGGATCTTTTTTAATTCCAAAGATTAACTCATTTATTATTTTACATATTTACTTATATTACATATGAACTCATCATGGGTCCTAATTACACACACACAATATTATTAAAATCCGTTCACACTGAACCGACGTCCAAAACCTAAAGGCTTCCTAAGCCCTCTTCCACTCTCCATGAAGCTCAAATTGTCCCACCACAGCCTGAGTCCCAACTACTCAAACCCTCCAGGTTCAAGACCACTGGGATAAAATGGAAGACTGCAGTAAACAAACCTATCCTGGTGTCCATATCTTGCTGAGAGCTCTCACAGGGATAGCCTAGACCTTTATTCCAATGTGTGGCTGCTAAGAGACAGAATCCAGGCACAGCAACCAGTACAGGTGATGAAGACAAAGCTGAAGGCATTCCTAAGGGAGATTCCTATCTTTAATGGAGGATACATTTATATAGCATTAAATGGACTTATCCTACCTGGTATTTCAAGGAGTGAAAACTACCATCTACGCAGGGAAGAACATAGTTGCAACATTGCATCAGATCACTGACGCATCTTGCCCAATGTCCTACTGCTGGAAATGGCCTATACTCACTATTCAGGATATAGGTGGAGAAGCTCACGTCCATTCTCATCCCTCCCACTACAATATAATGTGAAGTTTTATCCCATTGAGATCAACTCAGTGCACGAGTTTGGTGTTGTGCCTAGGGACCAGGCAATCACATCTCATGGTCTGGGGTATGAGATGTTCACGCGTGGGGTTTGTGTGGGGAGGAATTTATTGCATGATCCCCATTTACAACACAGATTCCATGGAATTCATCAGCGTTAAAGACAACAACAGTATGAATAGCTTTCTGTCTGTTTGCCACAATTTTGCATTGCTCCAGAATTTGGACTGAAAAACTGGATGAAATAATTTAAATGTGTGTACTTATTTCAATAAATGTATGCTGGCATGCATAATATTAGTACAGGAGATTCATCCAAAGTAGGAGAATTCTTATGATTTTGAAATCCTCAGAACAATAAAAGATTTAAACTCACACATGGAGTTAAGGATTCAGAAGAAAGGATGAATTATTTTTATAGTGCAAAAATTCAATTTTGTGCTAAAACCTAAAGAAGAATTCGCTTTTTAAAAGCTGAAATTCTCCAAATAAGCTTGCCAGAGCACTCCAGGACTGCTGCAGGCTAGGTTTCTCCATCTATAGTGGAAAAAATTAACATATAATTAGAAAGATTTCATAAGCCCATTTGTGCCACATTACATGTGAGACCATTGAAAAGCACTTTGTCATTTTGATGGGCGATATTTGCCTTTCTATCCTACAGACTGAAATAGTTCTTTAGAAGCAATATGTGAGCTACAAAAGGAGCTATTGTTTGATTCTGAAAGACGCTTTATAGTCAAGTACAATTTTTGCTCAAGGTTTTATAATGTTCCAACATAACATTAAATATTTAGATCAACACAAGGTGGGAGTCAGATTCTCAATTAGTTATGATTTTAGCACAAAGGGATCCACATTAAGAGCCTGATCTAACTCCTGCTGAAGACTTCCATTGACTTCCATGGGTGTTGCATCAAGCCCTAAGAAACAACCACCACTTTCTAAAGAGTGGGGTGAATCCTGAAAAGTTGTGTTTATGCACGTGTTCGAATTCTGTAGTGCTCTTCAGTTCTGCCACATTCCTGACACCTTACTATTCGCTCCTTAAAAAGACTGACGCAAACAGGTTTTGTTCACATGAGTGTTTGGGCAACGGCCGATCCTCATATACATACTTCTATGTGCCTGAGAGGTTATTTGCTATTCTCCTTTCTAAGAAGGTTCAGTGGCCCAGACATGGAGAACAAGCAACGTCATGTGATTTGGGTGACCAATATAATGAATAGTGAATAGATTAACTGAACCAAACAACCCACAGGCTGAAAACTGTTTGTCCAAACTACCTGGAGAATACTTAAGAATGGATTCATGCACAGATGTCAAGAGCATGAATCATTCAAGGACAGAACAAGCAACTAAATTCCCAGCTAATATGATTCGCAGCTCTTAATTTGACCAGCTCTACTTTCTAGCTTGCAAATCAAAGGGAATACAGAACAGGATAGAGCTGCGGTGCCCAATGATATTAACAGGCAAATAAGCCCAAAGAGCTTTTAACATTTAGCCTCACTCAGCACTTCCTTCAGCAATAACAAATTGCCCTGAGAGCCTATTGTTAGGGGCAGGTCCAGTGATGGCTGGCATCCAAAGGTTAACGTGTGGGTAGCTTCTTTCTATGGGATGGAACATTTTAGATACGCCTCTGAGTGACTGAGCTATTGACCCTGCTCCTTTGC
This sequence comes from Terrapene triunguis, assembly GCF_002925995.2. Taxonomy (NCBI): domain Eukaryota; kingdom Metazoa; phylum Chordata; order Testudines; family Emydidae; genus Terrapene; species Terrapene triunguis. The sequence goes on along the minus strand of NW_020665065.1, from coordinate 2,159,064 downwards.
TCACTGTCTATCTTTCCAGGTGCCCTGTAGCATCAGAATGCTTACCAAGAGGAACAGTGATCGTTTCTCTCTTCTTCCTCTGCAGAGTTAGTGCGGTTTTTCTCCAACCTACACTGTAGCCACACCAGGTTGTGAGTTCTAGTCTCGACGCCTCGTGCACGCTATCTGATTAGCAGACAACGGTCTGCACGACACCTCCGACCACTACAAATCCTCTGAGAAATCACGTATTCACAGGATGCCTCACCTGACAATTTTCATTACATCTGTAGTGACCCATGGAGAAGGGGCAGCTGCACTTTTATTTGCAATGGTGAGATCTTGTGAGGGAAATGAAGGCCGATTAGGCACAAGAGGGGAGGTGGCTGTTGTTAGTGACTCTTACCGATAGTGTGAGTGTTTCTGTGTTGCACTAGCAACCAAAGGATTCCGTTACAGATCCCGCAGCCCAGACATTCCTGAGGCAGCGTGAGATGCTGGGGGCCAGCTGGGCTCTACATTCAAGCCACTGTCCACATGCAGAATAGGACAATGGGTAAACAGACACTAGCAATCTCCAGGTGCTGAATTAAGTGACATGCCACACAAGCAATTCAGCTGTCAAGGCCCAATCAGCTTCTCGACTGTACTTGTTCCTAAAAGCACCTAAAATAAAACGGAATAGAAAGCCACTTCCATATTTATCTGAGGGCCTGTAAAGTTAACAGAAGAGAATGAACTGAAGACTAGGAAACCAAAGCGCTTATCTTCTGGGACTTTGTTGAGAGAGTGAAGGAGAAGCCATTGCCTGAGGGGTTTAGGGGATTGAAGGAGAAGGACATGCAATGCTAAGCAGGAGCGTGAAGGCGCTGCTGCTGTCACAAAGCAAAGTGACCTTCTGGTTAACAAATAAAGACGTTTCAATAGTTTCACCGTGAGACAATCAGAGCTGTTCTCCAAGTCACAGCTGCTAAGTGCAGAACATTGTAGGCTAACATGACAAATATAATCAAAATTTCCAATTTGCAGGACCAGAGACACACAGGGATTAAGATAGATAATTTAATTAATAAAAGCAGAGGAATCTATAATTAGCAATAACAATTTCATTCGGAATTTTCACCAAAAGAAATACGGTAAGTCTGCTGTACAGTCTTTGAAGGATCACTTTGTTTAGGGTGCCTTTCTTCGGGTCTGTGTTCAATACCTGTTATGTTGCAAATTTGAGATTTTTAGTCAATAGCCATTTTTAAAGAACACATTTTTGTTTTTCTTTCATCAATGCGCTTACTGGGTAAGTAGATTGCTACTCAAGAGTGATGTATTGTGAGAAAAAGCAACAGGGAGGAAAACCAGAGCATTACCAAGTGCATTTGCAAGAGCTAAGACCCAGTGATCATTTGTATTAATGAAAAGGATTAAATGTGCTAGAAATAATTATCAATAGGGAGCGATATGTTACGGTAAGTAAAACTTCTAATTCATCTGATAAACCAAAGAAAGCACAAAACACTAAACCACTGCTGAAATTGGAGTGTGTGAGATGAGAACTCCTAAGCCTATATACCCTAGGTGCCCAAATCAAGAGCACCTAATGAAATAACAAAAGTTTTAAGAAGAAAGAGCCTGGCTCTGCACACATTGAGGTCAATGGGAGTTTTGGGCACCAGGGGCTTAACGTCTTTTTGTTCTACAATGTCAGCAATTTCTGGGAAAATCCACATCTTCCTTTTTGGAACACTTGACTTCCACTCTGTACTGAAGAAAGAACTTTGTCTGGCTGTTAACTGAAATCCAGTACTTTGTTACGATGAAACCATTCTAACAGAGAGAATTTATGAAGTATCGTACAGCCTCAAAAGCAAGGCAAGAGGAGCGTATGTGCCAAAACAGTCTACCATGGCTCAAATATTTCAGAGAAGGCTTAAAAGCAACCAAATTTAACATATGACTCACAGTGTGTAACACTCAGAAACAGCTGTAAATCATCACAAATATTCTTGGGGACCTCAGCTTAGTGTTTATAACTTTACCATGGGGGTTGGAAAACCTTAAACTTGTGGCACAGCTCTGAGCCATAAGGCTCCAAAAATGTTTCTTTCAAGATTCTTGAAAACAGGTTTCCCCTGGTATAAATTCTCATTGCCCCTCCTGTATATCAAAGGTTGCACTGTAATGCAGGATTAAAGTTGTCTTTATTATAGATGTCGCACAATGTATATTTTTTATCTGAATCATTTTGTTCACTTTACCAGAAGGTCAAGCTTTCAAGAAACAGTCTATCATTTCCAGACCTTTTTTGCAATGAAAACTTTCCACAAACTTGTTTCTGAGCTTAATTTTAAGTTGTTCTGGTGATTAAAACAAAATATCAATGCAGTCCTGAAAAGAATGGCTTCATTACAATAAATGTAACCAATAATTTTGAGTTACAAGTATCTGTCTCTTCAATTTTTCTCTCATCTAATCTGAGAATACTAGTTTAGTGGGCTGAAGGAGCTAAAATTATTATCAAACTAGACGACATGCAGTACAATTCAGCATTTCAAAAATTAGAAAGCCAGGCATTAGCAAGAAACCACTCAATTTTTCTTTACAGGGCTCAACATCTTAACCTTTTCATAAGGAGTTGTTCACCTGTCTTAAATACCTGCACTAATTATACAGCAGCCAAGAATTGCTCAGAAGGTGCCATTCGTCTATTGTCTCGGTAACAGAGGATTGTAAAACTTGGACAGAATATATAGTTACACAATCGCATTCTGGTCTATCAGGTACAGATTTGTGTTCTTTAATAATTAATCACAGAAAGGCTAAAAATGTCACCGATGAACCAGAATAGCATCAAGAATCTATTGTGGTCTTTTGGAAAAATATGATGTGTGACTAGTTCAGGAATGTCAGCGACGCTGTACCTGCACAGTTTGTAAGCACTTTGGATCCTTCAGGACAAAATGGGTAGTAGAAACAGTTATTCGTGAGTGTTACATTCATTCTTACCTTCCTGTCAGCTCCACTTGGTGCAGAGAAGACATACTCCAGCTGGAAGACAATTGCGAATGCTGGGTGACGGACCATCTCGGTCAAACGAATGCGGCTTCTCAAAACCAGAGCTTGACCTACCATGCTGCGTTGGCATGTAACAAAATGACAGATTAAATGGGGGCTGTTTATTATAGTCCTGCAGAAATTAGCTTCCAGCTGATCCCAGCTGCACTGCATTCCTTGCTGGTGATCTGTGGGTACTGCATGGCATTGAGCACAGTTCTAGAAATCATTATAAGTTGTTATTTGTATTGTGCATGCATCTAGGAGCCCGGGCCATGGACCAGGACTCCATGGTGCTAGGCGCTGTACAAACACAGAACAAAATGACGGTCCCTGGCCCCCAAAGATCTTACAATCTAAGAGCAAACCTGATACAGACCTTGGGAAACTGCTTCTAGAGTCACTCCTACAAGTTCAATTAATTCACTGACATTTTAACAGTAAAGGCTTAGTACAGCCCGAAGAACATGGCTGAACTGTAGTAGGCCAACCACCAGCCCCTGAGAAACATTCTTCTCTCGAACACCCAGACTTCTTGTTGGTGGTTGTTCCACCTCAAAAACACCATGGGCCTTTTTAAGAAAAGGACGAGTCATTCAGAGCCCCGCTGACCCATAGCGGCATGGGTTGGACAGGACCTGAATCTGCAAACTCCTCGGCTCCCTCTGGAGATGGGAAGGAGCTCAGCGCCAGGCAGGATGGGGCCCAGAGATGGGTAATGAGCTTGCTCCCTCAGCCCTGCCCATTTTCCAATTCTGATTTCTCAGAACTGAAATCCAGGGAGGGCAGGCAGGGAAGCCGTCTGCCACTCTAGCCCCGTGGACTGCAGCCCATCTGCCCCTGACAAGAGGAGGGACATGGAGCACCGTAGTGCAGCCAAAAGCAGAAGAAACCAGCCACTCTTCAGCAGTTACTGGTCCTTTCACCTCGTACCTTGGTTTGGCGCTGAGGCCTTGTTTCCTGTGGAAGCTGGCCGAGCGCCCCCGAGCCACCTCGGCCTCTGGCACCAACACCACCACCTGAGGCATCTGAACGAAGCATAAGCCATTGTGGACCCCGATGTGCAGCCGTCGTTCCTGAATGAGAACTTCGCTCCCATCCACCGTGGAGCTATCCTGGGAAACGGGCCCATTTCACCAAGGTTACATCACAGGCTGAAATAATCAACCCCACCGGAAACACGCAGCAGTGGGCTGGGAGCTGGGCTTTCTCCCCTTCCTTCCCCCAGCCAAGAAATGGCAGTGGAACAATCCTGCAGAAGCTGCTCCATCATTACGGCCGGAGCAGCCCTGAGCCTCCATGGCCCCAGCCCCATCTCCAGCTCTGCTCGGAGAAGCTGGGAAGACCATTGCATTAACATTGCGACCACGCCTAGGGATGGGCTACACACTTCATCGGTCCTGCCTCTGCCGCCCAAATCTGGCCAGCGGGGACTCCCCGTAGTGGCCTTGGAGAAGTGTACCTTTCCTTTTTAACATGGTTGAGCATGCAAGGAGTGCTATTCACATCCATGGGACTACTCCTGTGCTTAAATTTAAGCACATGCTTAAGTACTTCGATGGATCAGGGCTGAAGCACTTGGCGCCTGGCGAGATTAAAACCCTCAGCCGGGACATGGCACAATACGACATGGAGCAGAGCCCTGCAAATCCATTTTCATTTGTGAGTTATGTTTGCTCTTTGCCTGGTTCTCATGCCTCTAGCCAATGAAGTGGCATTTGGAAGATTAGGAAGGAAAATTTAGGCAATTAATCATAAAGTCATAAAAATGGAACCTGCCCCAGAGTGATTGCTAGATATTAAAGTGTTTTATCTTAACAGAAAATCCACAGCAAATATGACAAACAAACAAGGATTTTCCTCCCGGTCATTATTGCTTACTAAATTATATGATATTTGAAAATGAACATTAAACCTTAAAGTTCCTTTATCTTCCCATTAATCAAAACAAGTTGACCAAACTGCAACCTATTAGTGTTTGAATATTCAAAACATAAACCACGGAGAACAGCTTTCTGATGATCAAAAAGAAACCCAAGAAGTAAAATGCTAAAACATAATAAAATTACTTTCATGGTGGAAAATGAGCACACTATCCCTAAAGCAGCAATCTTGTGCTAGTGCCATTTGTATAAATGTTTCTATTCTATACAAAAACAAAGCAACAGCGTTAATGTACTTTCTCCTTGTTTGCTCCTTAAAACTAAAATAATCGCCTGTTTTTTGTGTCTCAAAATAATTTTGTGGAAAAAAACAAAAGTACTGTAGCTGTTGCAAAATACCCAACCAAAAAACCCCCCCAGGCCCACTGCTAATTTTAAACCTTTCACATTCCTCCTCAGCTGGGACAGGGTAAGTGGTAAATCATGTGAGATGGGCACAGACAGAGGACAATGCAGTTCATCGTGCAAACATGCCATTTTTTTGCTTCTCTGGTTTTTAGGGATTTTTTTTTATCCTGGGGGGACAATAGTACCGAGAACTGGAAGCACTGCAGAAATAGCTCCTCTTTTGGCCAGTGATATTTCTGTATTTCAAGGAAAATGGCTGTGCTTTAAGCCCCTGAATAATTATTTTAAATACTGAATCAGGAGCTTGTGCCTAATCCCTCCTTTTTAGCTACCTGGGGCTTTAATAACAGGATTGTGACTGCAGGGATTTATATCACAAATGCTGTGTGATAACATCAGCTGTAGGCAATGCCAATACCACGCTCGGTGATCTGCTGACTTAGCCAGAAATAAAACTGGCAGCTACACATGCCTATCTTCTACCTGTGTTACCTCCAAATACTGCAGGGCTTAGGCATTTGCACAAACCCCACACTGATTGAGCAGTTCAGGGCAAAGGCTTCTTCTCCTGTCCATTGTCTGGCGACAGAGTCTGAGACCAGTCGTATCAAGACTAGCCATTGCAGACAGATAAAGTGGCGCCTGCTCACCTTAACAAATGGGAGAAGTATGCCAGAGAAGGACATGCCAGTGCTCACTAACGATCATGTATTGCCAATGCATCTGACGGAGAATCTTGTAGCTGAAGATTCCTGGGCCAGACACCATGACTGAAGCAAGGCTGGGGCAGATCATTACAGGGTTGGGAGTCTGAGAGAGAGCCCGGAGGCTTTAGAAAATTGTGGTGGCCATTCACTAGGCAGTGTTTCTTGCCCTTGGCCAGTGCCTCACCATCGGGCTAAAGGGAGGTTGGTGCAGTCTTTGGGAAAAGATGTAAGACCCAGGTCTTGCTGTCTGTGGTCATTACATTTCCTAAGGTGCTTCTCACAAGTATAGGGAAGTTACTCTCTGGATCCTGGCCAGGTTCTCACTTGGCCAATCATATTGCACCTCCCTACACAACCCTTCAGTTAGATACGGTATTCTGCACAACTTGCTTTGAACTGTTGTGTAGCGTTGCTGTGCACTGTTAGACAGCTACCACGTTTCATCCCAGAGCTTGCACTTCAATGGTAGGCAAAGTAATTCATAGATATGGTTTATTCAATTGCCAGCAAAGCTATTAATATGCATCTAGATGAAAACCTTCTTATCAATGTCAGTTTATTAGCATGATAAAAATACCAAGATGATAAAGGAGTTACTAATGTTGCCATGATATTTACAGTACCTTAAGTAAACGCTCACTGTTGAGTAAATCCAGCAGCTCTTCCTCAAATTTTTCTAATGAAGGGTACAAATTAATGGACAGTTTGTCCAAGTACCACGTGACTGATTTCATGAGGTGGGGTTTTCGAAAGAAATCATCTGAAAAGACATCCAGCCATATGTTACACTGCAGTCACCCAAAGAACGTAAAAATATCACAAAATATGGCCTTGATATTCAATCCCATTCTCTGACCAAAGCAGACAATACAGCTGAAATACGTGGTACTCACATGGAACTCACAATAATGAGCCCTCATCTTTCCACAGCTAAAATTAATAAACAAATGCTAACTTCGGGAGAAGTCTATTTTCTCCTTCAAAATGCCTCCAGAAACAAATTCTACAATCTAGTCATTAAAAGAAAGTAGATTATAAAGGCAAAGGAACATCTGTTACTTCTTCAGCTTAGTTTCTTTTTACGTCTTATACTCTTCTCCAGCCAGAAAGAAAGCCAGCTGTACTCCTCCTCCTCCTATTACATCTGCTGTGAACCATCCTGAGTCTAACACACTAGGGAAGCCAACAAGTCAGCCCAATAATTTAACTGGTACCAAGGTGGGGAGCCCCAAGTCCACAACATTATCCCTATGCACCCGCTTGAGAGAGAGCTAGAGTGCCACACAGCAATCTGAGGAGAAGAATGCATATTCAAGCGCCAGCATGAGTTGCAATGGGCGGAATGCTCCTGCAGTTGCATATTCAAGGAAAGGACAATGAGGGAATATGTGACAGCCAAAAATATTGGGGGTGGAAGAATAAGCCCTTCTTGTTCCCTGGACTAGCCCCTTCCTGGGTTATTTACTTCCTCACCCAGCTGCATCACCACTTTTTATATGCACGAGGCCACTACTTCCAAAAATGAAATCTACATTCCGATCCAGAACAGCCAACGAGCAAGAACAGGATAAGGATGACATAAACTGAATGCAGCCGTCCATTGCCCATCTCTCTCTTGACTTCTGTTGTTCTAGCAGGTCACGGTATCACTAGAGAGTCTTCTTTAGCCCAAGATACCCATTCATCTAGATCAGGGATTCTCAAACTGGGGGTTGGGATCCCTCAAGGGGTTGGGAGATTATTACATGGGGGGTCGCAAGCTGTCAGCTTCCACCCCAAGCTCCGCTTTGCCTCCAGCATTTATAATGGTGTTAAATATATAAACAAGTGTTTTTAATTTGTAAGGGGGGTCCCACTCAGAGGCTTGCTATGTGAAAGGGGTCACCAGTACAAAAGTTTGAGAACCACTGATCTAGATTAATAGAGGTTGGAATCACACGGCTCAGACCTGCTCCATGAATCCAGACTGACTTTGAGCAGAGTGTTTATTAAATTTGCAGCAGCAAGCAAAGAGTTTTGAGCCAGAGAGATGGGAAGTAGTGGATGTTTAAGAGAACCTGGGAGAATTACTTTGACCGACCCCCTCAACTTTGCTGGCAGTAGCAGGAGAAGGGATCATACCGGAGTCCTTTAGATAGGAAGGCAAACACATGCTTCAGATAACCCAGACCAGCAGCTACTCTATTGTACAGAATTACATTTCACTTACCAAGACTGCCTGGGGGGAAATGCCAGAAAGGATAAACCGAACTCTAAGCTGTGCAAATTCTTTGAGTGCAGAGTGGTAGAGTGACAACAGCAGATTTAGAAAGTTTTGCATGGCAGGGCTTGGAAGGAAAACTGAACTTGAGTGACCCCATACTCTACTCTGTTTTGGCTGCACTTTGCTAATGGGCAGAGAACCAAGCTAGGCTCCATGATGATGAAAGACACAGGTTGAAGCGTGGGTCACAGGAAGGGCATGAAATATGAAGCTATATAGAAGAAACAGTTAAAAATGGAACAGCCAGTCTCTAGCATTGACAACTGCAACCAGGACCTTTCCAAGCACCTAAGCAAACAGACCAAGGTTTCATGCAAATTTAGAAATTCAGAGATCATTGCTAGATTAAATATGCAAATAGATAAATAATGAACCCTTTATTTATGGTAAGTATTTCCATGGATCTTGGTACTGCAGGGTCCCACCAAGTCCACCATTTCCCCATTATTAAAATAATATCAGTAAGTCACATATAAATATCCCTTTGTCACCCCAAGAGAGCTGGACTGTACAACTCTTACTCTCCTGAGTGAGCATTTATTCACAAGAGTAGTTCCTCTGACTTCCAATACCCACAAGTTTTAGGGAGGGTTTTCTACAGTTTAGTCCATGGTGAATATCACCCATATATTTCCCACCAGACAAGCCTATGGCAAGTATTCTGAACTCCAGCTGTTTTATTTTAATCACAGCTGAGTTTTCTCTTGCCCTAAAAATACAAGGCTAAGCAAGTTACAATGGTGGTCACTGCTGAGGCGGTCAGTCATTCCCCCTTGCAGGAACTGGAGGGGGCTGCAAGTTTTGGGAAGTGAAAGCAAAAATTAAGGAGTAGGAACACCTTCCTTAGGAGCTTTTTCCACAGAAAGGCACCTGGATAAGATTTTATCCTCCTCCACATGACTCACAGTTGAGCATTAACAAACCTACACTACCTACTTAAAAACAAACCCTGAAGGCTATAAAGGGCCTGACAATAGAATTCAATAATACAACATCTCAGGGCTAGTCAGAGCTGCAGGAGCTGTGAGGAATGAGGGAGTTCATAACAAATTAGTGCTAGTGAAGCGAGAATCTGCCTTAATTTGATTTTAGAAACCAAATATACCTTCCTGATTTCATCTACTCTGTTATCTGAAGAGTCAGTCTATCAAATTACAGGGTACATTTTGTTTAAACTTCCCATTTTAAACCAATTTCAACCACCCTGTTCCTATATGTCCAGCTTCCAAGCGGTATTTATTGCTTAATTCTTTTGCTTAAGGCAGGGGAGGGGAGAAGAGCAGAAAGAAGAGGAACTTGTTAACTTTTCCAGACAAAGCTTTTCTCGACAATCAAACAGCAAGAAATCACTAGCCTTGTTTTAGTAACGTTGTTAGGCTTTTAAAAATGAATTAACTAACTGAAAGCAAAGACGTGACAGGGAATAGGCAGGATGAACAGCTCCATGCTTGCGTATTGGTGGGCTATTTGGTCATAACATTACTACATTTATACTGAAGTCAGATGTTTACAAATATCCCGGACTAACCTTATTCAGGGCCCCAGTTCAGCCAGAACTTAAGCACATGCCTAACTCTAAGCATGTGAGTAGCCTCACTGAATAAATGACTGAATTAAATTAAATTAATTGAAAGTCAAGATGTTAAAGGCAATAGAAAGGATTTCCATGGGATTACTCACAGGTTTAAAGTTAGGCATGTGCTTAAGTACCTTGCTGACTTGGAGTCAGAGAGCGATTGTGTCTCTCATCATTGTCTTCCATCTGCAAACTGCTTCACTTTCCACTGCTAGTCAGATTCAGAGGTCACCCCCGGGAGGCTGCAGCTGATCAAACTCTGGTTTACGGAGGCTGACGACGGTGTGAGTGTGACTGCAAGAGGCTGCGTATTGCTAACTGTGTGGCCATGGGCTTGGGGAGGGTGTATGGAACTCAGCTGGACTTTCCCTTATAACACATCTACCTGATGCACCTTTGCCGCAGCTGAGCTGTATGTAGGTGAGCAGTGGAGATGCACAGCCCCAGGTGATCAGCTGGTGTCTGGAAGGAGGATGCTGAGTGCACTTCCTTACCACCAAGCAAAGAACCATTCTTCCTCTGCAGGACGTTAGTGTCTATCTCCCCGCCACACTGTACCTACCCTGTATACCTGAGCGGCTGATTTAGGGTTACGGGGAAAAACAAAGAGGAGCAGGAAGCAGCGAGCTAAATTTTCCCTGCAAGGTACCTCTCAGACTATCAATGTACTGGTTTGATTGTTTGTTCTGCCAATTGTTTGACTGGTAGCTGAATTTGCAAGTAAAACCCAGCAGGCAGATTGGTAAGGCTTTGTGTGACTATAATGCCTAAAACACAGTTCCCCTCGTCTGCCACAAGGTGGGACTGATGCTCTGCAGCTAGAGGCAGAGCTCAGCGGATGTATAAGGATACTGGGCTATACACTGAGGAAATCATCTAAAGACACAGGGAAATGATGTCTCCCTCCTGCTGGCAAGAGCAAGGAGCTCCAAAGTCTGGAGCAACGGGAGAGATTGGAAAAGAAAATCCTTTGGAGACATGCATTATGAAGAGTGGCACTACTCCAGCTTTTCAGATTACTGGCTATTTACTAGCCACAGTTAATGCACTCACAAGGCAACCTGGCATCTCCAGAGCTGTGTTATTGCAACCATGTCATTGTGAAGCTCTGCATGTGGTGACTGTGGCTCTTGTAGAGAGCTCCTTTGCTCTGGAGATCTCACATTTCCTGATAACGTGATGGCTGTGTCCTCAAAGAGAGGCATCCATGGGAGTTATTATTAGAAGGATCTTCTAAGCAGAGGAAGTCACCACTGAAGAACTGATGATCTTGTCTTTATCCCTTAACTTTTCTGAATCACATGGATTTAGCCACCAAGCCACCACTGAATGCAGAACTCTGAAAATTCATGCGTAAAGATTAGTAAGGCTTCGGTGTATCAGAATCATATCCCACTGCCCTTGCCAAATCTACACTTATCCAGAACAATGCCGTGAACAAGGATAACTTTGATACAAGCTATAAAGATCTCTCCTAAGGATCCACTAACTGACTGGTTACTTAAAGCGTCCATCATTCATCTATAGCAGTTTCCCAGGAAGAGAAGCAATTAGCAAAAAAGGGGACTAGATTGAAATGATTCTGTGTCCCTTTTAAGGATTAAAGATACAAACTGTTGTGATTACATTTGTATGAAAGACAAAAATTCCAAAGAATGTACAAAATACTTCCAAGATATTTAACCTCAAGAAAACAGTATAACTAGAGAGAGGCAACTGGAGTCTGAAACTAGAGAGGAACAGTTTAAGTTAGACATTAGGAAACCTTTTATTTTCCCAATACGAGCAAGTAGCCAGTGGAGTCGATTCCACAAGCACCATTCATAGATGTTAAGGCCCAAAGCGACCATGTAGACGGACTTCCTTCACAACACAAGCCGAAGAACCTCATCCACTAATTTCTGCATCAAACCCATAATTTCTGGTGAAGCTAGAGTAGATCTTTCAGGAAGATAACCTGTGATGGAAAATCTATCACGTCCCAGGAATCCAAGCTGGTCCAATGGTTAATTACAACTGTTAACATTCCATCAACTGGATAGATCAGACGCTTGGAAGAAACTGTCCTTTGAAATCCCAGGTTCAAAGGGAGACCCCAGCCCCACAATAGTTCTGGTCCGTTCAGTCAGGCATCTGTAAAAGCAAAGCCCGGCATGCTGCCTGGGAACAAGGATGTTATTTCAAATAAGCGACGTCATTTTGCTGGGTTACTGTACGTTCCCCTGAGGTTTCAGATTAGCACAGATTAATGTGCCTGAGCTTTTGGGAGCTCAGGGTGAACTTTACACTACCAGATCATTTTTTTCTTTTTATTCCCCAAAGAATAATTCATTCTCTTCGAAGCTTCACAGTGGGGTTTCTCTTAAATTACAAATGCTTTTAAGCTACATAGTTCATTGCTCGTGTAAATATTTGAGTGTTATATAGTCCTGCTTCCAGGCACTGGACAGCTGGGTTGGGCTCACTGTCAAATGGTCAAGCTTATTCAGCTCCCGGTGGATGTTTAAGGTGTTAAGAAATGAGATAATTTACGAAAAGGGGATGAATGGCTGGCTGCCCCTGCTAGCCCTTTATTTTCTCTTACCTTAATTCCCTTTGGCACTTTTTTTACCAAACCATTTCATCCCCTCCTCCTCCAGAACAACTTGAGGTATGTCTCCAACAATTTACACTCTTTGCTTCAGCCTGCTCTCAGGGCAATTTATTCCATGTATTCAATACCCTTTGCATGAAGCAATTTAAGCCAAATTCCTCATTCACTCCTACGTGCCTTCTCTTCATTATTATTATTGATGTGCAGTGTCGTAGCACCAAGGGGCCTCAAACACTGCGCTAAGTGCGGTCTCTGTAAAAGACACGTGTTGACCAGAAGACTCCAGCCTTCTCAAAACCATACGACGGGGGGGAAGGAGGGTGACAAGTTCTCTACTACTTTGATGTGCTACATTGATGAAGGAGGGAATATGTCTAGAGGTGAAAGCAGGGGACTGGGTTCTAATTCTTCCTCTGCCACTATCACTTCACCTCTCTAATGCCTCAATTTACCCAGCTGAAAATGAGGATATTTACCTATTTCACAGAGAGATGGTGAGTCTCAGCTAATTAATATCTGTAAAGAGCTTTGAATCCTCTGATGAAAGGTGTGACATACATTCAAGGAATCATTATTTCTCGTCACATCCATAATGGCACTTACTTTCCCTTTTCCTGTAGATCCGTTTAGCAGTCTCTGTGCTATCATTTAAAACACACTAGGACAAACTCATCCCTAGTCTCGTTCCCATCACTTCAGAGCTGATTCACCAGGGATAAGATTAGCCCAGAGTTAGGTCATTTATCCAGCACGCCCTCGTGCTTTCGTTCCCTCTGTGGAGGAGACAAATGCTAGCAGATGATTCATTCCCAGAAGTGGCACCTGATGCCTTGTCAGGCTGCACAAGCAGTCGTGCGGATGTTACGTATGGGGCTGCGATATGTTTAGGCTGTTGATGGGCTTTTTTCGGCTTCTGTTAACTATCTTTATACCTCTTTGACTTTGCTGTATTAACGGGCTGTAATACATGATGATATCAAGCCATATGATTGATCCACATGGACTACTGAGCTTTTGCCTCTCCCATTTCTCTCTCAAAAATTTCCCACGACTGATCTTATCCTTTTATTATTATTCTATCTTCCCTTCCCTCCAACTCCCCATTCAAAGAACAGGCAGAGCAGTTTGCTTATTTTCTTTTGTGCCATTCTCAGTGGCTTTTCAGGAAAGCTAATGCCAAAGAGGTGGGTCTTAAATCTTTCCCTGAAAGCCGTCAGACTTTCATCCTCAGCTCCTGGGGCAGCCAGTCCTCAGCACACTGGCTGGCTGCTGAAAGGTCTGTTCCCAGTCCTACTATGATCTGCCTCTCTAGTAAGAGTTCCTTTGTCCCGGAGCAGATCTCTTTGGGCATGCATTTCTTTCAGTGGAATGCCCATTCCAGTTTCCATCCTATAGCAATTGGTCTCTGTGCTGCATCATTCCCTGCCTCCTTGCCCATCTCTGCTCTGTGACTGTGTTTGTCAGTTCAGATCCACAAAAGCGAGATGCACAGACTGAGAACTAAAAAGAAAAAAGAAAACTAAACATCTGTGGACATTAATATCTAAGGTGTCTTTTACCTACAGGCCTATTCTGCAATCCTCACTCACCTAAACAGTCCCACTGGTTAACACAACTATTACCATGATGAAGGGATGCACGACAACCCCTCATGTGTATTTAGTCACAACCAGCGCTATCTCCCCTCCCAACACTTGGATCAACAGTCCAGGTAAAGTGCCCTAATTAAAAGAGGCCAGGCAATAAAGGACACGGCTTTAAGATGTAGCAATAAACATAAGATCTTGTTGTAAAATCATGAAGAACTCAGGTATACTGTAACCCATTAGGTCTTATTTTTTGCCAATGATTTCTCCATATAATTCATAATAAAATAACATAACTTAGTCCAAATAAAACCAGCACAGACTCTGCCTTGCTCCGACAGGCATCAGCAACTCAAGCAGATGTTGATTCGTAAAAACTGGCTGAGCAGTTCCAATGTTCAAGCAGCAAACTATAAACTATTATTGCAGGGTCTCTATTTACAAGCAAGGGATATGCTGCAGCAGTGAGACATGAATAATTGATCATGCTGTTTGTTAGCAGGCTCTGCTACCCCAGTCAAAGCAGAGCTAATGTTCCCTGCAGCCAGAGGGAAGTCGCGTGAAAACGATTCTGGCAGGAACACGTGCTGTGGGTCTGGTGTGGGGTTATGGCTCCGGGTCACAATCACTCCCTTCTCGGCTGAGATTCCAGAGGCACTAACGGAAGGAGAAACTAGATTTGTGACCCTTATTGATGGTGCATTAGCCTCTGTCCTGACAATTGGCAGGTCAAGGGACTGAAACTGGCCTGAATTATCTCCTCCAGACACATTAATGTGGATTTCCACCCACAATCCCCTTCCTACATGGAAGGAGGCGAGCTCAGCTGCTTATATGGCACCATCCCCTGGGCCACATGAAGGCTGGTCTGCACAGGGGAAGGTGGGTAGGGGAGAGTGGGCAGGGCAGAGATAGGGCTGCACACAGTCCCACTCTCTCGCCCAGTGGAGTCTAGGTGAAAAATTAGAGGCCAGGGTTGTATTAGCTTCTCTGTAGAGCTCCAGCATGTGGGGCCCAGGCACTGGAGTGGCAAGGAGAGTCCAAAAGGGCCATGGTGATGGGGGTGCATGCAAGGGATACTGAACCAGACCTGATGCAGAGACGCAAGACTCTGAGCAGATGGCTCTGACCTCCCAAAGTACCTGGGGGCATTCATGAAGTTTGGCTGCATTCCTTGGCCTATCCATGGGAAGGGTGGCAAACTCCACTCTCACCCCCAACAGAATAAGAGGCACACTGGGAAGGGATCCCACAGAGATTTATCCAGGGATGGTCCAGGCTTTCATTATCACGTGTTAGTGAAAATAAATGCTTCCCAACTGCTCTGCAGTTTAGCATTTTACAAGGGAACGCTCCCTAACCTCCTTGTTTATTGGAAAGGGGCTACCAATGATGAAAATGTAGAACACTGTGTACACAAAGCTGCTGCCTTTCAGAACAGCAAAACATCACGTGTCCATAAAAACCCACCTTCAGTTTAAAACCCATAAGAAACCCAAGGAAATGTCCACCGGGAGGTGACACAGGCTGCAGAAGAGCAGGCACAACAGACTCGTCTGCAAGTTGTTTTATTAGCCATCGACAAGGTTGGCTGCACCTCAGCAAAGAGCTGAGTCAAAGTGATTCTTGCTCAGATGGCCACTGAGAGAGAGAGTTTATGTGAAAATCCTGCTTCTCTTGTTTATTTCTCAGAGGAGGTGTCGCTGTGGCTCTGTTGTGGGTGAGCACAACATTTTCACGGCTAGATTTCTCATTTATAATCCCTAATTATTGGCACTTACAACAACAGCACACGCTGTGCGTCACACACTCTGTGTTGCAGGCACTGCTTGCATCTATTCAGCGCCTTGGTAATTGATGTACTGCGTTAGTAGAGGAAAGCAAACGCATGTGTAATAAAGCCACATTCACCTTGAAATCCCTTCCCATTGAAAACACCCAGATAAGCACATTATATGCCATACACAGGAAAACACTGGAAAACACTCCTCTTTATTTAACAGCAGCAACCCGACTTTTCTAGCTGGCCTAAGCTTCCCCTTCCCCTTCAAAGTAACAGTACTGGGGTGGAGAAAACTGTAACATTTCCCTGATGGTCTCTCTTATGCCTTCTGCGCTGCTACTATTCCTCCGGGTGCCAAGGAAATGTGTGTCTTTGTCTGCTAGGCTGTGGCAGGCTTTTCTTGGGCCCCACATCTGGCACCTGGTGTATTTAGCAGGAGCACACTAGTTGTGTTGTAACGAGAAGCAGCCGGTGCATTTGGCAGCTCAGGTTTGACCACAAACCAGCAACAGAAGATGTGTGTAAACGTAAAATGGGTGGGTCTGAATCGCCTCCGGCTCACATCAGCATGAGCCCATTGGCCTTCATGGAGCTGCTCCCACTTTGTGAGGGTGCAGTGGCTGGGAGAATCAGGCCCTATAAATAAATACATTTGTGCAGTGCAGTGCGTTCTGGGCACCAGATGTTCTGCAATAATCCCTCTCCCGTCCCCTTCAGCATCCCCTTCCCTCCTCTCCATTCCCACAGCCCCTCGCCCACTCCCTGATTGGGGGACCAGAGGTCGTCTCGTCTCTTCCCATTCCACAATGGTCACACTGGCTGGTGTGTGTTTCAGATCTCCCTCCGGTAATAACTGGTGGGTGGAGAAGACCTGGGGCCTGTCTCAGAGAGCTCACAGGGCTTTTTTCTGCCAGTAAGATAAAGTCCAGCTGAATCCCCAGATCTGGCAGGCCAAGTCCATAATAATACAAATGCCCACAAATCTATAAGCCGGCAGAGTAACTCACAAGCACTATAGATTGGTGTGTGCGCTAGGCCAACCTTACTGTCCTGTGGTCTGATTTACACATGCAGGAATCAGAATGAAAGGATCCCTTACTTGTTTCTCCATGTGTTAGCAGCAAGCCAGGAATTTTCTGCAGCCCAGACACCAGCATATTCTCAGGGAAGAGGTGATACATGGTCTCGAGGGGCGGGTGTGGCCTTAAGGTGTACTGAAGGTGAGTGTTCTCTATCACCATCATGTATTTATTCTCTAAAGAGGGGAAAACATTATGCAATATCTGAAAAACACAGAGAGACAGACTTGCAATGGTGCTGCCCGTTGGAGAAGCTGATCGAATGATGGTGTCAATACACGCCCACTTTATCAGCAATGCAAAACCTGTTTTTAAAAAGTCTGTTTTTTTCATTAATGAATATGCAGCCTTTTCAGGCTTAGCTTTGTTAAGAGTTCTGGGCTTACAAATCCTCACACTGCAACTTCAGGGTAAGTGGAAACAATGCACAGGCTCTGGAAGATTATGATTAAGCAACTTAAAATTACTTGGATCTACTCTCACTCAGCTGTGAAGAAGTAAGAAGAAAATCCATCCCTTCTTCAATAGCACTGCAACTAAATGCTCTTGTTTAGGTTGCTCCTTAATCTTGTGTGTTCTATTCAAGTCCCCATCTAGGCATATCTTCAAAAGACCAGCATCTGAGTTCCATTCAGAAAAGAACAGGGCCTGCACACAGCTAAGCTGGGGTGCATTATGGTATTTCTGTGCCATCTTAGTTCACAATGAAAGGCAAAATCTTAATCTATAACGGCTGGCAAAGGCTCCCTGGGACACTTGTTTTAAATTGAACTTCCCGAAACTTCTTGTGCCAACTTTGCTCCCTCTTCGTAGTAAAGCATGAGATGGGACTAGTGAAACTGGCTGCATCTCCTGCCGTTTCACTGCATGCATTCAGAAGGGCGACCCTTTTCTCTTTCTGCTGCACATCTTTGTGTCGTGAGTGATTCATTTTGATGGGAACACATTGTGATGGAGGTTCGGTTTCCCCTCTGAAGTTGAAATGCAGGAATCAGTGGTACACACCCTGATACCAGCATCTCCCAAGAGCTTTCAGCATTCTAACAATGGTCTCTGCTCTCAAGCTGCTGAGAGGTATTTGCTACTCATGGGCTTCTCACTGAACATTACAGCAGCCCCTGCGCAAACTGGAAAAACTAGAGCGCTTTCTTTAAAAAATAAACTAACTCCTTCCTAGGTGATACATTATAACTGCCTCTAGTGGCTGGGATCCTGAGCACTTGGAAAGGAACATTACTCACATACAGGTTATTCCTCTTAAACTGCAATAAACACAAGCCACCTTCTCTGTGTAAGGCTTCAATACACAGACAGCAGACAACTTTCCAATGGGCAGTCACAGCTGAACTAGTGTTCATCATTTTTCAGACATGGTTATTGACCAGCGTCACCAGGCAATCAGAACACCTATTTCTGCCGCTTACCACTGAGGCTCAGTCTCTGCATTAGTGGACATGTATTTGCTTTGTTTGCTAGTACGGCCAGTATTGTTTTCCTTGCTAGGAAAGAAAACAGTCTCTAGAAATGACTTTTCACAAAGACCCCCTATCCTGGGCAAAAAATGCTACCTCGCTTCTAACTCAGGAAAACTAATCTCTGTGGAACAGCAACCAAGCCTGAGCTACTACGTTTTGTTCCAGTTACATTTTGCTTTTGAAAGCAACTTTAAATCCACCCCCTTGCCCATTTCCTTTGAGCAAACTGTAGAATAAGTTACTCGAAAGTTGCTAAAACTGCTCAGTATATTTCTCTGAATGGTCAGTTTTAGAGGTGGGCCAAAACCATAGCCATGTATTCAAATCCACATTGGCTCCCCGCATTTTGACAGCCTGGGTAAGTTCAGTTAAATGGGACCAAGAACCAAACGCCTCCTAGGTTTGAATCTGCAAAATAAAAACCTACCAAACAAGGTTTAGCAAAATTAAAATGACCCCTGGTTTAACCTGTTCTGATTATGTGTATATGTTTTCCCCAGTTTCTAGCAGCAGATATTGGAGTCATGCTGTCATCATTAATATCCTAGTACTGAAAACCCCCATGCGTCCCTGATATTTGAAAAAAGGAAAGCGTGTGTCTGACTAGCACACTAGGAGGTGGGAATACAATGCAAATCCTTCCACGGACTCTAATGGGATTGGACCCTTCGTCTCTGCGAACAGGAAAACAGCCTGGTGGTGGGACGCAGGGCACTGGAGAGCTTGTAAAAAAAATGGTCTTTCAAACCAAATCTGGTGAAAATGCAACTGAGCCTCCTTCCTGCTTCCTCTTCTGGGACAACCCCAAGGGCTCTCAGGGCGATCGACCGCCGCCCAGCTTTGCTACCGTTCATCTAGCAACTTCAGTACCCACCTTCAGGAAAACAGTGCACAAAGGGACAAGAGCCAGGCATGTTCAGAAAGACAAGGTCCTTGTTACATGCTTTGCACGGCAGCTTGCTCTTATATTTAATATTTTATACTGCACTATTCCTGCTCTGTGGGCCGTGTTCAATCAATACAGATATATAAATAATTGAAGCCCATTTGTGTTTAAACTGCTGTGTCAGGTTTTCTTGCCAGTATCCACAGAGGGACCTTTTTCCATACATTGCCCATCTTTCTCCTCTCCCTGCCTGTACAAAATATCCAGTCTGGGCCAGATTGAGCAGTCAGCGGAGTGCTGAGCTCTGCTAGGGTCATCTAGCCCTCTCTCTTACAGAAGTGGGAATTAGATATACCCCCATGGTACACAGAACTATCGGCACCACTGACACGTGGTCTTCCTCCAGCTCAGGCAGGACATTTGGCACTAGAAAGGACAGATTGTGAGCCCATTTCCCAGGCAAAGGATATAGAATCCCTCCTTCTTCCTTCATGACAGCTTTCTGCTTAGCTTTAGCTATCCATGTTTTTAGTCTGGGTCTTTCCAACTGAAATCCTGAGGTGGCTCACCTCAGTGTCTCTGTAGTGGGCTGCCCACTGCCAGGTGAGAGAGAGAGAGTCAACTCCTGGGCTCACTCACTCATTCCCCTGGATGTGGTGTACTCAGAGAACTCCTCCTGCCCTATAGCTGACACGTGGGTGATCTAGGAGCTCTGTAGGTCAGCTCGCCTGACCAGCCCTCACTAGAGCCGCTATGGTGCAGGATTAAGTGTGAGAGGGAGACACGGTCGGGGAATCCTCCATTGCAGACTAGAAAATGCAAACTTGTAGACTAGAGGTGAATCTGCGTGACAGAGGCATGCACCAAGCTAGATTCAGACTCACTGCCATGCAAAATACCTAGAAACCTCTTAAAGGCTGGGTGGGGGTTTGGTGGGCAGATTGTTTGATACACTGTGCTTTGGGCTCGTTCTGCCTTCCACAGCAGATGCGTCAAGGATATTATTTGCTTGTTGAGACCTGACAATGGTCTTGGTGCTGTACAAGACCCTAAATGCAGACTCCATGCCCCAAAGAGTTTACAAATCCTGCAGAGACTCACATCCACGGTTAACTTTATTCATGTCAAGCAGAGCCAACCGGACGACTCACGTGTGCTAAGTTGAGTCCGTGTGGAAGTCTCTGCAGGATCAGGGCCTAGCCAGTGGACATGCTGTCAGGGGATGGGATTTGATCGATGCAGCAGAAATTAAGCCCCTTTTCTCCTTACGCCCCAGCAACAGGCCCTTGCATGAACGACGGCCGTGGACAATGTTGTAGAGCACGTTGTCAGAGCTGCAGCTACTAGCAGCCTCAGCAAAAGCCTTGGGGTGCTGCCAACCCCACTGCTCAGGAGCAATCACTGGCCCTGGCCTCGAACAGCCTGGCACACAGCACAGGGGCATTTCACAGCAACCATCCAGCACCCTGGTCTTCTGGGCTTTTCTTCTGATCCATTTTGGGTGGCGAACCCCGAACCTGAGCAGCCAAAAGCTTGACACGCTAACACAGAAAACAGCCTATGCTACACTGAGCAAACAGATCAGCAGACATGTTACTGAGCAGCCCAGGAAGCAAGTAAAGTAGAAAGCAGTTCTATACGCTCTTACGTTCTATCGGGTCCTGCAGGAGGGGGTGCAGGAGCGCTCGCGGTGTCCCATGATACAGCTGGAGCCTAGAATTAAAGAGGAGCACAAACCAAACATGGCGGTTTAGATGGCTACATTCAAAATGAATTTCCCACAATGGTTCTCTTGATCAATACACAGCAAACCCCTGTTCCAGTCCCATGAACTCTCCGCCAGCAGACTGGTCTCCTTAGAGCCCTGAGTAGGAAAGGAGGGCAGGTGACTGAGATGCCAGGTCCTTTGCTTCAGGTTGATTCCCCAGGGAGTGGACAAAGATAGTCCCTTGAAAACCTCCCTGGTTTGAGAAGCTTCCCCAGTGGCGATGGCTGGTGGGTAGGCAGGATCCAGGGTACAACGGGGGTCACACTGGGTATTCACAGTGAGCCTGACAATGTCAGCCTGACAAAGTGAAGCAGCCACCTGGAAAGGGTTCCGAGAGCCTGGCCTATCACGTGGTGGGGGGATATGAAAGGAAAAGGAAGCAGGCCGGGCGGGAGAGTGTCTCCTCTTTTCCCTGGCTGGCGAGGATGGTGGGCAACTGAGCTGCTTTTTTGGGGGGTTATTTATGTCTTTCATGCCCCAAGTGTTGGGTGTGGTGGTGTTCCCCTTCCCAGGTGCGAACTCAGCTTACAGTCAGCCTGGCTTCACGAATCACAGCTTAAAGGCAGAAAGAGCTGCCTTCCCCTGGCCCTGGAAAGGAGGGCTTGGCTGGGTCAAGGCTGTGAACTCTGCACACACGCGGGACTGCACAGGGGCATCGCTGGCCAGGTTACAAATCCAGCAGCTGCCCTCACCCAACCTGCCACCTCAGGCCTGTCTGCTGAGGTGAATAAGGGCCCAGCCACAAGCAGCCAGGGCAGCCGTAGTCCATGCAATCTTCATATATGTAGCCAAGAATGCAAAAGGCTCAACCATAAACCTGTTTAAAGTATGTATCTGACCCCCATGACCGGTGTATCCTCATATGCTCTAGTTATCCCCATTTTAGAGATGGGGAAACTGAGGCACAGAGAGACGAAATGACTTGCCAAGTTCACACAGGCAGTCTGTGGTGAAGCAGGATTTCCAGGTCCCAGGCTAGTGGCCTAACCACGGGACCATCCTTCCTCTCTAAATGGAGAGCAATAATTCCATGTTGCCATAGAAACCTGATTCCACCTTATAAAATGCTATAGCGACTCACAAGTCCCGCTGTCCCTTGCAGCCAGCAACACCTACCCTCTGTCCTTGGTGGCCACATCTGTTGGCTCTGACTTGCTGTTGAACAGGTGCAGAATTCCAAACCCACAAGACAGATCCTGGTGGGTCCCCTCTCGCTTCTTGGCTGCAGCCACCACTTCCACCACGGCGACGATGCTGGGATGGTTTAAAGATGTGTGAAAATAAATGGTCTGGGGAAAGAGAAAGAACATGGCAGATTTTAGACCTGGGTGGAGTAGCTATTAGCAGCTTAATGTATATTACAGTTGGAGAGTAAGGTCCAGGTATATTCAAAATAAATATCCAGATAGTGAAATGTAGCACTCTGCAGAATAATCTCCAATGGGAACTGATGGAAGCACCATTGCAAATGATCCCTGGGGTCTGGGAGGATAACGAACAGTAATCTGTCATCTCCCACACACTGTCACTAGGGAATATTTTTTAAAGGGCTCCTACTAGAAAGTGTAGCATTCTTGGGGCCCGTTTACCAGTGGGACTTTGCCTTCTTATGTCTGCGCAATGCCGAGCATATTTTGGGTACCACTGTAGTCATAATAATAAAAAAAAAATCTAACCTTCAGGTCAGGTCGATTCCCTCCTATGAAGAATTAGCCTAAGAGCTGGGAAATCTGTGCTCTGTTAGTGTCTATTATCACCCACTCATTTAACTGGATAGTCGATCTGTGCCTCTGAATGCCCTCCCCTCTCCAGTGTAGATCCACCTGGCCACCTTGAGGCTGGACTATTGCAAATATGCTCTGTCTAGAGAACGACCCTGCAGGTCGTCCAGAAACTACAGTTGGTTCAACAGACAGGAGCCTGCTGGGATCACATCATACCATACGCCACCCACACGCTGCACTGGCTGATAAGACTAGTACTGGTCTCTACTTTTAAAAGCTCTATACAGTCTTGTATTTAGCTTCTCATTACACTCCTCCTTAACCGCCTTGGAGGGGCTCTTAGGGCTGCTGGCAGCCAGGGCTCATGCTCAGTGGGGAGAGGGGAGAGCACTCCAGATGAAAGTGCCTTCAGGTGTAGAATTCCCAGCTGTCAAAGATCCAGCAGAGCTCGAATTTCCCTCCTGAGGTGAGCGCTCTCCTAAACTGGAGGAATGGACCTGCTTGCAGGTTCCAAGAATGGCGCCACCAAGTCCTCACCACCCAGCACTAATACGTTCCAGAGGAGAAGTGATTTGTGCACTTCTGTCCTATGGAATTCAGCTACCGTGTGCGCAATGCCACATGGGAATGGCACCTAGGAGCAACCCTGCCTCTGTCCTGTTCCCCAACTTACATTGAGACATTTAGGACTAAAGCGAGTAAATGTCACAAATCCTGAGAATGAACAGCATTGTTAAAGTGGCCCAGTGGCCCAAACAATAAGGATCAGTTATTCTTAAGCTGCAAACGCCATACAAGTATGGTTCAAAGGTTTCAATTGACCTGAAGGTACCATTGCAAGCTCTAGGCTAGAAAAGCAAAGTGACTGGAAAAATCTAAGGCCAATCATGACCTTCACCTACGCTGATGGGAAAGAGAGTCGTCCATGAGGAGCAACAGTATGATATGGACCTAAGAGTACGGGGGTGAGGGGGAAGAGAGATGTCTGCCAGCGACATGATGAAAGCCAGGCTAATCTTTCTATTAAACAGTTATTATCATGGTGTCACCAAGAAAACAGTTACAGTAATCACAGACTGTCAGGAAGGGGTAACAGAGAAAGGCATTAAAACATCATCCCAGAAAAATAAATCATTATTCTATTAATTTTTATTGCAAAATGATGAAATAATGACCACTAACTGCTGACAGGTGGCTGGACCGAGAGAGAATTATGCTTTGGCTTTTGCAAAGAATGAGGAAGCTGTTAAAGTAGATCAGTTATAAAACTAAGTTTACCATTGTCTCCTTAAATGCTAATAAAAGTTTTACTAACATACTCCTCTCCCTTAAACTCTGCTATAAAGTAACAATAATCATCCCAATTAGGGGTCACCTTGAGATCATCACACTTCAGCTCTCTGGAGTGCTTTTTTTCTCCCTTCGCATTTTCTTGTAGAGAACTAAGCTATGCCCAGTTCTTTGGTTAATAAATTGCCAGAGGGCAATCTGTGCCAGAGAAAAAGCTTGGGAGACGTTATCTCACGTAGCCAAGAGTTCAGAATGCATTGGGTAGGAACCGAGGACCTGATTCTCCTCTTGTTTACTCCAATGTAAATCAGGAATCACTCCACTGTAAGCCAAAGTAGTACCTAGGAGAATCAGGCCCTGAATCCCTAAAGGGGAGATAAAACAAGTCCAGTTCACAAATATGCGCATAGTGGGTCTGATACAATGGAAGTCAATTGAACTTCCCTGGGCTGTGGATCAGGTCCCCTGCTGTTGCTCTAGATACAAATTAAACATCACTTGTATTTGTTTATTCCAGTAAGTATTTTGTACCTCATCGCATTTGTAATGTCAACGGGAAACTGCATGTCGTTCACACAGTTCAGAACTGTCTCCCCCATCCAGAAGACTGGCTTCAGCTTTATACCAGCACTTCCATTGTTTGTAGCTAAAATATACTTCCAGAAGGTGAACAAAATTGTAATTGTTTACTGAGACAGCTTAGCAGTAGTTATAAACAAGGGCTGATGAGTTCTCCTAGGGGAAAATTATTAAATAAACTCAGAAATATGAAATTTGTATTCATCAGTTAGAATTACGTGATTAGAAAATTCAAATCAGGCTCAGCAAATTATCTGTAAAGGATTCATTCTTGTGACAGAAGAGATGATATTTTAATTCACCTTACCATCATTGCTTATCTATATTTGACTGTTACACTCCATGACGGGGTAAACAGATTGATAAATTATTTAAACACACTCTATTCTAATGCTTTCATCTTACACACACACAGGTCATTTAGCACTCGTACCATGCTTTCAATTTTCATCAGGACTAGCATAATCTAAAGTATGCACCAGATGACATGCTTTCTCTGAGACGTTCAGAAATCTTCAGCTAACTTCCTTGTAGATGTTTATGATCTCTTGAATGCCTGGTATTAGCTCACCTCACCTTGTATGAATCATTAGCCCTGCTCCTGTTTGTGAATAAAGATGCAATTTAAGAAGCCAACCACTTCTTTCCAAAGCAAACAGTATCAAAATAACCTAGCGACATAGCGAAGCCTATGTCCACAGCACAGCAGCATTTCCCTTTCCTATTGTTTGTTTTGCAACACTCCTTTGCGCCTACAGCTCAGCCCTGCTCTTTCTCCCAGGCGTCCACTTCAGTGCAGCTTACCAAAAACCCAACACATGCTGAATCGGCTCCTGATGGCAGTGAAATGCACCCTGGAGATTTCTCTTCAGCAGGAAACCAGACCAATATCCAGAGTGCTACACAAAAGCAAAGTCCCAGCAGCTGCTAAAGGCAATGGGCAACTTGTTCAGCTTCCCAAACAACCTCCATTTTCTTCCCCTCCTTTATGATGCATAGGGCGTCAGAGGGGATTAGCGGGCGTTGAACTAGGACTCTCCTCAGCCTGCAGATTCACAGCTGTTAAAGGCAGCGAGGAGAGGGGCCAAAAGGCCAAAGGGGAGCCCAAGACTGAAGGTTTCAGGATGAGAGAGCTGTCGTCAAGAATGGACCCTCTATTCTGCAGCCGGACTAAATCCGCACGTTGGAATTCACGGGAGGATAGTGACCCTGAGACCCCTCTACTTCTCTGCTTCTCCTCCTGCCTCAATAGTCACTGCTTTAGCATCTCCAACAACTCCTCCTCTCCCCGGTTCCTCTCCTGGGCTCCCTCCTTCTATCCCCCTGCACTTGCCCCTTAGGTGTCCTCATCCGCTACCATGGTGTCAGCTACCACTTTTATGTGATGACAGACAGATCTACTGATGTGCCCCCAGCTTCCCCCCTTCCAGCCAATCCAGGCTCTCCGCTGGTGTGGATCCCACTGCTGTCTAAGGCCCTGGTACTGGAGAGAGAACAGCATAAGGTGGCCCCTACACCCACCCACAGTTCTCTTGAGGTCACTGGGACTGTGTGGCCTTATCCATAAGAGGCAGTTAACCCTGAGGGTAAATCCCTTGCAGCCAGTGGAGTTACCCCTGGGATGAAGTCACGCCGTTATGTCATTGGAACTCCATGCAGCAGATCCTCGGCTGGTCAGAGCTCCATCGGTGTCACTGGAGTTCTGACAATTTACTCTAGGTGAGGATCTGCTCCATCTTTCCTCTAAAACGCACTCCTCTTTCCCTGCCTTTATCACCACGGACAGCTCCACTACCCCCAGGCCCACAACTTCAATGCTGCTGTCAGTGACTTTCTAGCCTTCTTCCCCAAATCCAGATGCACATACAAGTATGTAAACCATGGGACGGAGAATAGCCCTAGGCCAGATTTGTCCTTTTTTCCCTGCTTAAAATCCTGGGAAATTAAATGCACCATTCACTAAATCAATGAGGCATTAATGCAACACTGAAATCAAGTACTTAAAAGTCAGGTAATTCAGAAATGTAAGGTGTTAGCCATGATGTTAACTAGGTCACATGGCATCTATGTAGTATTTCCTACTGTGGTTTAATGTAGGTTATTCCTAACAATGCAAGAGCATTATAAGTACATACTGTAAATTATACAGGATGTGTAATATAATTTACTTAATGCTTTGGGGAAAACTTAAGTGCAAAATAATAATTTTAATGCAACTTTAAGGTTGTGAAATCCAGCACTCTAATATAAGGAAGGTCCTAAAATTTAATTCATTAATTGAACAAAACGCACACACCTACTGACCTAGAATTCATAAATGCAACTTAGTTTACAACTTTCAGGTGTTTACAAAGAGAAAATGTGCCCTGACTCTGCTAGTGCATGAAATGCTGGTGTTTATCTCTACGTGTTGCATTATGTTTGCCTTACTGGTACATTTTTAAATTTTTAAAAAATCAAGACATTAAGTTGACTCATTATTCAAACAGCCTGGGAAGTAACGTATATACCAATAACACAACTAATTTCCTTTATTTAAAAGAGTGTTTCAGCAGCATTAGATTTAGAGTCTTTAATCTATGCGAAATTGCACACTGGGCAATATTTACCATTAGAACTGGAAAACAAACATAATTAACCACATCAGGGAAAAGGACGCCAAATCTCATCTCAGATCAGTGCCCATAACAGACAGGTGGATCTTCTCTTTGGCTTTCAGATTTGTACAAACACAACAATTACTCCGAGTCAGACACTCAAGTTGTTATACCAATTGTGTCTCTAAAAGTCTGCCCTAAGAAATTTTCCAAGTTTTTATCTAATATATAAGTGGGGAAAAATTCTCTTTAGTTGATTAAACTTGTAAAAAAAACAAACTGGTTTTATGAATTACAAATGTCAAGGTAATGAGAGGAAACTGCTAGGTTTGAAGGATGTTGTTAATTTACTTTCTAATTCATTTTCATTCCTAGAGTAGCACTGCCCTCTGCTGTCTGATCTCTACCATAACACAAGACGAATCTGGAAATTATTAACTATGCAGTGTTGTTGTTGTAGCCCTGTTGGTCCCAGGATAGAGAGAGAGAGAAAAGGTAGGCGAGGTAATATTTTTTATTGGACCAACTTTTGAAGTTGGTCCAATAAAAGATATTACCTCGCCCACTTTGTCTCTCTAGTCATTAACTATGCCCATTACCTAACACCAGGATCAACAAAAAGCCTGGGTTTTGCATTGAAATTCAAATTGATTTGACATAATAGAGACATAATTGTATCCTAATGAGACATCTGAGACAAATCACAGCCATATCCAATACTCATTTGTAAGAATTGTTATTGTTCTAGATGTATAAAAGATATGAGTGAGCGCATATTTAGGAGAAGAATGAAAGGCATCCAAATGGTGAAAAATGAACAGCCCCACTGAAGCTTGAATAGGGAAAATATGCATGACAGAAGACACCAGAATCTGCAAACAATTAGGGCCTGGTTTTCAGAAGTGCTAAGCATCCAGAGCTCCCACTGCCTTTGCAGCTACAGCTGTGTGGGATCAGCACCTCTGAAAGCAAATGCCCAGCATAACAAACACGCGGTTTCAGTGGGATTGCATCAGATATTACATGTGCATGACTGAGTCACAGAAATTAGCAGCAAGAAGACTGATTACGTCCCATCTAAAAATCAAGGGAAGGATTTTGCCATATATTTTCTAGTGTTCTCCCCACTATTATTTAAAAATAATCTGACCCAACCTATCTTTATCCACTCTGTATGTATGTACCCTCCACTGTGGTGTGGTGCCTCCTTGTAGGATATTATCCCTGGAGAAAGAAAATTACCAGAAACCATCCCATTTCATAACAGAAAATACAAAATAGTCACATTATTAAAATATGTCAATCAAAGCAGTCACATTGTTATATGACTAACTAATAATCTTACTTTTAAGCTATTTTGGTAAATGTCTCCACAAAAACAGCTGCTCTGAACTGTACTGTTCCAGGAAAGCATTTGTTTGGTCAGTAACCTCAGGACACCATGGGGGATGGAAGCACTTTTTCATCGACTGAGGCTGGATATAATCTCTCTTGGTCAGAAAATAGCTTACGCTTGTTAAAAAATTCCTTCTTTGTTTATTTAAAGTGAGGTTTTGATCAAGAACCTTGCATTGAAATGGAGAAGTTCTCTGGTCTATGCAAACAGCGGCATATGCAGCTTCTAGGATTAACTGTGCGAGCAGATAAAATTCAACCAGGTTTTCTCATTTCAAAAGAAGCACAGAAAAAAATAGAAAAGATCCAGACAGGGGAAAGAAAAATTATTAGAAGCAGCTGACGAGGGAAGTGCCCTGTCATTGGACATAGAGACCAGTCATATTGACTGGATATATATCACCTCATGAAGGGATGCAAAGATAAAATTTCTAGACATTAAATGACTGCTTCTTGGAGCAGCTTCTCATAGAATTCGCAAGGGGAGAGGCAATTCTTGATTTAGTGCTAAGTGGAACATAGGATCTGGTCCAAGAGGTGAATATAGGTGAACCATTCAGTAATAGTGGCCATAATGTAATTAAATTTATCATCCTTGTATGGGGGGAAATGCCAAAGAAACTCACTACAGTTAGCATTTAACTTCAAAAAGGGGAACTATACAAAAATGAGGAACCTAGATAAATGAAATTAAAAGGAACAGTCACAGGGATGAAATGCCTGCAAACTGCATGGAGACTATTTAAAAACACAATAATACAGGCTTGAACTAAATATATATCCCACATAAAAAAAACAGTAAGAGAACCAAAATAATGGCAAGTCAAAGGTAAAAGTATAATTAGGCAGGCCAACACAGAATTTGATGAGCAACTAGCTAAGGACACACAAACTAACAGCAACACTTTATTTAAGTGCATCACATGCAGGAAGCCTGCAACGCAGTCAGTGGGGCCATTGGATGATCAAGGTGCTAAGGGAGCACTCAAGGAAGACAAGGCTGTTGCAGAGAAGCTAAATGAATTTTTTGCATCAGTCTGCACTGCAGAGGATGTGGGGGAGATCCCCACACCCGACCCATTGTTTTTTAGGTCACAGATGTGAGGAAATGTCCCAGACTGAGATGTCAATAGAGGAGGTTTTGGTACTCACCCAAGAGTTCTGAAGGAACTCAGATACATAGGCACTGACTCCGTGGGTGCTCCTGGGCTGGAGCACCCACGGGAAAAAAATGGTGGATGCTGAGCACCCACTGGCAGCCCCCCTACCAGAACCTCACCCCAGCGCCGCCTGCCCGCTGACAGGCCCCACCAATCAGCGCCTCCCCCTCCCTCCCAGTGCCTACCGCCTGCCACGGATCAGCTGTTTCACGGCATCAGGAGGTGCTGGGAGGGGGAGGAGCGAGGGTGCAATGTGCTCGGGGGAGGGGGTGGAACTGGGCGGGGAAGGGGCATGGCGGGAAAAGGCGGGGTGGGAAGAAGCGTGGGGGCACCTTGGAGGAAGGGGTGGAGTGGGGGTGGGAGTGGGGCCTGGGCGGAGCACCCCCAGCAGATTAGAAACTCGGCGCCTATGCCCAGATATGAAATTTCAGAACTACTAACTGTGGTATGTAACCTATCCCTTAAATAGCCTCTGTACCAGATGACTAAAGGACAGCTAATGTAATGCCCTTTTTTAAAAAAAGCCTCCAGAGGTGATCCTGGCAAGTACAGGTTGATAAGCCTAACTTCAGTACCAGACAAATTGGTTGGAACTATAGTAAAGAACAGAATTGTCAGACATCTAGATGAACATGATATGTTGGGGAAGAGTCAACACAGCTTTTGTAAAAGGAAATCATGCCTCCCCAACCCATAGAATTGTTTGTGGGCATCAACAAGAATGTGGACAAGGGGGATCCAGTGGATATAGTGTACTTGGACTTTCAGAAAGCCTTTGACAAGGTCCCTCACCAAAGCCCTTAAGCAAAGTGAGCTGTCATGGGTAAGAGGCAAGGTTCTCTCATGGATCAGTAACTGGTTGAAAGATAGGAAACAAGGAGTAGAAATAAATGGTCAGTTTTCACAATGGAGAGAGGTAAATACCAAGGACCTATATTGGGACCAGTCCTGTCCAACACAGTCATAAATGATCTAGGAAAAGGGGTGAACAGTGAGGTGGCAAAATTGGCAAAACTCAAGATAGTTAAATCCAACGCTGACTGTGAAGAGTTACAAAAGGATCTCACAAAACTGGGTGACTGGGCAACAAAATGGCAGATGAAATTCAGTGTTGATAAGTGCAAAGTAATGCCCATTGGAAAACATAATTGCAACTATATGTACAAAATGATGGTTTCTAAATTAGCTGTTACTGCTCAAGAGAGAAACATTGGAGTCATCATGGATAATTCTCTGAAAACATCCAATGTGCAGCAGCAGTCAAAAAAGATAACAGGCCTCATTAGGAAAAGGACAGATAATAAGGCAGAAAATATCACAATGTCACTATATAAATCCATGGTATGCCCACATCTTGAATACTGCACACAGTGCTGATCACCCCAGCTATAAAAAAGGTACATTAGAATCGGAAAAGGTGCAGAGAGGGGCAAGAAAAATGATTGGAACAGCTTCCATGTGAGGAGAGATTTAAAGAGTTTGAGACTGTTCATCTTAGAAAAGAGACAACTAAAGGGGGATATGATAGAGGTCTATAAAATCATGACTGGTGTGGAGAAAGTAAATAAGGAAGTGTTATTTACCCCTTCACATAACAAAAGAATCAGCGGTCACCCCAATGAAATTAATAGGCAGCAGATTTAAAATAAAACACATGGAAGGACTTCACACAATGCACAGTCAAGCTGTGGAACTTGTTGCCAGGAGATGTTGTGAAGGCCAAAAGTATAACTGGATTAAAAAAAGAATTAGGTAAATTCATGGAGGATAGATCCATCGATGGCTACTACCCAAGATGGTCAGGGATGTAGCACCATGCTCTGAGTGTCCCTAGCCTGTGACTGCCAGAAGCTGGGACTGGATGACAGGAGATGGATCACTAGATAAGTTGCCCTGTTCTGCTCACTCCCTCTAAAGCATCTGGCACTGGCCACTGCTGGGAGACAGGACACTGGGCAAGATGGACCATTAGTCTGACCCATTATGGCCGTTCTTATATTCTTAAGTTCTTAAGAACAGGAGACACAGCCAAGGCATGTAAAACTGTGAATGGCAAAGATTGAAACGGTTACAAAAATGGATGTACAAGCCTCGCCTCTGACCTGGGTGGCTCCCGCACTTCGTATACACAAACCATGGAAGGCTGAGTGTATGGCAAATCTTTAACAAATCCACCTTTCTTGTCCTTCCTTTGTATAAAGTCAGGGAGGCAAGAGCTGTGTGCGGCTGGCAGAAGCTCCTGCACATGCAGAGAAAGCGAAGGATATACAGAAGGATGAAGCAGGCGATTAACAGTTTATTACAGTCTCTGTAAAAACTTGCGGGGTTTATGTTCTGAAGTGAAGAAGGGCTCTTCCATTACAGTCTCAAGAGCATCCATCAGATTTATGTTACTATTTAGAGGAGCTCTTTGGGGTTACAATATCGGGAGATGTCTGCATGATTTATGATGGAAAAAACCCCTTTTACATTCTAACATTGAGGGGCATAAGAGCCTTTGATACATCATTATTACTCATTATTTATGCAGGTCCGTTGGTACGCATGGTATTTTATCTACAGTATGAAATGGGCTGGATGCCTGTATCTCTGACTTCTTTACATCACTTGTATGTCAGGTATTTATCTCCAGGGTTTATTAAACTTACTGTTTCACTGTTCATTTGACTCTTGTTAATGCTAAAAAGTGTCCAGCTATTGCAACTCTGGAGACTGAGCATACAAGAGATTTCCATAGATGCAGATTGACTGTAACTGAACAGGCTCCCTGATCTCTACATTAATGTGCAAATCAACCAGCTCAGGGCAGCAAAGTCAGGCTCGCTCTGTGAAACACATGGCTACTCTTGCAAAGCGATTGCACTGGCCTCTATCCAATGTGACCAGCACAGCGCCAGATCTCTTGGTGAGGCTGCATGCACATCACAGTACATGACATGCAAACAGGTTCCACCATGTGAACCAAAAGGGCATCTTCGCTTTGCAAGTGGAAGGTGCTGAGCCGAGTTAGTCTTGTCTATACAGTGGAGTAACGTGCACTAGAGGTGTGATTTTTATTTAGTGTAGTGCTGTTACAGCTCTCCATTAAAGCGCACTATGGAACATTTAACACACACCACCAGGATCTACACAGATCAATTCCAGCACAACACATTAGCACGCTTTAGAAATCACACTCCTGTAGTAAGCATTACTCCACCGTGTAGACAAGCCCTTTGTCTCATTTGAGGGTCATGCCCCACTTACAGCGATTGCTGGAGCTGTGCTGAGTGGATCACTCTTTGCTTGCCTTATGGCTGAAACACTGTGCATCTCATATAGCAAAATACCTATGTTCATCCAGGAACATATCCCTGTCCTCTCAATGGGTGTTGGCATTCTGAGACGAACTGTGTTCTCTGCTCTGGTCCTACCTCATTGAAAACCACTTTGGGTGGCTGTCCTGGCACGGCTTTGAGAGGTCTTGTGGTACTTTTCCATGTTCTCCCAAAGAAATGACGATACGTGATGTCAAAGAGGGACAGGCGGAGCTGGTATTCAACCTCTGACAAGCCTTCTAGCACTCTCTGGAATATAAGAATAAACACCCTAAGTAGGAGATTTAAGAGTTTCTGATCGCAGCAGCACTGAAATGTGTCTGGGAGATTAAAAACTTTGGCCTTATAAAAATGGTTCTAAACAATAGTTAGTAGATAGCTCTGAGTGTAGTCAAAAAGGAGAGGAAATACCAGGACATTTTCTTCTGACAGTTACAGTCCAATAGCTCAAACTGTATAACCCATAAACTCAGTGACGTGCCCCCATGTTCAGACAAGCAGGTCTTCTCTATGCCAGGTAGTCTCACCCTGCAATATGCAGTGTACTGATACACCAAGGAATAGCTAGCTATGAACTCAGATGCTGAGGTCATCCTGCAACAGAAGGTGACTCTTTTCCCAGCAGTGAGAAATCCCAAGACTGGCAAGCAAACCTTTATGCATGTAAATGTTAAGCATCCACTTGGTTTAACATATGTGAGTAGTGGGCAAATTATGTAAAACATTTTCCAGAGACACTTGGCTGAAGCACTCATTTAAAAAAATTCAGTCACATTCATGTCTCTTCTGCATTTCCTTTCTGATTATTGTTATGATTTATTATTTGTAATGCGATAGCCTCTAGGAACCCAAATCAAGGATAAGGGTCTCATTGTGCTGAGCACAGTACAGACACATAATAATGACCGATCTTTCCCCAGATTACTTCCAATCCACATGGCAGGCAGACAAGTGCAGTGCGGATGAACAGGAGGCCGAGGTAAGAAAATTAACAGAGTTGAGCAGGAGTCACAGCTGATCGTTTGCTTAAGCAATGCCAGATGGGGGTGATCTGGGGGCATCACAGCAGAAATACGTTTTAAGCAGGGATTTTAAAAAGGAGAAGACGTGATCCAGTTTTACTGGCACAAAATTTTACAGAATACAAATCTCAAAACTGGATTTGTAAGTATTCATGTCAGAAGTGCTTGGATGCTCATCCAGTCATGGAATAGAAACAATACCATAAGGTTTTTCTGGTTAATTACAACTAACCAAGCAAGTTTATACAGCAAGTGAATCAAGTCATCACAGAAAACTTTGCTAACAATCCACAGAGTTAAATAAAATCATACAAAAAATTGTTGAATGATTTCAAACTCCCATCCCCAAAAAAACACAAATTATATTGTGGACCTATCACACTTAACCATTAACCATTTTATTTGGTATAGTTCCACAATTTTTTGGCTCACTAGTATTTTGTCAATTCTCCAAAACTCTTGTAGTCCTTTATATTCATACGAACATATGAACGGCCATACGGGTCAGACCAATGGTCAATCTAGCTCAGTGTCCCGTCTTCTGACAGTAGCCCATGCTAGATGCCTCAGAGGGAACGAAGCAATTTATCGAGCGCTCCATACCTTATCGCAGAATGAAGAACAGACCACAAGTGACATTCTCCCAAGGGGATGTTTTTGGGGAGAAGGAGGGAATATCTGCTTTTGAAATTGCTCCCTCCAAGACCTATTCTGTGAACTGGAGCCTCTTTCAGACTTGAATTTCGAAAGCAAATTTTACTTAAAGGGGCTTTTTCTGAGAACTCCTGAAGTCAGTATTTGCAGGGCCGGTGCAAGGAAGTTTTGCGCCCTAGGCGAAACTTCCACCTTGCGCCACCCTCCCACTCAGCTAACCCCGCCCTCCCGCAGCAACTAACCCACCCCCCCGCCCGGGGAGACCCCCCCCCCCCCCCCCCCCCCCCCCGCAGCAGCTAACCCCGCCTGGGGAGACTCCCCCCGCAGCAGCTAACCCCATCTGGGGAGCCCGCCCCAGCTCACCTCTGCTCCGCCTCCTCCACTGAGCACGCCGGCGCTGCTCTAATTCTCCTCCCCTCCCAGGCTTGCGGCGCCGATTGGAGGAGACTCAGAGTGGGGGCTGTGTGCTCAGCGGAGGAGGCACCCCCCCCGTTACTGCGGGCAGCCCTCCCCACGCCCCCCACGCCCCAGCTCACCTCCACTCCACCTCCTTGCCTGAGTGGACTTTTAGGCGCCCCCAACCACTAGGCACCCTAGGCGGCCGCCTAGTTTGCCTAAATGGTTGCACCGGCCCTGAGTATTTGATTATTTTACTGTCATTGATCATGAACAAATAACTGTAGCATGCCTCACAACTAAAGAGTAATGATACATTCTTTTCCTGTTACCAAGACAGTGGCTGTAGTGCTGAAAAGGCCTGCATTGGAGAATTTCTTTAAAACCAGAGGGATTTAAAAATATATTTGGAACTTGGTAATTGTGTAAATGCATAATAATTTAATAAAAACAGTGATGGAGTTAAACAAATGTTAAAACAATTAATGTGCCACAGTTTGGGAACAATTAATGTACCATTGGTGGTACGGTATGCAAGTTTGGCATCCCATCCATTCACTTCACAGCAATTTTTTAAGACATGTGGTACATGAACCAAGAGAACAGAGTTTGGAAACTGCTAGTCTACTGACATGTCTCCTAGAGATATGGACATTCTCATCAGAGTTCAAAATTAGCATGTGAAACTTGGCTGAGATTTTCAGCTCAAAACCAAGGGACACAACTCCCATTAATGCATCATGCATCCAAAGAAGTGGGTTCACCCACAAAAGCTTATGCTCCAATACATCTGTTAGTCTTAAAGGTGCCACAGGACTCTCTGTTGCTTTTTACAACTCCCATTAATGTTACTAGAAGTGTGGCTAGTTCCCTTAGTTGGTTTTGGAAATCTCACCCTGTGGCACCTTGGGCCTGGAATCAAAACAGCTGTTCTTCACAGTAACACAATGCGAAAATGCCACAGAATGCACCTGGAAAATTGTGCCAGTCTGCAGAAGACAGGGTGAAAGGTCCTTCTGCACACCTCATGGGTCCAGCCTAAACTTCAGTAGTCACTGTGAGATTTTAAAAATTAGAACTCTACTCAAAGCAGAGAATGTCAACAAGAGAAGGGTATGAGAGCTACATTCCCACAAGGCAGATGGAATATTTCTTTACCTGCTTAATTAAATTCCCCTCAACATACTTCAGGACACACTGAAATGCTATTGATTCCCTCGGGAGATGTCGTTTCCTTTGGGAGTGTGGAGGAACAGTCAGATTTTGCACAAAAATCTTTTGCCATTCACTCATCTTGCTGCTTAGAAGGTCACCTCTTCCTCTAGGCATCTGCTACGGCGAATGTTCATCTAGAAAATAAAACTCATTTCAGAAAAAAGCAAGCTCAGAACCTGTTATCTTAAAACTGGCATGAGAACACTCCAAAGCCTTTTAAAAAAGCACAGATTTACTATCCAAATTGTAACCTGATTTTAAAAAATGTTTTATTGGAATCTCCTCCACCCTCAAAGGCTCTGTGTTAATGCAACCCTCTTTCCCATCCAGATGCAGAGAGCTGGACATGACTCTCTGGAGCCAGGCAGCACAGCTGTGAGCATCTGCCAGAGGTCACTCAAGTGCGCTGGGTGATGCTCTATTCCTTATGGGTTGAGCACTGATGGTTAAGGAATTGAGCGACGAGCTCAGTACACACCCATGAGAGAATGCCGTGGGAGGGTACAGAACAGGGAGTTGTAGGAAAGGTTGCCCACTAGTCTAGCATCAGAACCGATAGTTGAGATTCTGTGCTGCACCTCCTGGAGGCACGTCACAGAAGGTGCAACACGGGGCTGGGAGAACAAGGGTTGTAAAATACCCTTGGGATTCTGGGTTCCTTCAGAGATCAAAACAGCCATTGGAGTAAATGAGCAGCCACAGGGATGCTTTACTTTATGGGATGATCCACAGTCCAGAGCAGCCCAGAATCTCCACAGCAGCATGTGCTACAGAGACTTCCCAGCATGCTCTCTGTGCTGGGGCTTGTGAGGGGGGCCAGCATGGGGCTACCATGTCAGTGCTGGAGGAAGACAGACTTTTCTAAGCCCTTTAGGACAGGCACTTTATCTTCCTTTGTGTTTGCATATCATGCAGCACAGTGTCAGCTGGGGTGGGCATTACCACAATATAAACAATAAACAACAAAACACTGCTTGAGATCAGAAAAACAACATGCTCACACGGTTTAAAGCAAAGGATTCTCCTGAATGTTCCACAGGCTAATAACATCCTCTGTTTTGAATGAAGAGTTGCTGAAGAGGGAAGACAAGCAATACCGTAAGAGATGATCCTACGGTTATGGCAAAGAACTGGAACTCCGGCAGCTGGAGTTCAATTCCCAGTTCTACCACAGACTCCCTGCATTGCCTTGGGAAAGTCACTCCATTTCTCTGAGCCTCGGTTTCCTATCTGGAAACAGGAATGCAAATATTTCCCTACATCACAGGGGGATTGTGAGCATAAATGATTAATGCCTGATGGGCTGAGAGGTTACAGGAATGGGGGCAATATAATTAGACAGATGAGGGATCACTTGGTGCAATCCCCTCGCATGAGACATGGCTCCTTTGGTGGTAGTGCACTGGAGCGATAAGCAAGTTAGGGTACGTCTGCACTTGGAGCTGGGGGTGTGATTCTGGAGGAGACATACTCGCGCTAGCGCTCATCAAGCTAGTGCGCTGAAAACAGACTGTACCTTTGGCAGCACAAGCTGCAGCACAAGCCCAGAGCATGTACCTAGGGTCTCTGACGGGCACGGCTTTGTGATGCTAGCCTGTCCCACGGATCGTACTGCTGCAGCTACATTCTACATTTCAGCACACTAGCGCAATGACAGCTAGCGCGAGTATGTCTCCTCCAGCTGGGAATCGCACCCCTCGCTCCAAGTGTAGACATACTCTAACTTAGCTATCAGAAGGCAACATCCAGTGTTGCTGCTGGATGGAAACTCACCTTATTACTAGAAATTCTGGGCAAAATTCTCTTCTGCTATCTGCACTCTGTTCTCCCTGCCTGTGACATCAATGGGAGAGATCTGCAGGTAGGAAGGATTGCTGTCCAAGGGCACGTCTACACTTACCCGGGATCGATACTGTGGCGATCAATGCACTGGGGGTCGATTTAGCAAGTCTAGTGAAGACCCGCTAAATTGACCGCAGATCACTCTCCCGTCGATGCAGCAGGGTGTAGACACGACAGTAAGTCGACCTAAGCTACATCAACTCCAGCTACATTGCGTAACTTAGGTCAACTTACCTCCATAGTGTAGACAAGGCCCAAGAGAATTCTTGCCGGCTATATGCACCTGAGAAGAGAATTGTGCTTTCAGGAAAATCTCCATTCCAAACTTCCCAACTTCCTCTTCTGGAAACTCTTTTGTGAAATGTTAAATTAACCAAAAATAGTCCCAGGAATCTACAAGAATTATTGTGAAGTTAGGCAGTTTTAAAGAAATTAAAAGAATGTACCTTAAAAGTGCTTTGAAAGTCATCCGATTATCATGTGTTCAGGTGGGAACGGCATTACTGGTATCCTAGTCTAGAAGATCAGACTGTCAAAAATAGTAATAAATACATTTTATTTGTAAATTGCTTACCCAGAACGAGGGACTCAGGGCCCTGTACAACATAAAATAAAATGTCCAAAGTGGCAGCTTCCTGCAGGACTAAACATAATTTTAAAAGAATAATTAAGAGACTTTTCTGGTTGACTTACTCTTCCTGGAGACTGAGCTTTCTAAGAGAATAATTAGAGTATGTCAACTTTAGATGTCAACGAGTCCTCACTGAGCCCACAGAAACTGGATTGCTAAGATTTTGACTGCTATCACAGACACGAGCAATCCATGTTTAACACCCTTGGCAGAAGTTGTGCTCTAGGTCCTTCACTCCACATAAACCTTGCTTCCATGAGCAATTTTATTCAAATTTCCCAAATCTCACCCATATAGCTTGAGTAACAATGGTGAAAGCACTAGGGTAGACAGGCTGCTAGTGACCACTGACATTTTAGTGATTGTGGTGCAGTATTGCCAACCTCAAGAATTCAACAATCAGGAGTTTTAAAAAATAATAAATGTGGGGTGGGGGTGAGGAAAGGGGATATTAAGCTTTCAGGGTTCACATTTTCAAGCTTTTCTCCACTACCATCAAGGCTAGAAACCTACAGTACTTTAAAAAAAAATTAAAGGTAAGATTTTCATGTAATCACATAATCTAGGATCTGGGGCTTTCAGAAAGACAGCAAATACTGTGAGGCTTGTGAAAAATTATGAGAGTTGGCAACCCTGGCTGTGTCATCTTCCTTTGAATATGGTTGGATGACACAGACGTTAACATGACAGCGTCTGGTCTATCCTTATCTTCCTACCACCACTGGAGTTGCACCAGAGCTAAACCAACAGTAGGAACACACAAGATGCTAATAGCATCTATCACAACTTCTGTAATGAGTGTTGGGAAAAGTTTGAGGCTGTCTACATTAACAGCTGAACTGTTTTCAGTCCCAGATAAGGAGGACTCATTGTTGACCTCCATGGCACCACTCTCATGTTTAAAGTGAAGCACAGCTTTGCTTACCAGTTCTGAATTCTGTGGGGTGCAACTCCCACAGTCTCATTTTAGTATTAAAAAGCTACCATGAACCAAACTGGGAAAGAAAAAGCCCCACCTACTGGTGGGAAAATCAGAGATGTGAGTCACAGGGGGTTCACTGAAGTATTGTCCTCGTTTTACCTCTCACTGCTTTGCACCATAGAATCATAGAAATGTAGACTGGTCATCCACCCCAGCCCACTGGGCTGAGACAGGACCAAGTATTCGTAGACCATCTCTGACAGATCTAACCTGTTCTTAAAAACATTCAGTGACGGGGATTCCACAACCTCCCTTGGAAGCCTGTTCCAGAGCTTAAATCCCCTGAGAGTTACAAAGTTTTTCCTAATATCTATCCCAAATCTCCCTTGCTGAAGATTAGACTGATTACTTCTTGTCCTACCTTCAGTGGACATGAAGAAACACTCCTCTTTATTAACAGTCCTTAATGTATTTGAAGACTATTTATCAGGTTCCCCCCCACTCAGTCTTTTTTCTCAAGACTAATCATGCCCATTTTTTTAACTTTTTCTGATAGGTCAGATTTTCTAAACCTTTTGATAATTTTTGTTGCTCTCCTTTGGACTCTCCCAAATTTGTCTACACTGTTCTTAAAGTGCAGTGCCCAGAACTGGACACACTACTTCAGTTGAGGCCTCACCAGTGCTGAGCAGAAAAGGTCAATTACCGCTCACATCTTACATACGACACACCCGGCAATGCACCACACAATTATATTAGCCTTTTTTGCAACGGCATCACATGGTTGGCTCATATTGAATTTGTGATCCAGTACAGCCCCCAGCTCCTTTTCTGTAGTAATACTGCCTAGCCAGTTATTCTCCATTTTGTGTTGGATTTTTCCTTCCTAAGTGAAATACTTTGCCCTTCTTTACTGACTTTCACCTGGTCGATTTCAGGCCAATTCTCCCCTGAAAGTCCAATTTAAACAAAGACAAAAACTCAACCCGAACATTTCACAGTTGCCACCCAAGTCCCTCATCTTACCTAGGTTCAGTTAGAAGTTTTCTGAATCTCAGAAGCTGGGCACACATTTTGGACCCACCCATCTCGCTAGCGCTGTAGGTAGGTGTACCTCAGCCATCACTCCCCAGGGTATCCGGACCGAGGGGCGCTGCGGTCTCTGGGGGATGTGAAACCAGCTGAGCTGGGTGTGTGTTTAGGAAAGTTTCCTCCAGTCCTGCCCTGCCCTGCCCGGGCTGCTGCTGGGCCCCGGTGTCTTTAGTCTGGTGATTTATTGAGTAACCCCCAAGGCTGCTGCTCTTCGGTTACACCGGCTTCAATCCGGAGTAGGGAGGAGGCGAATCGGGCCCACAGGGCAGAGGCCGCCGCCCCTAGGGC
The DNA here is from genome assembly GCF_002925995.2 of Terrapene triunguis. Classification (NCBI taxonomy): domain Eukaryota; kingdom Metazoa; phylum Chordata; order Testudines; family Emydidae; genus Terrapene; species Terrapene triunguis. The sequence goes on along the minus strand of NW_020665065.1, from coordinate 2,117,906 downwards.
CTCCCCGTGCGGCCTGTGCTCGGGGGAAGCCGGGAGCCGCTAGTTAAAGCAGCCCCGGGAGGAGCCGGGGGAGCCGAGCAGGCACCGCACGGAAACAAGAGAAACGGACACATTTACCTGTCACAATGTATCCATCTGCCATCTTCCCGGACTGCACCAACTGCGCCGGCCGGCGGGGGGGACGCCCAATCCGCTGACTCCCATCCAAGCCGCCGTCCCCTCTCTGCCCCCGCCAAGCACAGGCCTAGGGACCGGGTCCCGCGGGGCAGGGCCGTGTCTCCCACCGCAGCCTCCGCCCCGTGCTGGAGCCCGGCCCGGGGCCCCCGAGTCCCGGATGGTTCGGCCCTGAGCTTGGCATCAGGTTACTAGGGCGATGGGACTCCGCGGGGGGGGGGCTCAATCTCTGCTCCTGCTGCAGCCGGGAGGGAGCCGGGCAGCGCTGGGTGAGCGGGGACGGGGCAGCCGGCAGGGGGCGGGCTCTGGGGCAGGGCTGGGGGGTCACAGTGCCTGGAGGGAGGATGGCTGGGTAATGGCTGAGCTCTGGGTACCCAGGCAGGGAGGATGCTG
>NW_020665065.1:2038053-2116939 GCF_002925995.2 Terrapene triunguis | reverse complement strand
GCGGGGGACAGGAGCCGGGGGGTGTCCGCACCCGCGGGCCTGGTGGAGCCGCCTGAGATGCTGTGCGAGCTGCGCCGTGCCCGAGCTGGGAGCTGTTCCTCCCCCGAGCCCAGCCTGGTCGGGTGCTCCAGGGCCCCCCGCCGGTGTCCCGTCTCCCCTGCGGGTGTCAGGGCTCCTGTTTTCCCTTTACTGCCCTCGTAGGAGCGGGAAGTGATTTCTGATAAAGTGACACGTTCATCTTCCCTTCTGGGGCTCCCCGGGCACAGGGGCTGGACTTGATGGCTTCCCGAGGTCCCTTCCAGCCCCGCATTTCTATGACCTCTCTCCACCCACCCCACCCACCCTCCAAAACAACACTGCTTCCCACACCTCTCATCGCTTTTATAGTCGTCCGGAATTAACGGGTTTTGTACCTGCTGATTTTTACCATATGTGTGAGGCCAGACCTGATCAGCCTCAGTTGCCCATAGCTCTCAGATGTGTGTCATGCATGAGGTGACACAGCAGTGTTGCCGCGGACGTCAGTGACTATCGCTTTAGTTGCCTTCTTTTGCTCCGTGCTAGGTGGGATTTTTATGATGAACCTTATTGTAACTCAAGCGCACAAGGGGGCAGAGTTAAGGTTGCAGTCAAAATTATAACTCATTTTTATGGCTGTTTGTGGAATTAAACTCATATCCTTAATGCTGTGTTAATTTAAGTCTCTGTGTTAAATAATACAGATTTCAAATAGAATGACATTCGTTAATTAAGTTCACAAGTTCGCCCAAGGTCTTAGGAATGGGTGATGCATAGGCCAAAAATGTCACTGTGAATGGAGGGAAAATGTATTACATGTCTGAACATTTTTAAAGCTATTTATAGTGTGTGAGGCAGTTATTTCTCTTACAAGACAAAGGAAGGCTCTCAGGAAATTAAAGGATGGTGGGCCCTTTACCCGTTGTGGGAATCAGATAACTGAGCAGCACGGGGTCTGACACTTTGCCAGTACAACCGTTCCGTAACAGTGAATGTTATTACTCTTGTTATTAAGTATTTGGATTATAGTGGCCCATCCAGGATCAAGGCCCCATTGTGCTGGGCTCTGTGCAAACATGTAAAGACAAGATCCCTTCCCTAAACAGCTTGCAGTATCAATGGTAGGCTGAAGAAGAGTTATCAGGAGTAATCTGTAATTTAGTCTTTAAAATGTCAGGGAATGCCTTGAGCAAAGAATAGATGTAGTGAACAAGTGTATACATCAAAATATGTAAATAAAAACTTTGGAGGGAGGGGTGAAAGCAATCAAATAGATACAAAGTCTATTTATTTTTTATTGTCTGTTATTTATAATTTTATACATTTCATTGTAAGATGTTGCTCCTGCTCTTTGCAGTCTGTTCTACAAGAGCCAGAGGAGCAGCAAAGGATTCTGATTTCAGTGTGGAACCTGTCACATTCAGGCCTGATTAGCAGGATTTGCTCAGTTTCCTTGGGGCTTCTTCCTGTGGTTGAAATGATTCCAGAGTCTTTGCCACACTGCCCCAGGCAGCTCACCCAGACAAGTTTATTTAACACCTAGTCAGCATTGAGAAGTGACTAGGAACCAGAAAGGTGCTCAGAATTCAACAAGGCTGGTTGGAAAAGGCTTAAATGAAAAAATTGCTATTTTGTCTCCTAGATTCATAGATTCCGGGGTGGGAGGGGGAGTGGCACTATATGTGAAAGAAAATGTAGAATCAAATGAAGTAAAAATCTTAAATAAATCCACATGTTTCATAGAATCTCTATGGATAGTAATTCCATACTCTAATAAGAATATAACAGTAGGGATCTATTATCAGCCACCTGACCAGGACAGTGATAGTGACGATGAAATGCTAAGGGAGATTAGAGAGGCTATCAGAATAAAGAACTCAATAATAGTGAGAGATAAAAAGGCATCTTTTAAAAAGTGGAAGTCAGATCCTAGTGAGGTAAATAGAAAGGAGCATAAACACTGCCAAATTAAGTGTAAAAATGTAATAAGAAAAGCCAAAAAGGAGTTTGAAGAACAGCTAGCCAAAACTTCAAAAGATAATAAAATGTTTTTTAAATACATCAGAAGCAGGAAGCCTGCTAAACAACCAGTGGGGCCCCAGAACGATCGAGATATAAAAGGAGCACTTAAAGATGATAAAGTCATTTCGGAGAAACTAAATGAATTCTTTGCTTCAGTCTTCACGGCTGAGGATGTTAGGGAGATTCCCAAACCTCAGCCGTCCTTTGTAGGTGACAAATCTGAGGAATTGTCACAGATTGAAGTGTCACTAGAGGAGGTTTTGGAATTAATTGATAAACTTAACAGTAACAAGTCACCGGAACCAGATGGCATTCACCCAAGAGTTCTGAAAGAACTCAAATGTGAAATTGCGGAACTATTAACTATGGTTTGTAACCTGTCCTTTAAATCGGCTTCTGTACCCAATGACTGGAAGATAGCTAATGTAACGCCAATATTTAAAAAGGGCTCTAGAGGTGATCCTGGCAATTACAGACCGGTAAGTCTAACGTCGGTACCGGGCAAATTAGTTGAAACAATAGTAAAGAATAAAATTGTCAGACACGTAGAAGAACATAAATTGTTGGGCAAAAGTAAACATGGTTTCTGTAAAGGGAAATCATGTCTTACTAATCTATTAGTTCTTTGAAGGGGTCAACAAACATGTGGACAAGGGGGATCCAGTGGACATAGTGTACTTGGATTTCCAGAGGGCCTTTGACAAGGTCCCTTACCAAAGGCTCTTACGTAAATTAAGTTGTCATGAGATAACAGGGAAGATCCTTTCATGGATTGAGAACTGGTTGAAAGACAGGGAACAAAGGAATAAATGGTAAATTTTCAGAATGGAGAGGGGTAACTAGTGGTGTTCCCCAAGGGTCAGTCCTAGGACCAATCCTATTCAACTTATTCATAAATGATCTGGAGAAAGGGGTAAACAGTGAGGTGGCAAAGTTTGCAGATGATATTAAACTGCTCAAGATAGTTAAGACCAAAGCAGACTGTGAAGAACTTCAAAAAGATCTCACAAAATTAAGTGATTGGGCAACAAAATGGCAAATGAAATTTAATGTGGATAAATGTAGAGTAATGCACATTGGAAAAAAATAACCCCAACTATACATATACACTATGATGGGAGCTAATTTAGCTACCATTAATCAGGAAAAAGATCTTGGAGTCATCATGGATAGTTCTCTGAAGACGTCCACACAGTGTGCAGCTGCCGTCAAAAAAGCAAACAGGATATAAGAAATCATTCAAAAAGGGATAGAGAATAAGATGGAGAATATCTTATTGCCCTTATATAAATCCATGGTACGCCCACATCTTGAATACTGCATACAGATGTGGTCTCCTCATCTCAAAAAAGATATACTGGTACTAGAAAAAGTTCAGAGAAGGGCAACTAAAATGATTAGGGGTTTGGAATGGGTCCCATATGAGGAGAGATTAAAGAGACTAGGACTTTTCAGTTTGGAAAAGAGGAGATTAAGGGGGGGATATGCTAGAGGTATATAGAATGAGTGGTGTGGAGAAAGTGATTAAGGAAAAGTTATTTACTTGTTCCCATAATATAAGAACTCGGGGCCACCAAATGAAATTAATGGGCAGCAAGTTTAAAACAAATAAATAGAAGTTCTTTACACAGCGCACAGTCAACTTGTGGAACTCCTTGCCTGAGGAGGTTGTGAAGGCTAGGACTAGAACAGGGTTTAAAAGAGAACTGGATAAATTCATGGAGGCTAAGTCCATTTATGGCTATTAGCCAAGATGGGTAAGGAATGGTGTCCCTAGCCTCTGTTTGTCAGAGGGTGGAGATGGATGGCAGGAGAGAGATCACTTGATCATTACCTGTTAGGTTCACTCCCTCTGGGACACCTGGCATTGGTCACTGTCGGAAGACAGGATACTGGGCTGGATGGACCTTTGGTCTGACCCAGTATGACCATTCTTATGTTCTTAGAAGGGACTATTGTGATCATCTAGTCTGACCTGTATAACACAAGCCATAGACCTAAACCCCCAAGCTCTCTTCTCTTCCCCAAAATACTCTGGTGATTGATGCTTCTCTGTATTTCGGCTTTCAGCTGAGCTAAGCTATGAGACTTTATTCTTCCAGAGAAACTTTAGTTTTGTTTGTTTTTGTTTATTTGTTTTAAAGAAAAGAAATACCTTTATTTTCTCTCCTTATTGACTGGTTAGCAAGACTTCGCTGCAATCACACCTATGATAGGTCTACACTGCACACGCCTTACAGCGGTGTGTATAGTACATAAACTGCATGTCCCCTAGGCCGGGTATAAATTCCTCCTGTGGCAGGGAAAGGCTCCAGCAATGGGGATGCAACAGGATGCTACACTGCTAAAAATAGCAGTGTCGATGGTGAAGTGCTGCTTAGGGAATAAAAACACGCCCGTACGGGTCTCTACTCGCCCAAGCATTGCCTCCGCCAGCTACACTGCTATTTTCAGCAGCGTAGTGTCCCACTGCCTCCCTGCCGCTGGTGCCTTTCTCTGCCTCAAGGAGATGCTGGAGCCCTTCCCCACCATGGGGGAAAGGCAGTGGGGAAAGGCTCCTACAGCTCCCTCCACTGGAACCTTTCACTAATGAACTACAGCTTGCTTTTCATTGCGACTTGTAGCTACGCATACCCTACATGCTGCCACCCGCGGTATGTCGTGTAGACGTAGCCCTGGTGTAAGGAATCTCGCTGTGTTTGAATGAATTGAAATAAGGCTGCTCCTCTCTTGCCCTGTTTCTTGTTTCGCAAGGCAGTTCCCCTGCCCCCTTCTTGTTTTCTGGCCTTCAGTGATGCTTTGCAGGATCATTGTACTTCCATGTTGAAATTGGCACGGGCATGGGTGGCTGGTGACCTGGCCGTTGGGGGAGGCTAGCCCCCAGCCCCTCCCCTTCTGTCTCAGCCCCTCCCCTCTCCATCTGTTCCCCTCCCTGCAGGAGCCCAGAGCACCCACACCGCGGTGGCCGGGCGGCGCAGCAGCAGCAGCCCCGGAGCTCTGGGTGGTGCGGTCCAAGCGCCGGGCGGCCATCTCAGCCCCAGCCCCAGCCGCCCCGAGTCCCCGCAGCAGACTGGCCAGCTCTAGCCCCAGCCAGCATAGTCTGGGGCAGAGCACCGGGAACTGCAGGAGGGGGACTGGAAGCGGAGGTTGGGCGGGGCCACGCCAGGCTGTTTGCGGAGGCACAGCCTCCCCCAGCCTATGATACCCGCCGCCCATGAGTTTGGGACATGACTCCATTGGTAGTGGCGGGTCCTGAGCAAGCACAGCTTTGCTTGGCTGAGTGATTTTTAGTGACCGCACTGCAGAGGTGAAGTGCAACCTAAGCAATGGCGGTCCCCGTTTCCCCCATGCTGCCCTGACAGTCTGTTTCGACCCTGATGCATCAGGATCACCTTTAAGGGGTGAGAACTTCATTCACCATACCAGGAGCGGATTCCTTCTTTAGTGGAAGAAACGCTAGTTCGAACTAGAGCGAACAATAATGTTTGTTTTCTCCCTGTAACGTGCAAGGTTGCTCTGCCAGGCATGATTTCTGTATAAAGCAGCTGTTCTTTCTGGGGCTGTGGCACCACTGCCAGGATGTGGGCTGGCATGAACCCGCTGATCTCACAGGGGATGTGTGAGATCTTTTGATATCCTTAGATATGGAGCTTGTCAGGCTCTTCTGTCAGTCTATTTTTATTCAGTTGCTAAACTGTTGTCGCCACAGGTACTAAAGCTGGGACAATACAAAATAGGTTCAGTACGGTTCTCCATGAAGAGTTCTGAATTGTGAACAAGAATCCTGTTTTTTCATGATATGTTCTCCAATCAGGGCTGGATTTGACCCAGTAAACTACAGGTGAAAGTCTTTGTATCCTATTTCATCCTGCCCTAGACTGTAATAATAATAATAATAATTAATGGAGATATCCCATCTCCTAGAACTGGAAGGGACCTTGAAAGGTCATCGAGTCCAGCCCCCTGCCTTCACTAGCAGGACCAAGTACTGATTTTGCCCCAGATCCCCAAGTGGCCCCCTCAAGGATTGAACTCACAAACCTGGGTTTAGCAGGCCAATGCTCAAACCACTGAGCTATCCCTCCCCCCCTACCATTATCTGTGGTAGTGAAAACATTAATTAGTGAAACATTTTAAATACAGATGTAGAAAATATCAGGCAAATTTTATCCTTTTATCTTACTAAAAATGTGAGGAAGAGTGACTCCAAGCTAATGTAGCTGCAGGCAGACTGTGGTCTCACATTTCTGTAGCCACATCTTGTTCAGGGCTAGCAATCATTCATCAAGCTCCCACTGTTAATGTATGGAGTGAGAAGAAGTAGAATATATTGGCTTTATAAAAATAATAAAGAAATAAACCAATGTTTGGGAATTGCTCCATGTGGTTAGAGAAATTTGTTTATTTATTTGTATCCATATTAGATCACCAGGAACAGTAATTCACATTAACTTTGTGGCTGATACAGTAATTGGATTCAATTTTTAAGAAATAGATTATGCCAACTGTTTGCCTTTAACTTCTGGCCCTAAGATCTTTGCTACGACTCACCTCTTGGCTATAAACCTTGCCAAACCACGGTAGCTACTTATTTTTCTGTAAGTAGATTAAAAAGCAATCTCTAGTATTTAAAAAGCTGATTGTGTCTTGAGTGCATGTGTCAAAGATGAATGTTGGATTTTTCTAATCCTAAAACCCACTTTCTTATGAGCAACAGAGTTTAAAGGGACCCCATCAACTTGAAGTCTGCTAGGCTAAAAAAAAAAAAGCAAACAGGGTGGCAGGAATTAAAATAATTTGCAGATGAACACCATATGTGCAAATAAATACACCTTCTCAGAGTGTAGCTGTGCAGATTCATAGAATATTTTACCATTTTAGTGTGTCAGAAAAAAGAAGCACCTCTTGCTTCATTTTGTCAGTTGTATTCATAATGCTTTGCATTACCTTAAGGCAATACATTTTATATTAAAAAGAGAAGACATTTGAAGAATTACATCTTCCGCTGAGTCCGCCTATTAATTTTTATTTTCCTTTAAATCTTTTTCTCCCTTTTTACTGTATCAAAGGTCTATGTAAACAAAAGGAAGACAGACTGACTAATTATACACTAGAACGAACTAGACACAAATTGCTGTCAAATGTACAGAACAAACAAATGTGGGGGAAATTGTGTGTATGTATACATATTTTTTTCTCTAAACTCTTTTGCTTGTGTTGCTTTTAGCAATAGGAGGGGGGGAAATTCAGATGCAGGTAATTTTTTTTGAGTTGATGCTATCCCCTCAAATTATATTGTCCCATGTGAGATTTGAATCCACTGTTCAGAAATATGCTTCAGGCCTCAGATGTACCCTTAAATCTAGTCTCCTCTTCCTCTCCTCCCCTATTGATAGCAGAGCGGATCAATTTGGCAATTAGAATGAGTATCCAGTTAGATATGATTATTAAAGCATGTCATGTATGTTTCATGACGCAGTTACCCTGTATGGTATGACTGCCTTGTTGTGTCACTCAGTGTTCTTTGCTGTTAAACAAGAAGCTTCATTTCAACAAATATGAAATAAAATCCTCACATAAATATTTCAAAAACAGGCAGCGTCCTTCAAGGAAAGTAAGTCCCATGCAACATGCCAGTGGGATAGTTCTAAGATTAGTAATGTCTTTAAAAAAATATATAGTGTGGGTCCTCATCAAATGTAACACGCAAAAAGAGCGTGCGTGTGTGTTTTTGGGGGGTGGGAAGACCTTGCCAGACTGATGGGTTTCCTCCTCTTGAAATAAAAATATTTGGTTCTTGTACATCTATATCTCTCTCGCACCCCCTTGGGGAGAGGGTGGGCACTGCTCCTGTGTCAGCATCCAGGGCACAGCGCTCCAGCTTTGCTATCAAGGCATCACCGCCTCTCTCTTGCTGGGGGAGGTGGAGTTTAAAGTAGTCCAAACAAAAAGTCCATATGCTTCCACATCCCACAAAAGCAAAGTCCTAGACCTTGGGGAAGCCATAAAGGAAAAAAGAGGAGATCCACAGTGAGCAGAGATCCTCCCTTTTAAGGACCCACCCATCTCCAGGCAGGAGAAGCCTCACAGGTGTGTAGGGTTGAGGCTAAGCGTGCCCAGAGGAATTCTTTAACCTTTTCCCGACTGGGTTGGGGATCTGCCCCATCACACTCACTTCTTCTCTTTGGGTAATGATCACAGGAGCAAGGGGATTCTTAGGAAGCACGGGAACCGATGCCTTTGGGTGAGGTCTGCCTGTGCTCCTGGCTCTGCCCTCGCTTCCAAGCATAAACTGACTTCTCCATTGTTCCCTACCCTAGTGGCTACTCATTGTATGCTTCATTGTTGATTATTTGCATTGTATTGCACCTAGGAGCTCCATTCAGGGATCACGGCCTCATTGTGCCAGGCCCTGTACAGACATGTAACGAGGAAGACAGCCCCTGTCCCAAAGAGCTCACCGTCTCTGTAGTTCTTCTTAAACATTCGTGACTGTGTCTGTATTTTTAAAAGAATCAAGTGAGCATTTCATACTATCCTCTTCTTGGAGGATGGGAGTTGCCTCAGTTCCAAGGAGAAGGAAGGCAGGTGACCAGGAATGTGATCGTTCCGTTTTCTCTTGTTACTAACAGAACAGGGGCCAGAGAAACCAATAATACATCGGCTTATTCCTTTGCTAACTGATCCAGAAGCCTAGATAGTTGTTTTTGCAATTTAATGTATGTGTAAGAAAGAAACTCCTAAACTTTACTATTTGGGATGAAGATTGCTGATGTTGCTACATTAGTTTTTGTATATACATATAAATATATCCTCAGACTTTACCAGCTTTTTCCATCAGCTGATAGTGATTACTCAGCCCCCTGAAGTACAGATACAGAGATTCTGTGAAGAACCTGTATTGGGAGCTGGATCCCTTGAAAGTTCCAGGTATTCTACCCACCGTGGTTAAGTTTTCTGTGTCCACGGCACTCGTTCTCATAAGGTGTTTTTCTCACGGTGGTTGTCTCTTGTCATTCTAAAGAAGGCAGGTTAAATTTTCAAAAATGCCTGAGTCTCTTTGAAACTCCATAAGACTTAGACTCTTTAGTCACCTAGTTGCTCTTGAAAATGTTACTGTGCATCACCTTCCCCAAGCATCACAAAAAGCCTTTGTGTTATATGGACAGGAAAGGTATGGAAGTCCACAGAAAACTTCTTCCTGTAACGTCCCTTTCCCATGACAGATTATTTCCCATCAGAGTGCAGAAAAAGGAACAGCTGTTCGACACATTCAACTTGATCTGAGGGCAAACTCTTCCAGCTGCCATAAAGAATCATCCATTCTGCATGTAATCAGATTACTGAGAACACTTCCTGAAGACTTAAAAATACATATTTTTTTAAACTTTGGCCACCTGGGTGACCCTTTCAAATGTGTAAGTCTTGGAAAATATCTGTTTTCTTAGACTGGGCAAACTTGCTATGTGGCTGTATATTTCAGTTATTTCCAATATCTTTTTTAGTGTTGTATATTATCCTATAGCAGACAGTTTGTAAGACCATGTTAAAAATACTGGGTGCACAGTGTCGCTGAAAACCATGATCCAGGTGACAAATTGTGCAGCCGACATTATAGGTTAATTTTAAAATTGTTGCTCTAACTGGCTTTCCATCGTTACTGATCAGGTCAGTAGCAAAGGCTGTTTTAGAACCCTGGAGTTCCATGCCCCATGTTTAGCTCAATAGACCACAATGCGGTTGTGTGTTTTTTTTTTAAGGTTGAAATAGTTTTTGCCTCATAAGTTTCACTAGTTAGGAAATATTTTCAAATATTAGAATATCTGAAATGAAGTGATTAACTTCTGACAGGGTTCTTATCCTGGTAAAAAGCAAACTGTGCAAAACCCCCAAACCTTGCTGTTTGTTTAATGGAATGTGACATATGAAATGAAGTAAATTGCTGGTGGAAAATGGTACCTTATGGAAAATCAGTACATGTTGTGCCATATTTTGGAGGGGGAATGGACAATTCCTAGTTTCTGACATATTCCCTAATGTAGGTTAGAACTGCTTTGAAAAGATGGGGTCCCTGTTCAATTCAGCAGGCAGCTGCCAGCATTTAAAACACCTTAAAAACAATCCAGAAAGATAAACTGACAAACTAAGTCTGTTTAATTCTACATCTCTTACTAGGGAAGGTGCTTTCAGTACAAGTTGGCTTAAGGAGGAAAACTTTATTTCCCAGAGAGAGAGAGAGAGAGATCTTACAGCTTAGAGTGAGAGAGAATTGGAATACTGGAGAAGGGTTCGGTGTCTGAGAATGTGAGCATTTTGGATGGATGTTGTCCCAAAGCAACAGGAGCTTGGTGACTGAATAAAGAAATACTTGAGTCTCTGTGAACCAAGGGAAAGATGTGTAGCCAGGACAGGACCCTGTCTTCAGTAGAACAAATTGAAGGAGAATAATTCCACTAATTTTAAACATGTTCAAAGACATGAACATTCAAAGAGGCTGGTATTGATTAGTAGTACAGCCAGTTGATTTGACTACACTTGTGGTTCATTATTAAGTATGTTGAAGAGACCAACTTACCAAGCTTAGCCAAATTTATTTGCTAAAGACATAAAAGTACAATACAAAAAAGACAGACATACCCTCCTTCCAAGAAGCAATTCTTATCTCACAGCATGTGCACCTTCCACAGAAGGTGTGCATCAAAGGTGTGCCCTCAAACCCACTTCTATTTATGTTGTCATTGTTTACAACCTAAAAGTCCCTATACGTCTCTTAAAATTTAAGTTTAACCCATTAGTTTGTGCCATCTTTGTCCTTGGTGCCTCCCTGTAGTTTTCCATATCTTGTTTTGTCTGCTAGATTCCAAGTGCTGATGATCCATGAAAGTATTCCTTAACTGTACTTGGTACAAAGTATTCATACATCTTTGCTTTGACAAGTTTCTAATGCCAAAGCTGGCTTTAGCTTTGCAAAGTGTTGTGGGATTCTGGATGTGGGTGAGCAGAATTGTGGGAAGACCATAATATATTCCGTTAGCATAACTTCCCAACATCCATATGTGTAATGTATATTATATTAATACCATGCAAGTAAAAACCATTCATGTGGTGCATGCGCTGCCTAACATGTATCTGCTAACACTGGTACGGTATCTTGCTGTAAGGCAGTATAAGGATGACTGTATTAAGCATTTCTATGCTGCACCTTAACAAACATTAGCATAGGATATTGCCAGTCTATTCAAACCAACTGGCTGAGGTATTGGGAAAGCAAATGCAGCCAGTGCAGATAAGGACTGCGGGCTGGGGATGGAAATGGAGCCCTTTCTGCTGCTCTTCCAGTTCTGTTGCCTACACAATCCCAGTAAGAATTCCTCATGCTGTGCAAATGCAGAATCCCAGTAATGGGGCCTGGATCCCTGAAACGAGGATGTAATGTATACACGTACAGTGATTCTCATGGGGCTGTACCAAGTGCCACCAGGGAGATGTGATGGTTCTTTACCACTCGGAGGATCACCCAAGCGGAAGGGCAGCTGTGTATGTAACTGGGGTAATAGGGTGGCAGATTATAGGACTCTGCAGGATTCGTCTGTTGTCAGGTGCTTGGACCCTGCACAGAGAGAGCTAGGGAGGAGTTTTGGTAAGTCATGTTAGCCCGTGGCCCTTAACAGAGTGTGGAGTTTGTCTCGGGCAGAGGGGAGTGTGGGCTGGGATGCTGGAGGGTTCTGCAGCAAACACTACAGACAGGCAGGATGGGGAAGGAAGCGTAGGCTGATCATAGTCTTTATTGTTAACAAGGCGTAAGTGGTGTTTTTTTTTACCTCCTCTGGCTTTTTGATGCTTTGGCTAGGCTGGATCTGATGGTTGACTAATACTGACGTTTACGGTGCAAGTATAAATGGAGTCCCCCATCTTCTTCCACCTGGTGTTTGAATGGCTTTTGTAGAGCCTGCTGCTGCTGGTGTTCATGCACACAAGTGGCTCATTATCTGCCCCAAAGCAAACTGAGGGTGGGGTTTCTTGATGCAGGTTATTCCTTGGCATGCTCATATCGTATTTTGAAAAATACTGTCTCGAGAAAAAAACTGACCACCTCTGCTGCATCTTCCATTAAGGCTTCTTCTCTTGGGGCCGACCCTGAGCTTGCTGTTTAAGAGGAGTATGATGGATATTCTTTTGCCCTAGACACTGCATGAATCAGCATCCTCTGGCATGAACCTTGGATGGAGCAGGTGTCAGGAGTTTATGGATAGTTTTAACTTCTTGGCAAGCTGTGACTCCTCACTGGTTAACAAGAAATGCCTTTGCTGTGCAGCACTAACAGAATCTGCATGCAGAGCTTCAGTGGGGCAGAGAGAAAAGAGAAATGTTTGAGCTGCATTCAATGAAAGGTGGCGCTGGGGTGTGCTGGGCTGGGGGGGGCGCAGCAGCAGCAATCCACAGGAACTTGGGACAGGAAGTGAAGGAGGGCACTATCCAAATGAAATGGAGAGAAATTTAAACCAGCAGAATGTAATTACTTGAGTTGGAATTTGTCCCAGACAATGCAGTTAGTAATGGGAAGTGCCGTGTGATCCTTAATAATTACAAGAGGAAAGGACCTCATCTTTACTATTTCTCCGAAAGTCGAGTTCAGTCTGATTTTTTTAAAACTTATGTTTAGTAGGAAACAAAATATAGTGTGATTGACTGTACTGACCTAAGAACACGCTTACTCTGCATAATGTGGGGCAGCTACGGGAATATTTGGGATCTGAAATGGTAGGGTGCTGATTTTGAAAGATGACTGGCATCACTTTTTGTATAGTTCCTTGTTTACAGGCACGTGGGTCGGAAGATTGGCAGAACAATACTGAAACACATCAGATCTGATGAATCAATATGTTTGTGCAAGTTCACTGAGGAAACAAGGCTGTATTGCTGATGGTGGCAAAACAGTCCTTAAAATTATTGGTTTTTTTTGTTAGTTTGATTAGCCCTCCTGTCTTATATTCCCTGTAATCTAAAACTTCTGCTGGTGAGGGGGAAAGCTAGTATACTCAGCAGTTCAGTGATATTTATAGTTCCTTAAGTTTAAAATGAATTTAGCCAAATATTAAATAAAAATGGGAAATGGGGCTATTTTAGAGTAAGGACATGTCTAAAACTGGAGCCATTAAAACAGTAAGGAAATCAGAGAGTTGTAGAGTGAAATGGGGAACTGCAAAGGGGCCTGAGACAAATGCAGAGATTTCCCCCCCTAATAATCTCTCCTTGGCTCTCTCCTTTCCACAATAGTATCTGTATGGCACACAGATTTATCACCCTAACAGTGCAAACCCTCTTTCTTTGGTATTTTTCCCCCGTAGGCTTCCTTCAAGCTGCAGGAACGTACTCTTTTAGTGTGTGTGTGTGTGTGTGTGTGTAAAATAGAAACAGATCCTCAACCACCAGCAGATTTTTATGATATGGGCAGAGCGTCTTATAACTTGTGCATCCTTTCTCCATCTGCTGCTGAGTCCCTTCTCACAGCTGAGTAGTCGGTAACTGGTAACCAGTCTGTGACAGAGGGGCAGAAGTATGCCAGGGGATAGAGCTCGCATGTCCCACATTTCTAGGACCATTAGTCCTTTTAGTCCAAAAGTTACCTCTGTTCCACACACACTCCGCATGCACTCACTTGTATTGTGGATTTATGGTGGTGTGTGTTTGTTTGTTTGTTTTTGTTTGTTACATCAGAAATAAAGACTCTTGAGACTGAGGTCACAGAGTTGTTTACACGGAAGGGTGAATCACACAGCATTTTAAGTTGCTTTTGTGTCCCTCATTTTGGGTCTGTGTCACACATTGTGTTCTATGTTGGGGCCTTGGCAAGTTGAGATGTGTGATGCTAGAGTTCTCGGTTCTGAGCTCTGAGTCATCCTCATGTCAGGTGCTTGAACTCTGCAAAAAGGTGCCGGGGAGTTGTAGCAGCTGGAAGGCCCTAGTGACAGCCAAACTTTGGGGGGAAAGCTTAGGGTTCTTAAAAGCCTTGCTAAATGGTGACCCTAAAGCATTTTATTCCCAAGGGCGGGATGCTGGCTGGGAAGATCCATCTGACAATGGCAAGGGAATGTAGGTGTTCCAGGGCCTTTCTCTCTTATCTTGTAAAATTTTTTCTGTAAGGTAAATCCCAATTAAACCCAGAGCAGAATGGTATGTACATGCTGCTGCAGTCAGCAAATCTAGAGCTCTGACACTGCTCTAGGAATTGGCTCTAGGAAGATGTACTTGACTCTAATTTCCAGGGCTGCAAACTAAAATTAATCTATCCTTGGTAAGCTGTAAGGAAGATTTTGCTAGATCTGGGGTGGTCCGAGCATGGCCCCTGAGGTTCTGCAATGCAGCCTCCAGCTGCCCTCTTCTCTGATACGAAGCTGGAGCTTGCAGAGACTGCAGGTCCTTAGATTCCATCTTGACCTGGGAGGAGGCGGCTGAGATCAGGATTCCGTACGGGGACCTGTTGTCTCAGTATCAATTCAGTTCTCTCTGTTCCACTAAATGTAAAGTAGTTGTGCCCCTGGCCAAGCCAGCCCTCAACTGGACAAAGTTTGGGTGCCCCTGAGCTAGACAAACCCACAGTAGGAAATTCACATTGGAAGATTACCCCACCGAGACCAGTGATAGGTAGGTCGGTTCAGTGTGACTCTGCGGCTCACGTGCCCTCTCTAATGGAAGTTTAATCCCTCGCTGACTGTCCCAGTTTGCTCAACACACTGTCCTGGGCTGTCCCGTTACAGGGGCTGAGGAGAGCTAGATTAGACAATGGTATAGTTCAGTGATTCTCAACCAGAGGTATGCGTACCCCTCGGGGTACACACAGGTCTTCCAGGGGGGTACATCATCTCTTCTAGATATTTGTCTATGGAATTTTAGTTTGTACTGACTTTGCTAGTGCTTTTTATGTAGCCTGTTGTAAAACTAGGCAGTTATTTGTTTATACTGCTCTGTATACTAAACACTAAAATGTAAGTACAATATTTATATTCCAAGTGATTTATTTTTATAATTCTATGGTAAAAATGAAAAGCCAGCAGTTTTTCAGTAAGAGTGTGCTGTGACACTTCTGTATTTGTAGGTCTGATTTTGTAAGCAAGTAGTTTTTAAGTGAGGTGAAACTTGGGGGCACGCAAGACAAATCAGACTCCTGGAGGGGGTAGAGTAATCTGGAAAGGTTGAGTGCCACTGGTATAGTTTACTCAAATCTGCGGTGGGACACCATGTTGTTGAAAGTGGCCTTTCTTGTGATACAGGCAGTGACTGGGAGCAAATCTCCAACATCCCAAACGAGATTTGAGCCTGGTTCAGCAGCCGGTAGGATGACAGGAGGCATGTTGCTGTTTTGTTTAAATGTTACACACTGAAGTTCATTTCATCTGCAGTAACTAATCTTCAGGATCAAATTTTTGAAATGTAGCTATCTTCTGTGGTTTTGGGCCTTAGTTGCCTGGTATTGAAAACTTGGCCCTTACTGCAGTGGTATGTTATCCTCTTCTAACCTTCAGGGGTTTTGATCTTAAAAGAGAAGCTGCTTATAAATCCAGGAATCCTCATATAATCATAGAAATATAGGGCTGGAAGGGACTTTGACAGGTCATTTAGTCCATCCCCTTGCTCTGATGTAGGACCAGGTAAACCTAGACATTCCTGACAGGTGTCTGTCCAACCTGTTTTTTAAAAACCTCCAGCGATGGGAATTCCACAACCTCCTTAAGTAACGTGTTTCAGTTCTTAACCATTTTTACAGTTAGAAAGATTTTCCTGATATCTAACCTGAATCTCCCTTGATGGACAACTCAATGAAAACGTAGGCCAATGTGCAGCAGCAAACAAGATGCCAGGTTATATTAACCAAGGAGGAAGAGTATAATTCTGAAAATATTACAGTGCCTTTACATAAGTTAATAGTATGTGCTGACTTGGAGTACTCTGCTTATTCTCTTTACCCCACATCAACAGTGAGAGGAAATTTAAAAAAAAAAAAAAGTTCAGAGAAGGACAGTGAGAATAATTGGAGGCATGGAAAGACTTCCTTATGAGAAGTGATTAAAAGATCAGGACTACAAAGATTAGAGAGGAGGCAAATAAGAGGGGACACAACAGAGGTGGGTCTATGTATTTAAAAATAAAAATGAATAGAGGAGGTGAATCAGGAGTTTCTATTTACCCTTTTTTATAATGATGGAACAAGGAGGTACCCAATAAAATATCAGTTTTTATAAGTGTTGCCCTTTAATTTAAAGGGTTTTTTACATGTATAATTAACCCGTGGAACTCATTGTCACAATATATTGTGGAAGCCAGGAGTTTAGCAGGATTCAAAAAAGTTTGAGGTCTGGTCTACACTTAAAAGTTTTGCCAGCATAGCTGTGTTGGTTAGGCGTGTGGGGAAAAAAATCACACCCCTACCTCACATAGGTATGCTGGCAGAAGCTTTAATGTAGATGCAGTTATACCAGCATAAAAGTGTTTAGGCCAGTATAGCGTACTTTGTTCATGGAACTGGTATAATAAACCATAGTGGCAAAATTTGCCAGCACAAGCTGCATCTCCACTAGGAGGGTTTTCCAGTAGAGCTCTCCTGGCAAATCCTTTCTAGACTAGACAAGGCCTTAGACAGTTACATGGGTAATAATTACAGAAACATTAGATGGGATAAAACAATATGATTGATATAAACCCTCATGCTTCAGGGCATAAGACAGCCATAGCTACCTGTGGTTAGGAGGAAACTTCCCAGAGGCAGGATGTTCCTTAAGCATCTGTCTTGGAATTTCTTGCATTTTCCTCTGATATACTTTCGGATTTACCACAGTTGGAGAAACCAGATGAGCCATCACTCAGACCTGATAGGGAGATTCTTCATTCATATATCAGCCGTTGTACAAAAATAATCTGAATTCAGTGACCCCTGAAGCCAGGAACAGAGAGGACTTGGGCTTTTTCTAACCGAATACAGGTTTTCAGCCCAATTGGAATTAAATTGTGTATTTATCATAGCAGCACCTGGCAGTGCAGTTACAGTTGAGCAGCTGCTAGAGGTTCCATTTTTTTTTTGTCCCTAGGATTCTCCCGGGGATTCTAATCATGTTGCTGAGCAACAGGTGCCCACCGAGACTCCCAAGGAGGTCCACAGTGTATGTTAGCTGGCTGTGTTCCAGAGACCGTTAGCTATGCAGTGCTGAGGACGGGCAGAACTGTGAGGCTGCCAGGCCCTGGAATATAGGGCTGCAAGCTCTTCACTGACCATATCTCCTTGAAACATAATTTTTTTAAAAAAAGAGTTCAGTAGTTTGGGGTACCGCACTCATCTGTAAGTCACTCCTTTGCAGCTTGTTGTGGCTTTACAGATTCCCCCCCGCCCGCCATATGGATTTCTTTCTGTTGTTGCCCAATGAAATACCACGCAAATTGGAGGAACTGATTCCAAGGGCAGCAGTGAAACTCCGTGTACACCAAGTGCCATCAGATGCTCAAAGGAAGGAGACTGAAAAGCAGAGAGACACAATCTCCCTAGTAGTTCTTGTACAGGTGATGCGGGGTCACGTGCCCCCCCTCCCGCCCCCCAGATTTCTGACAGGGTTTATATTTTTATTTCTTTTTTTGCAGGAGTGGGTTCAAAATACGTCCCCCACCCCACTATCAACAGTTACGGGTCATCTTTCGGTGGTGGTTTAACACTAGAAGGCAAAGTACATTCGGAAAGGAGAGCGCTTGACAAGTTGTTGTTTGTATTACTGTAGTGTCTGCAGACCTTACTGTGCAGTACAAACACGTAGTGAGAGAGAGTTCCTTCCCCAGAGATGGACACAAACAAGACAACGAATGGGAGGGGAAACAAAGGCACACAGACGGGAAGTGACTTGCCCAAAGTCACTGAGTAGGTCTGTGTCTGTGGCAGGGCTGAGAACAGAACCAGGTCTCCTGACTGCCCCGTCTGCCAGATCCCACCACCTCTCTGCAGCTGCTGGCATCCCTGCAGTACTGCAAACATTAAGAAGTTTTATTCAGCCTCTGCAGCCAGATTTTGAGAAGTGCCCAGAACTCCCTTGAGAAGGGCAGGAGCTGATGGGTTTGAGCACTTCAGACGTTCTGGCCTTTTGTGTTCGTGCTGGCCACTGGTTTTAATGTTAAATCAGATTTCCAGCCGTATCAGTTTTATTATCGCTGCACTGTTACAATAATATAGCACGGCTGTCTGTTTGAGGGCAAGTGTGGTTTAATTATAGGGATGTCTTTCCATTCTCTTCCAAACCACATGTCTCAGAGAAGAACATTCCAAGATGGCAAGGAAGCAAAAGCCAATTAACAGTTAGCATGCGCCGCGAGCCAGGATCTTTATTAAATGTCTCCCTCTAAAGAGAAATGCCCACGAGGCAATCTCGTCACCTGCTTGGAGAGCCGAACAACACAGAGGGAATTTATTCTTACAAGAAAAGGGCAGTTCCTACCCAATGCAATGCTACCGTCTGACTTCTGACGAAATGGAGAAATTAACCCATTTATTATCTGCAATACGCTAGTGTGTGGAGAACCCAACTGAGATCCGGGCCCCGTTGTTCTACATGCTGTACAAACACATAGCAAGAGACTGACTCTGCCCTCAAGAGCCTGCAATCCAAATAGACAAGACAGACAAACCGTGGGCGGGAAGGGAATATTATTCCCATTTTACAGATGGCAGAGTCAGAAATTGAATCCAGATGCCCTGAGTCCCAGTGCAGTGCCCTAACCACCCTACCGGGTTAGCCAATGACCCTCCACCTCACCGGAGATACACCATTAGAAGGACTTGCTGTGTTTGCACCTTTAATTATAAAAAGAACAGGAGTACTTGTGGCACCGTAGAGACTAACAAATTTATTTGATCATAAGCTTTCGTGGGCTACAGCCCACTTCTTCGGATGCATAGAATGGAACATATATTGAGGAGATATATATACACATACAGAGAGCATGAAAAGGTGGGAGTTGTCTTACCAACTCTGAGAGGCCAATTAAGTAAGAGAAAAAAACTTTTGAAGTGATAATCAAGATAGCCCAGTACAGACAGATTGATAAGAAGTGTGAGAATACTTACATGGGGAGATAGATTCAATGTTTGTAATGGCTCAGCCATTCCCAGTTTCTATTCAAGCCTAAGTTGATTGTATCTAGTTGGCATATCAATTCAAGCTCAGCAGTTTCTCATTGGAGTCTGTTTTTGAAGCTTTTCTGTTGCAAAATTGCCACCCGCAGGTCTGTCATTGAGTGACCAGACAGGTTAAAGTGTTCTCCTACTGGTTTTTGAATGTTATGATTCCTGATGTCAGATTTGTGTCCATTAATTCTTTTGCGTAGAGACTGTCCGGTTTGGCCAATGTACATGGCAGAGGGGCATTGCTGGCACATGATGGCATATATCACATTGGTAGATGTGCAGGTGAACTAGCCCCTGATGGCATGGCTGATGTGATTAGGTCCTATGATAGCCAACTCAATGAGTGTTGCAACCTGCACACGCAATCACTCCCAAGACAAATGCTCCGGGCCCCATCCAGCCCCTCACAGCTAGAGGGGTGTTTTCTGCAGTGGGGAGTTCCTGGAGGGACCAGCAAACGTGTAGTTTGGAAGCATGGGGCCAAGGCAAAAACAAGAGTTGCCTAAACCTCACTGTACAGTATCTACAGCTGCCTTAGCTAGAATAGGAGGTGCTTTTCTTAGAGTCTTTGAGAAAGCAGCTGCAGTATTGGGCACTTTGGGGCCGATTTCTTACTGGTGTAGACAGGTGCTAGTGGGATTTCTCTGCAGGATATTTCTAAAAGTCTGGCCCTTAGCACTTACTGAGTGGACAAGTTTGCTCACTGAAATACAGACCTGGGGTGGCTTCAGAATGTCAGCAACAGCATTATTCTCATTGGACCTAAGCAAGTCAGTCTGAGGACAATGTGTACGTTGCCCTGTTTTCACTTTTCTTCGGACCACAAGGAGCTGATTTTTTGGGTGGGGAGAGGGGGTTGTTCTTCTGTTAACATCTGAAAAGATAGCCCAGACCAGAACAAAGTGGACATTTCTGATTCGGATCAAGTTTTGCTTGCTGGCTTATGCAGAGAGCTCTTCGACAATATTCATAGAGTCATAGATTTTCAGGCCAGAAGGGACTGCTATGGTCATCAAGTCCAGCCTCCTGCATCACACAGGCTGGAGAGCTCCACCCCACAGCTCCTGCATCAATCCCATCGCTCTGTTTTGTGCTAGAGCAGATCTTTTTGAAAGACTTCAGGTGATGGTGACTTCCCCTCGGTTCCATAGCACTGCACTCCATGCAACCTACAGCTTTCTTGCATTCTTATGGCACTTGAGTCTGAGCTAGGTCCAGTGATGAAGAACAACGCAGTCTGGTGCCGTGTCATGCGTTCGTTATGCACGCCTACGTTCAGCCTGTGGGTGAATATGATCCGTTCATCAGGTGCTTTGGAAGGTTTAGGTAGGTTTGGGGGCTGTGGTGTAATCTCTCTACCTTTGGGTCTGGTACTTTTCTTACTTACACGGGATAAGTCAGGAGCGATTCCACAGAATGGAAACTTTCTTTGTTTTTTGGGTGGGAGCGGGAGAGTCTTAACAGGAGGATTTCCTCCCCACCTGTCCGCCTGCAGACTCCGGCTCACAACCTTCCTTTTCAGCGGAGATTGCCTGGGACTCGTGTCGCTCTCCTTGCTGAACTGGCCAGAGGGATAGCTGCAGATATTTTCATGCAGATACCTTTTTGGTTCTTGCACTATTAAAAAATAGTATTAGATTCTTTATCCACGTGACCTTATCTGATCCTTCCTATACTCAGCTTTTGTTAACTGTGGTGACCCAGGTGTTCTGGTTTCTTTTCCTCTCGTGGGCATACTAACGGTAGTGATCTTAACAAAAGTTTTGTTTGTTTGGGATAGCCCCAGGATGAACCCTATAATACATGCAGCGTGGTCTAGTGGGTAAAGCAAGGGACAGGGAGCTGGGACTCCTGGGTTATTCCTGACCCAGCTAGTGTAGGGATTGCCTTGGGCAAGTTGTGTGTCTTCTCTGTGTCTCAGTGTCTCCACCTGAAAGTTGGGGTTAGAACCTCTCAGTGCGGGATGAGAGGCTTAACTAATAGTTGTGAATGGCTTTGAGATGCTGGGCTGAAAGGCTCTGCAGAAGTGCAGCGTCTGTAATTGTTCTATCCTTAACATTTCCACAAATAGTATAATGTCACCCCTGGAGTGTAGCACTGAAAACTCCTAAATTGCTTTTGAATTGGGGAGTAAATTGTGTCTCTGTTTTTCTTTCTCTTCCTCTGGTGCTGTGCACATGTCAATAGGTCCAGTTTGCTGAGAAACCTTCTCAAGGCACTGTCCTAGCCTGGCTGCTGCACTTGGTGTGATTTAGCATTAAATTAGGTAATCATAAATTTACTGTGCATATCACCTGCTTTGCCAGCTCTGCAGATCCCAATGTTAGAACTGCATTGTACTGTGAGTAGCAACGCAGTGGAGGCAGTATATCAAATCAGCCTGTGTGACATCTAGAAATGGAACAATATTCTTGTGAATCATTGTCGTTGCTCGGCTGCAGCACTTACACAGTTAAAAACAATTCCTTCTCGTGCCAAACAGCCCAGCCTTGGTGCATTAACAGTGGACAAATGAAGCAGTGTTGTGTTCTGATCCATAGTCTGAAGCCCTTGTCAGTACAGTTAGTGTATATTGGCTGGCAGAGTGAAACTTGCCGAGTCAGGATTTGAGACCAGCATCAGATATTTTTGCTGCAGTAATAGCAAAGGGTTTTATTTACTTCTGCCTGCGCTCCGTTGAATGGATTTCCGCCTGGCCGTGAGACTAGACTAATTGCCTGTTTTTTTTTTCAGAGAGTGAAAGGGAATGGGGTAAAAATAACAAAATAAAATACCTCCTGTATTTGTATCCAGCTGTCTTGGTTGCTCATGGTCCCAGTGGATTGGTACTTCACACTGTCTGTCTTCTAGGTTCTTTAGAACCTCCTTCTCTGCCAGTTTGTTTTTTAGTTGATTTTTTTTTTTCTTGTTCCTCTTCTTTCCTGGTAAAAGTCCATTCAAAATTTGAGTTGAAATTTTGTGTCCTCTGATCGTAAGACAAGGTAGGTGCATTGCTTTGAGGTGATCCACGCTTTGAAAGGTCTAAAAGGCTTTTGTATACAACATCATTGTGCATTTTCATTTGTACTTCTCTAGCAGATGCATTCCAGCAGGGAGCCTAACTGAGAGATTAAAAAATAAAAAAGTGACATGTATTTCCACAGCTGCACATCAAGGAATTGTCTGTGCTCTGTTGCATAATGGGCAGTGTTGCTTTTGTGCTCAGATCGTTGTCACTTTTAAATGTTACTATAAAAAAACCCTTCTTTGAAATGTCATATCCGATCGTGGGATTTGGTAATGATTCGTGGAGGTTAGCAATGAAGGTTGCCTAAGCTTTAGAACGCACAAAAAAATAAAGTGGCAAGTTGCCACAGTTGTGTTGTAAATGAAATACCTAAATAAAGAAGGTGCAGTTCTTCACTAGTTTATTTTTTGGAATGGATCATGAGCATAGACGTTTCCACAGCAGCTCATGAATTCATTGAAACCAAGAGTCCAGTGTAATAGAAGATTTTAAGCTGGCTAATGCATGGCAAGACATTTTCCCTAGTCCTGTAACAAAGAACTGCTCAGGTATAGAGGGGAAGCATGGTAAACAAATCATGACCTGGGTTTGAAGGGTCTGATAGAAGGTGAGAGAACTTGGAATGGCTGAGGCTGGGAGGTTGTTCATGTGGAGGAGTGTGTGGAATGAAGCTCTCTGTCGCTAACCTGCGTTGCATGAGGAGGGAAGGTATAGTAACACTGGCTGTTATGTCTAACATCACGATATCAGGTGCAAGTATTGGACAGTATCTTTAATTGTCTTAAGTCGCATTTGTGGTGATGTTCCTCTTCATTTTGGCTATAACTAGAGCTGTTTGTTGTTAGATCCCGTAGAGCATGTGAGCATGGGGTGTATTGTATTGACTCTGGGAGCTGTATTGTTGAATGCCTTGTGAAGCACCGTTTGAGTGAACCATTGCAAATGGGGCTGGCTCTTGGCACCAGGCAATGTACTGTGGGGCCTGGAGGATAACGTGGCTGGACACGGGCATGGCGGGGTACAAAGAGGAGTTGCAGTGTTTCCCTGGAGCCCACGTCTGGGAATTAACCCCACATGGCACAGCCCGGCTCTGCCACGGAGGGCTTTGTACTTCAGTGGCATGCCTCATTTTTGGCTTCTGGCTTTGAAAGAGGGTTTATTAAAAAGAACCTAAGTTCCGTGCTGAAACTTGGAGCAAGAAAGTGTCACGCTCCAGCTGGGCTTTACGCACTGCATTCATGGGCAAGCTGATGAAAATCTGCTCCGGGATGTACTGACGCACAGCAGGGGTTGTGGGTGGGGAGGGAGCTTCCCAGGCAAGGGGGAGCTTTCCCTTGTCCTCTCATCCCCCCACCATGGGCTGTTCATGGGCTGTGTGTGGTGGGGTCCTCCTCATTACACACCTGTGTACATGCTCCTCTCTTGCTGCAGTGAAGCCTCTGTGTTTTGCTCTTGGTTTATCTTCCGAACTCGTCTTTCCCCAAATCTCTCCGCTTTCTCTGGCAGTCACCACTGCAGCATCAGTGGTACCTCATCAGGAAAGAAGAGATCCTGCCGTTCTCGGACCAGCCCATGGTATGGCTGTGGGGGGGCCATACTCGTGTCGGGGGGGTGTGTTCGCTGCTAAGCCAGCGTGGGTTGGCTGCTTGGTTCATTCTCTCCATGTTTGTGGCTAGCGGGCAGCAGGGGCTGTGTTTATGGAGGCATCAGCTTGATTGCTGCACCTTGCCCATGGTGGCAGCCTACGAACTCCAGATCATAGTGGTAGAAGCTGGCAGGGCATTGTGCCGTGCAGCACTCGGATTGCCTGCCTTAGACAGGGAGTGGATAGATTTATTTCCCACCACCATCTCCCCACACACTACATCCCTAGTTCCTGTGAGGCCCACCCCCAACAGGGAGCTTTTAAAAGGGGTTCTGGGGTCTGGTTCTCACTCTTTATCCATATGAAGTTGTATGTAGCTATCTGATAAGTGACTTGTATGTTGTGGGATTCCAGAAGCAAGAACCTGAGACATCCTCAGTATCGAAGTCCACTATAGCAGCTTCAGCTTTTCTCCCTGGTGCAATTGCTTGTGAACGCTGTCTTTTGGAGCAGGGGCTTGCTGTCCTGCTCGTTTGGTGTTGTGTAACGTAGTGTGAATGTGTGGCTTTTTCAGAGGCCAAATCCCATGAATGCAGGACCTTGCTTGTGCTGTCTCTCCTCCACCTGCCCCAGGTGTGTGTCATCTTTGATATCTATCCAAGAGTAGAAATGTAAGGAGCTGGCTGCCCCCAAAAGGACAGCAAACCAAAGGCCAAAGTGATTCTACAGAAGGGATGCCCCTGCAAGGTGTTCCCCATGTTCCTGTTCTGGCTCCAGCTACCAAATTTAGTAGTTAGAACTTTAGGACAAATTTCCCATGTGTGCCTGTACTGTCAAAGAGCAGAAGATCTGCCCTCAGTGTTGAGCCTTTTCTCCTCTTCCTTCCTCTCCCGGCCCACCCTGCTTCCCTAGAAGGAGGAGGAGAGATTGGGGGGGGCTCTAAGCACACTGCATTTGTTTTTGGCATCGGGGAATATTGGAAGCCTCTCAAGGTTTTACAGAATGGGAATACGGCGACTTGCAGAAGTAATGCCTTTAGCAATAGGTCACCTGCAGCCCTGGGCGGTTGAATGGCTTCTGTCAGTAGGAGGCACGTTGGCTGGGATACCGAGGTTACCCTGCGCTCCTAGGAAGTGTGGCGAGGCCGCTAGCTCCACCTGAAGTGAGGCAGGCTCAAGAGACGGGCCCGCTGAGCGCAGCGCCTCCGGGTACTGCACTGCAGTGCCGGCATTTGGAGCAAGCCCAAGTCTGAGCGAATTCCAAAGGCAGGGGGTCTTGATGGAAAATACCCTGTTGGCAGCTCCCTCTGGCTGTGGTGCGAGTGCCTCTCGTGATGGCTCAGCCAGTGAGATGATCCAGCTCCCAGGCCATTTAGAGTTTCATAGATCAGCCTTTTAAGCTCACCCAGAGAGTCCCTGTGTAACAAGCAGGGCACTGGGTGCTGCACCAGCGTCCATTTCAGAATAGATTTCAGGTGGCACTCCACGTAGAACGTGTTGCAGTCATGAGGTGTGTGTGATGCAGGTATGGGTAACGTAGATCACTGCAGCCAAATAGGTGCGTGATCAAGAACATGTCGAATCTCGAACCCCATGCACCTCTCGATTGGGTCTGAGGTCCTAGGTGGATATTAAGGCTCAAAGTCTTTCAAAACTGCTGCTGATGCTGGACAGCAGACATCACCCAGAGGGTCTGGTTTGGGTGATCTGGAAGGACCTCTGGCTGCAAAGCTCTGTGGCAGAAGCTCTTATACTTGGTTTTGTTTGTGCCTGATACGTTGCAGTCTCCACCCATCTTCAGGGGCACGTTTCCGATTTACTGTTTCTGGAACAGTCTTTATGAACCAAGAGCTAACGTTGACCCATTGACTTCTGAACTACTTAGGACTTGAATTGTGGCAGAGCTTTTTTTAAATTAGAAAAATCCTAAATTGTGGGCAAGAACAAGAAGGCTTTAGTGCAAGGATTTCCCAAACGGCCAGATCTTGGGGTCTCCATTTAAAATAAAACTGTACTGCTTTTGCCACTGCAAAGGATTTTGTGTGTGTGTGTTATCGTTGCACTATTGGGGCTTATGTTGCTGCCTCACATAGTGTGTCAGCAGCCGGTGCTCTTGTCCTGGTGCTGACTGATTTCAAGCGCTGCGAATGCGCCGGTGTAGTTAATATAAGAGGAGAGGAGGATACAGCAAGGGAGGGAACCTACTCACAAAAATATGCTGGTTCACAAACAAAATACTTCACAACATTTTCGAGGCCAGTCATTTCTGCATGTTAATCTGTACATGGCATGTGTGTGGACAAAGGTGTTTGCACGGGTTAATCCAATCACTCAGGTGCTGTGCAAAGACTTTCCCTTCCCTTAGAGCAGGGTTTGCATGTATTTCATGGGAAAGTACCTTCCCCCCATCCCCCTGTAAATAAGGGATATTTGTGTAATACTGCAACCTGTCATAGTTTGATCCTTGGAGGCCTGGGCTGTAAGGGGCTGTATAAGTGCCCTTTGGTTGTTACCACCTGTTGCTGAAGAGCACCATTAAAGGTGACTGACAATTTTTCTCTCTGCTTCTGCTTTTCTTGGCGTGTAAGGTGCATCCTGACAGCACAACTGCATCCCCCTGAATTCTGCTTTTAGAATCCAGAGCCTCGAAGAACAGAGTGAACGCCGGGGGAGGAGGGCAGAGGGAACACCGAAGGCATCAGGAGCTCTCCAAGTTGAGCTGCCAGGTGTTCCCAGCTTTCAGACTTCTCCAGTGAACCCTGTTATGCTTCAGAAAAGCTATCAAGGCAATGTGCTTAAACCTGTGATGTTTCTACTCTGATATGTATTATTGACTCTCTCCATTTCGAAAATAAGGAATATGTTTAAAACCCAATTGGCAAAGGCAGGAGGAGTGGAAGTGGTGGCGAAGCTCTGGACTGTGTGAGGATGCACTGTCCTGCCAGGAATAGCTGAGAGCTTCCATTTCTCTTTATTTTCCCAAAGATGATCGTCCTAGCCTCTTGGTGCAGTTCAGGAGTGGCATGCAGACCAGGGGTTGCCCAGGATTGCTTGGCTAATTGAATATCTGCATCGGGTACCTTTCCCCATTTCTCAGCAAGACAGGTCAGTCATGTCATCCAGTCTCCCACATGTTGTGAATGGTGATATATGGGTTAACACAAGCAGTGTGTGTGATCCAAGTACATTGTGAGACATAGAGTCCCTTCAGCCCCAAGAGAAACAAACCAGACTTTCTCCTCCTCAAGAGAGTATGCATTTTAGTGTGTGACACTGATAAAGCGATCATCTTGGGGAAAGAGAATGGATGATACAGACTTGATTTCATTAATTCTGGGTATAGTTTCAAATTCTTGTGTTGTAAGGTCTGCTGTAGGACCCTGTTTTGTCAAGTTTTCACGCTGGAACTGAGTTTTAAAACTTCTCTCAAGTTAGTTTTTTATAGGAGAGCAACTTTCTCTGTTCTCCCATAGCTCCCCCTCTCCCCTCTCAGTCCTTTCTTAAGCCCCAGAGCTGTCCCTGCTGAGCTGTAGTGTCACTTTCAGTGCACGCTGCTGTCACGGGCAGAGCTACTGTGATCCAGAGGTCAGCTGCAGGCTTCACAGCTAGGAGGTTCCTAATGTCTCAGTTTTTGACCACATTGGGTAAAAGATTAAATTCTTTTAAATGTCAGGTGTTTGGGCTTTTTCCTCCTTAGTATTCTTCCTGCCTTTTCATGCGGTTCTGATGGGACATGCAGAAGCAGGGTGAACTGAGCTGGAAACATTCCCCCTATCAGGAGACCCAGAGACACTTGCCTACCGGTTTGCTCACTTCTCCTCTGTAGCTGCCTCTGCATCTTGAGTTCCATCTTTGGGGCATTGAACTTTGAAAAAGTTGAATTTTGTGTGAAGACCTAGGATGTGCCTGTATCTTTTCCTCAGTTACCTAGAGATGCTCAGAGACCTGCATGGTAGAGTACATGAACGCAGCAGCTCTGCCTTGCTGTGCTGTGAAACCGTCCTGTTACTATTCTCTAACTTTTTAATCCACACGCACAGCCCCTGTTGTCCGTGTACCAGGCCCTTCAGGACTGGGGCGGTTCTCTGAGTTGCTCAAAAAGAGAGGCAGGGCAGGTTTCTTGCCACCTGTTAAAAGTCATGCTTCTGCAAATCCCACCCAGACGCTGCAAAACATTTTTGGATTTCTTGACATCCCACCATTTGTCAGTCTGCATAAACTGTGTAACCACAAAGATCTGCGGACTCAGACAAATTTCTGATTAGTGACACTTAGCTTATATAGAAAAATGGTTGTTAGCTAGCAAT
Source organism: Terrapene triunguis (assembly GCF_002925995.2). Classification (NCBI taxonomy): domain Eukaryota; kingdom Metazoa; phylum Chordata; order Testudines; family Emydidae; genus Terrapene; species Terrapene triunguis. The sequence continues at coordinate 2,088,843 of NW_020665065.1, read as the reverse complement.
GCATAAATAGCAGTAGTTGCATCATTTAAAAATGCAAAAATTTGTCACGTATAAAAAATAAAAACAAAGCATAAACTACCCAGGAAGCATAATGTATTTTTAATATGGTTTTAAATAATGTGGAGTTAAATGTGGGGGAGAGATAGGGATTATGGATTTGTCACTAAGTCACGTGCTGTGCTGCTAGGCTTACAGTGAGGCATGGCTAGAAATCTCAGTTTCCAGGAAACTACCACACTACTTTGTGGTGTCTGTTTGCGAGAAGATGGTATGAAAGGATTAGACTTAAAGCCTCCAATAGAGAGAATGTATCTGTTACTGCAGATCTTCCCTGTGTCAGTTATTTAAATCACTATTCAAACTGCACTGCTCCCCTCTGCCCCCATGTTCAGATTCTTTTAATTGACGTAAACCACTAAAAAAAGCATAGTTTCTCTAACTAAAAAGGGTTGATTTCTGAAACACCATTTAAAGAATGACAGACGTGGACTCCTGGTTTGATATTATGACATCATAGCCTGTTCAGGGGGCTGAATTTTAATGTAGAGGCTTCCGGGTGACCCTCCATGCCGTGGCAGCTGAGCGCCTCTTTAATGAATTCACCACCACCACAGATGGAGAAACTAACTCAGCAGAGGCAGTCTGGCACCCAATGCAAAACTTCTGTGTGCCACCCCTCTCCTACCCCACTACTGAAACCACCCCTCCCTGGGGTGCGCCAGATCGTAATGCACCCACTTGAATTTGGCCTGGCTGCTCCCAGAAATCTGCCTTTCTAGGCAGCTGCCTAATTTATCTATGGCTAGAGCGGACTCTGCAGTTCAGGCAGAGAGAGACTAGTAGCCAGATTTTCAGAAAGGCTTAGTGCCCAGTAGCTCCCATTAATGCCTCGTCCTAGACTAGGATAAACAATGTAGTGTTAGCTAACGTGTTCTCAAACTAATGCATTTGAAAAGCCTACTGTAGACGAGGCCGCGTGTACTGGAACTCCTGCTAAGCTGCTCCTGTTAGAGTTTTGGCTCCCCAGCGCTTTGTCTAAAATAGACTTTTCACACGTCTTCACTACCACATTCTATTACACCTTTGTCCTCGTCGAAACAAGGCTGAAATAGGAGCTGAGGTCACTTGAAAACCTGAACAGAATTAACTTTTCCAAGGACTCTCAGGGGGGCTATTAAAGAACCAGGAATTGGGATCTCCCAAGTCCCAGTCCAGCATCTTACCCACAAGACCATTCTTTTTCCTCAGTGGACTCCTGTCCCCGCTTCCTTGGCATTTCAGTGCTTCTTTCTAGGCTAGAGACCGAAATGTGCTTTGTCTCAGAATGGGAGAGAGGCTCCACGTGCCCCAGTACAGTAGAATCTCAGAGTTACGAACACCTCGGGAATGGAAGTTGTTCGTAACTCGGAACAGAACGTGATGGTGGTTCTTTCAAAAGTTCACAACCGAACATTGACTTAATGCAGCTTTGAAACTTTACTGTGCAGAAGAAAACTGCGGCTTTCCATTTATTTTTAGTAGTTTGTTTAACACCGCACTGTACTGTATTTGCCTTTTGTTTATTTATTTTTGGTCTCTGCTGCTGCCTGATTGGCTACGTCCAGTTCCAAATGAGGTGTGTGGTTGACTGGTCAATTTGTAACTCTGGTGTTTGTAGCTCTGAGGTTCTACTGTATTTTTGTCTCCAGAAAAATGTGACAGACCTGTGTTAGCTTTTTGTAAAGCAAAGGTGTGTGAAAGATTCCCTCCCCTCATTTTCACAAGGGCTTTTAGATACATCACTCTGCATATCAACAGCTTTCCCTGTATTTCCATGCGTTAGCCCAGAGCAGTTAATACAATAACTCTAACTCTAATGGATTTTCAGCTAAGCCTTTAAGACTGATGAAACTGAAACTGGTTATAATGGTTTTAAGCAGGCTGAAGAGAAATATAAAATGACTGGGTCAGAAGAGACAAGTGATTTTTGGCAGTCATTTTGATCTACAGAGAACCTTGATTCACATGTAAAAATAAAGGACGAATACAATTTGTCTTTAAGAGAGCAGAGACCCCAGCATGCCAGACTGATGGGAGCAGTTGGGAGCATTATTCACAGAAAATACCTTTTAGGGAAAATAGTTGAAATAACACACACTATTATTTTTGGATGGAAAGCTGTGTGTGTGAAAGAACATGGGACTAAACTTATACACTGTCTGCTGCCGCACATGTGCAGTGATGATGATTTAAATTGCGGCTAACCCTCCTTTGAGGTATTTGAGACTGACTGGTGGATGGAGGGGTCTGAAGGGCAAGGGCACAGCTCCGAACCCTTGCTAGAAAATGAGTTTCCTGAAGCCAAAAAGGTTACATTTTGTGTCTGCTCATCCTTTGATGTCGGGGGAGTCTTTTTGTTGACTCCATTGGGCTTTGCATCAGGCCCCAAGTTCAAGACCAAGGACAAAGGGCTACAATTTTAAAAAGATGTTATGAAAGTTGCGGTTTTCCTACCACTACTGGTGGAGTGGGGGTGGGGGTGGAGGAGCAGAGGGAGGGAAATTGCCCATAGTGTGCCTGCGGTATGAGGGGTAGATAGGGACCTGTCTGGAGACTCATTGAGCAGCAGGGTAGTTAGAAGTTAGTTACTATGAAGCTAGATAGCTGTACAGTCTGTTTATCATAGTGCTGCAGTTCCTATATCAAAGAAGTGGAAATAATTACAGTTAAGCAATGGAAACCAATCGGCACCCACTGTCAGTAAATGTAGAGGTTAAAAGGAATATAAAATAGGTGCATAACAGACCTATTGACTCTTATCTCCTTTAAAGCAGCAGGCAGCAAACGGAGATTGCAAGGTAACCAACCATGTTGACTCCTGCATGCATAAAAGAACACCATCAGCTTGCAAACTGCACTTCTGCCTGTAAACTCTTTCCCAAGTTACTGTTAGGAACATAGGAATTGCTGGATGAGATCAGACGCATGGTCCATCTAGCCCAGTATCCTGTCTCTGACAGTGGCCAGTACCAGATGTTCCAGAGGAAAGTATAAGAACCCCCACACTCAGCATATATGGGATAATCTGTGCCCCCCACGTTGTCTCACCCAAGTCTCTGATAGGTAAAAATAGCCCTGAAGCATGAGGTTTAATGTCCCTTCTGAAATTTTTGTTAGCAAATAACTATTAATACTCTGGGTATACTTGAATCTTCCAAAGTTTTTGGCTTCAGTGACATCCTGTGTCGGTGAGTTCCGCAGGCTAATTTTGCATTGTGTGAAAAACTATTTCCTTTTATCAGTTTCAAATTTGCCATGTTTTAATTTCCTGGAGTATCCCCATGAAACTGTGCTATGAGACAGGAAGAACTGGAGCTCCTGATCTACTTTCTCTATAACTTTCATTATTTATATATTTTTATAATGGTCCCTCTTATTCATTTCCTTTCCAAGGTAAACAATCCCAATCTTTTCCATTTATCTTCATTATGTAAGTTTTTTTCATGGTCCTCATCATTATCATTGCCCTTCTCTGAAACCCCCCCCCCCCCCACATGTCCATTTTGAGATGGGGTGACCAGTAGTTCACGTGCTATTTCAGATGTTCTCTTGAACACTAAGATTCCAGTAACTGCAAGAGACCAGAGAGAAAAATTCTTTATTTCTTCAGTCTGCTTGCTTTGTGCATTTGACAGCACTTTGTATAGTCAGTTTCCCCATTTCCCCTCTATCATGCAGTATTTCCTGTCATGTGGGCCAAATTCTTCTCTCGTTTATACAAGTGAGAGTCTCCTGTTACTTCACAGGCTTCAGTGGGATGACTCTGGATTTACGCGAGTGTTTCTGAGAGAGAATTGGGCCCATTATGTGGGTATTTCACTCAACAAAACAGGGGAGAAGAAAACATTTAAAGATAGGCCTATGCCATAAAACCACAACACTTGGCAGGGCTCTAAAAGACGCGGGCAGTATCGGAAACTACTTTGAAGTCAGCTGACTCGGTTTCAAGTTGATAGTGTTCCTTTTTCATTTGCCAACCTGATCTCAGCAGGGCACTTTACAGACACCTTGTTGCACACTGCATTCGTTGTGAAAATAACAAAAATCACCCTGAATTTTAATCACTTATGTAACTATCGGAGGTCAAGGAGAACTGGTGTGTTCAGTTGCACTCACAGCAGTGTTTAATTGGAGGGAGTGTTGCATTGGAGCAAACTATACAGTTTCTGCAGCAAGTATTTCTCTTCCCCCCGACCGCCCCCCGTTCCCTCTGCTGGATCAGATGTTTAGTCTGAGCCATCGCCCTTTGACGAAGTCTGTGTTCTCTTCTGGTGACAATGCTCTAATGCTCTTTCTGCCATCCTGGTCAGCGTTCTGTGAGAGACCTCGTTTAAAATATCCTGATATTTTAATCTGTGTGGGATAAAAGCAGTGGGGAACAAGAGAAGTCCAAGGATAATCAGGGTTGAGTTGGGGCCTGATAAACTGGAGGTTTCCCTCCTCCCCAGCCTGAAAGTCCCTCTCTAAGTGACATTGGGAGAGCGTTGTCAAGGTTTTGTGCTAAAAATTGGAACAGGAAGTAGGCTGTCCATCTCTCTCATCTTTTAATTATAAGCAGTGTCTCTCGCTGAGGCACTGCCAGTGGTTTTGCTTTACGTTTTACATCACTGTAGCTTTCCCCAGAAATCTCCTTGAAATTGCACCTTGGCTGAGCCTTTGTTAATCTTTTTGTGCAGCAAAATAACTTTTTGTTTAATCTGGATGGGATAGAAACAAATTGCGTTGGCTTGTGTAATGTCAGGCAAGCTTTTAAACCCAAGTGGTTTCTATTAAATGGGAAGAGCAGAATCACTCCATCCTACCTATTCCTACCCCCAGCATAGCAACAAAATAGCAGCTAGTCAGCTTCTTTTGAAGTGCTGTGTTGAAAATTAGAGGCATTTCTGTGCAGTGTTACTTGGCTGTGGGTTGCTTGGTAATATGACATGATGCTGCATTTCCTGACTTCTAGTAATGCTAAGTCAAACCAAAGAGATGTTTCAGTGAATTGCTAGTTCCTTTTTTAATATTAAGGCTGATGTTCATGGAAAATGTTAAATAACGGCGCATCCTGTTGTTTTGCTAGCTTTCTGTCTTGGTTATGGCAGCTGGATAGTTCAGTAGGGCTCTCTCGGCTAGCCTAATTGAAGAATTGTAATTTACTAGTCGTTTGGGAATGGGTTGTCATAAAAACAAAAGTGATCCCAATGAAACTAAAATCACATTGAAAACCAAAGACTGCATCACCTGTTAAATTACACAGTAGCTAGAGCATAGCTGAAAAGAACCAGCCACAAACTATATAATAATTGTAAACCTCTCGTTTGCTGATGTGCAAATCAAAGTAACATTGCTGCCTCAACTAAAATGTCAAAGAAATGGAAGATCTCTTCCTGAAGGGTCCCCAGACATTCCTTGCCGGTCATTCCAGCAGCGCAGTCCCTTGCTGGATTACTTCTTCTACGTTTGTCTAAGGCTCCTTGACCGAGAATGCTTGGTCTGTCGAAGTTATCCAGCAGAAGGGCCAGCACCAATCTGATACCACCCTGTCTCAGCAGTCAGCAGGTGTTGTTTATACCCCTTGTGCGAGGGGGAGGTTAACTGGGATTTTTGCATGTTGGACGAAAACAGTCGTTCTACTGTCCTCAAATGGAAGAGCAGAGTTCAAAGCCCAGAAGTTCCAGGTGGGATTTCACCTTCCTCCAGAACTTCATAGCCAAGAGGCCATTGATAGTCTTGCCTCTTGTCCGTCAGGAGCACTCAGCAGCGTCCATCCTACCCATTTCACCATCCCGGAGAGGTCAGTCGTGGGTGGTAAGTGTGACTGTCTGACGCTCACAGTTACTGTATGGCTTGGTTTATGTGGCTTGGTACATGTACTAGGTCCTCCAGGCAGAGCCTGAGTTAAGCATTCTTTGCTGTGCCTCTCCAATGGCAGCGCTGGGAATTCTGTCTGTCTGAGGTATCTCTCCAGCTCCCATCACCTCGCAGTCTGTAATGCATTTATCTTCACAGCATCCCCTGGAGGCAGGGCAATGCCATTATCCCCACTCTATCAATTAGGAACTCAGGCACAGAGAGATGAAGTGACTTGCCCAAGATCACACAGGAAGTCTGTGGCAGAGCCGGGACTTGAACCCATAAGAACGACCGTACCGGGTCAGACCAAAGGTCCATCTAGCCCAGTATCCTGTCTACCGACAGTGGCCAATGCCAGGTTCCCCAGAGGGAGTGAACCAACAGACAATGATCAAATGATCTCTCTCCTGCCATCCATCTCCATCCTCTGACAAACAGAGGCTAGGGACACCGTTCCTTACCCATCCTGGCTAATAGCCATTAATGGACTTAATCACCATGAATTTATCCAGTTCTCTTTTAAATGCTGTTATAGTCCTAGCCTTCACAACCTCCTCAGGTAAGGAGTTCCACAAGTTGACTGTGTGCTGCATGAAGAAGAACTTCCTTGTATTTGTTTTAAACCTGCTGCCTATTAATTTCATTTGGTGACCCCTAGTTCTTGTATTATGGGAATAAGTAAATCACTTTTCCTTATCCACTTTCTCCACATCACTCATGATTTTATATACCTCTAGCATATCCCCCCTTAGTCTCCTCTTTTCCAAGCTGAAGAGTCCTAGCCTCTTTAATCTCTCCTCATATGGGACCCGTTCCAAACCCCTAATAGTTTTTGTTGCCCTATTCTGAACCTTTTCTAGTGCCAGTATATCTTTTTTGAGATGAGGAAACTACATCTGTACGCAGTATTCAAGATGTGGGCGTACCATTGATTTATATAAGGGCAATAATATATTCTCAGTCTTATTATCTATCCCCTTTTTAATGATCCCTAACATCCTGTTTGCTTTTTTGACCGCCTCTGCACACTGCGCGATCATCTTCACAGAACTATCCACGATGACTCCAAGATCTTTTTCCTGACTTGTTGTAGCTAAATTAGCCCCCATCATATTGTATGTATAGTTGGGGTTATTTTTTCCAATGTGCATTACTTTACATTTATCCACATTAAATTTCATTTGCCATTTTGTTGCCCAATCACTTAGTTTTGTGAGATCTTTTTGAAGTTCATCACAGTCTGCTTTGGTCTTAACTATCTTGAGCAGTTTAGTATCATCTGCAAACTTTGCCACCTCATTGTTTACCCCTTTCTCCTGATCATTTATAAATAAGTTGAATAGGATTGGTCCGAGGACTGACCCTTGGGGAACACCTCTAGTTATCCCTCTCCATTCTGAGAATTTACCATTAATTCCTACCCTTTGTTCCCGGTCTTTTAACCAGTTCTCAATCCATGAAAGGACCTTCCCTTTTATCCCTTGACAACTTACTTTACTTAAGAGCCTTTGGTGAGGGACCTTGTCAAAGGCTTTCTGGAAATCTAAGTACACTATGTCCACTGGATCCCCCTTGTCCACATGTTTGTTGACCCCTTCAAAGAACTCTAATAGATTAGTAAGACACGATTTCCCTTTACAGAAACCATGTTGACTATTGCTTAACAGTTTATGTTTTTCTATGTGTCTGACAATTTTATTCTTAACTATTGTTTCGACTTATTTGCCCGGTACCGACGTTAGACTTACCGGTCTGTAATTGCCGGGATCATCTCTAGAGCCCTTTTTAAATATTGGCGTTACATTAGCTAACTTCCAGTCATTGGGTACAGAAGCCGATTTAAAGGACAGGTTACAAACCTTAGTTAATAGTTTCGCAACTTCACATTTGAGTTCTTTCAGAACTCTTGGGTGAATGCCATCTGGTCCCGGTGACTTGTTAGTGTTAAGTTTATCAATTAATTCCAAAACCTCCTCTAGTGACACTTCAATCCGTGACAGTTCCTCAGATTTGTCACCTACAAAAGCCGGCTCAGGTTTGGGAATCTCCCTAACATCCTCAGTCGTGAAGACTGAAGCAAAGAATCCATTTAGTTTCTCCGCAATGACTTTATCGTCTTTAAGCGCTCCTTTTGTATCTCGATCATCAAGGGGCCCCACTGGTTGTTTAGCAGGCTTCCTGCTTCTGATATACTTAAAAAACATTTTATTACCTTTTGGAGTTTTTGGTTAGCCATTCTTCAAACTCCTCTTTGGCTTTTCTTACTACATTCTTGCACTTAATCTGGCAGCGTTTATGCTCCTTTCTATTTGCCTCACTAGGATTTGACTTCCACTTTTTAAAGGAAGTCTTTTTATCTCTCACTGCTTCTTTTACGTGGCTTAACAACCATGTAAAAGAAGCAGTGAGAGATAAAAAGACTTCCTTTAAAAAGTGGAAGTCAAACCCAGGTTTCCCAAGTTGTAGGAGGATGCCTTCCCCTCTGAAAACAAAATGTGCATGAAGCTTTTCCATTTGTCATTTATTCCTCCAAACTCCTGCGACATCCTGCCCTCTTGTAGCATCCAGAGCTTGTGTCAATTGTTAGCTTTGTGTTTGTGATTGTTAAGGTAAAAAACCTGAGTCCCTAACACGTTTCTGTGGGTTTGGGAAAAGCAGAATGTTATGAAAGGGATGAGCCACTCAGCATGGATGTCACCTTGAGGTTATCAGTTCTGTTTTGGCATGATCACTCAGCATGTCCAGGGAATGTCTCAGGTTGCCTCTGAGCACTGTTCTTCCATTTCTGTTTTCTTTTGTCAGCTTCCTGTGTCTTGTTTTAGAGGCTGTGGCTCCCCCAGGTCTCGCTGAGAAACAGCTCATTTGGAAAGTTCATTTCACCCTCAGAACACCAGACACTGACAGTGTAGGGGACCAAGCACACCACTGGGTCAGAAACAGCTGATGGGTTTGGACATGGGCGTTTTAAATGTTATGACTATAAAATTAAGGGACTTCTGGAGTGGCCAACAGAGAGGATAGTGATTGACCGTACGCTGTCGACACTGAAGGAAGGAGGAATTGGTTTGCTTGCTGTGTGCCTGCAGCACAAAGGATGTTTGAGGTTGCAGTTGTGAAATCAGGCACTCTGGAACGGAAGAAAGAAACTGCCGTTGCCTTTCTGCCGGGTGTAGGCTGCTTTATGTAGCTGGTTTTCTGTTATCGAAGAGTAAGTGAAACTGCTCAGGACCGATGTGACTGGCCTAGCTGTGAGGGTGGGCCGTCTCTCCGTGTCCTCCTGCGCAGTGAGTGTCCCAGCGCCGTGTAGTGCAGGGCAGTAGTCTAGGAAGGCTGGATCATCTAACTATCAAAACTCTAGGTAGGTTGCTTGCATGTGGCCTTCCAGCTTCTTCTCCTCTGTGACTGTGCAGATAGAGCTATTGGTGCATTGCTCACAACGATTCCAGGGCTCACGGCTCTCGTGGTTCAGTGTCAGTGGCTGACCAATTCCCCCTCCCCCCCCACAGTATCTTGATAAGATGAAGACCCTCACGTATGCCATTTTCACATTACTTCTAAGAGGAGTGTATGCTTGCGTGCCTGCTTGCCTTTAGATGAGGTTAGGAGGATTTTCCTCTCATTAAACTACAGTGTAGCCTTATAACAACCAGAGATGGACAAACTCTCTGCGAGTTTCAAAATGGCCAGAAGAAATGAGGCACCCAATTCCCATAGATATTTCAATGAGATCTGGGTGCCTAACTCTCATAGGCTATTTTGAAATTCTCAGCTTTGGCTGACTTCAAACCCTACCAAACTGGACCCCTCACTTGTGAAACGTGTAATGCACTTTTGGACCCTGTAGAAACAATTCACTGGATTCCCATTTTGCTTAGGAGTGAGGTGGGGGGGAGACAGATTTTCTGGTGGAAAGTCAGTGCAGCACTGGTACCATATGTAGGGCGCTTGAGCTTTTGTGGGAGCTCTTCTGATCCTTTTTCAGCTAGGAAAAAAAGCATGTAGTTTGTTGGGGCGGATTGGTTTACATTGCAGGGGGGAAAGGGTTTGTGAATTCAGAGGAACTTTAGCAAACTTGCAGAACATAGTTTGAGGTTTGCAAAGCTTCAGCCTTGACAGGGTTCACCCCTTTCCTAATAGTAACCAAAGAACATGGCTGCTGAGAAGTGGCCTAAGGAAGCGAACAGTAGCTCATATTCTCCTGTTTGCCTTTCTGCAAATACAGTGGCTGTGGTTTTCTTTACTGCAGCATATGTGGATATTTGTGGAGCCATACATTGGTTCATACAAAATCGGCTGTTGACTGGGGAGAGAGGGGGGGAGGAAGAAGGGCGTTGGGGTTGAATCTCTTCCTTTATTTTTTTTTTAATGAACCAAGTGAGTCTATTTTTAGACAGCAGCTATCCATGAGCTCTAGACACATGTAGAATAAAACACACACAATTTACAACACTAACTTAGACTCTGGATTAACCAGTTAACCCCATCAGGAGTCTCCCTGTCTGACTAGGATAATGCTGACCACTTCTGATATTATTTGCTGTCACATCTTGGAGCCTGGGTTCTTCTCCCCTGTCCCCCACACACACACCCATGCATCTTAGGCTGTGTTTCATGTTAACATCCTCCTGGCACCCTCCATGCATCCGACCAGTTATGAGCAGCTCTGTTTGCAGCCTTTGTTCTGTCTGCTCAGGTACTGTGTGCAAATGCTGCAACATGGGGTGCTTAAGAGAGAAACAGCCACCCCGTTTCCCATCCCTTCCCCCTTCCAAAGACTCCAGCATCATTAGACTCCACAAGCTCTCCTGTCCCCGTTAAGAGATGTAAGCTCCCTCTCTCCGCTATTATTATGCAACAGTTAATTTGGGTGGGCTGTGCAGTGTTGCAGGTGGCTGCTGTTATTTCCCTGACTTGCTCCTGTTCGGAGCCCTGCAGGTTTGGTGCAGGGGCTGTAACTTGTACTACGTTATTTTCAGCGTCGTGTCTCTGGAGGGATTGGTTACTTGACTGATGCAGTTGATTTCTATTGGGTAGCACTGGCTGCAGAGCAGCTGGAAGTCTATTCAGCATTCCAGTCAGGTCGGAGGGGGGTGTGTCTGGAATTCAGAGTTACTGAAGAAAGCTAGACCAGGATTCTGGAAATATTTCATTTCCTATGTGGGATGAAATTGGCTAGTTGATTCCAGTGTAAAGGAATTTTTGTGGGAAGAAAGGACTGCTTACCTTAAAAACATAATTTTAAAAAATTAATGTGTATAAAAGAGCATTGAATTTTGCTATAATCCTGACCAAAGCTAGGAGAAGAGACTTGACAGCAGACGGCACTGGCTGGATACAGAATTAAAAGGTGGCATGCAGTTCTCCCCCAAAAAATTATTCAATGCAACAAAACTGTGCTTCCCTCTGATGAGCCCAGTGGAGAGATTTGAAGCAAGTGGGATAATGCAGGATAAACATATCAGCAAATTTGATTTCCTTAATGCATTTTATTAAATTTCATTTCAAGTTATTTGAAGGGCAGGTTGAAGGGTGACTTATATGGTCAGGCTCTGTGCTGGCTGCCTAGAAACCTATGAAAGAGAAGGTATTTGTTTCATGCCTTCAGCCCTGCATAGATTGCGGGTGTTTCATCGTTTTCACACTTGGCTTCCTCTCCTCATTTTCTACCCCTGCTGTACTGATGCATGGGCCTGCTTGCCCAGCCTTAAGGAGCCTGTGTCTCCACGCTTTGCTGTGTGGCTTCCCTCCAGAGCGAGCGGTTGTTGGTGAGGTGTTGCTGTTTCTTTGCATGAGGTAGAGGATATTGTTCTGAGCGCTTTGGTTTCACTGGCAGGGAGGGGGAATGATGGTGAACTTCTCAGGTTGCCTGTTGACTAGTTGGAGCTGCATTCTCATTGCACTGTGTGCGTTGGTTTGTGATATTCTCTTTCACTCTGACCTGCCTGTCCCACCTGGAGAGGGAGAGCAAGGACGGGGAGGGAGGAGGCAATGGACCAGGCAACATCTCCTTACTCTGTTCATCTGACATGTGTAGCGTGAGCTCCCCCCCGTCACTCCGGGGGGCAGAGCATAGTTTGTTCTTCAGTGACCTATTTTACAACATGCTCCTTTGGGTAGAGAATGTGTTTTACTACCTTCCTGCCCACCGTGCCTTGGGTAGAACTTGCTTGGCAGTTCCCCAGTGGTATTTGTGTTGTTCTGTTTTTAATGCTAACTTCGTCTAATTGGAGAAAGCCATAACGGTGTGAAGGACTCATTGCAAGAGCAGTGGACTAGAATCACGGAGCAACCAGACTACACGTACACAAATGCGCTCTTGCTAGAGACCTGAGGGTTTATCTTCACATATAGGAGAGCTCCTGTTGGCATATTTAAGCCACCTCCCCGAGAGGCAGTAGCCGTGTCAATGGGAGAAGCCCGTTGTCCATGCAGGGGGTTAGGTCAGTATAACTACATCGCTCACGGGTCTGTGCTATGGACCTGGCCTCAGGCTGCTCTAGCTGTAACCAAAGGAAATAATAACAGGTTTAAAAGACAAAGGCAAAAGAAACCAAATATCATGTTTTTCTCCCCCGCAGAATTGCTCATGACAAAGACATCCATTGTACAGGCTGGGGCTGGGGGTTGGGTAATGGCACATGGTTCCAAGAGCAGAGAGGACCCAAAGCCTCTGACCTGGCAGACATTTACATATGTGCCTACAGCCTTGTCTACATACACACTTGTCCCAGTGTAATTAAACCGGTTTATTTAAACCAGTGCAAACCCCTGTGTGGATACTCCCAATTTCAGTGCGAGTGGCTTATTTTAGTTTATCTTAAACTTCTTCCTGATCAACTTAAGATAGTTTAAACCAGGCTTATTTAAGCATCCACACAGCCTTTCACACTGGTTTCATTAAACCAGTTTAAAATTACACCTTAAATTACAATGGTGCAACTCAGTGTGTGGGGAAAATCTAGTAGATGAGTCTTTGCAGGGCCATAAAATGCCTTTTCTTTAAAAACCTCAGGTTTTCCTCTTCACATTTAATGGGTTGGCAAATCAGGTTAGCAGTATGCAGATAAGCACAGTTCCTGCTGATGCTTTTATAATCCCATTTCTCCAATCACACTAAGTTTGCAGGAAAATCTGAAGTATTTTCTCTTCCGTCTAGCACGGAAACCGACGCACTCGAATCTCTTGCTAGAAAAACGTTTTTAATGTTTCAGGCATCAAACTTCATGGACCTTAGTAAAGGGAAAGTGTGAAGAAACCTCCAATGCAGGGCAGAGCTTTGCTAGCACAACCTTCGCACTAGTCAGGACCCCAGTTGTCTCTTCTCTCTCTGCCTACCTCCATGTGTGTGAGGGGTGGGGAATTTGAAGTGGGAGAGGGTGATTTTTTCCAGCACTAGCCCAGGGTTCGGCAGCCTTTCAGAAGTGCTGTGCCGAGTCTTCATTTATTCACGTTGATTTAAGGTTTCGCGTGCCAGTCATACATTTTAATGTTTTTAGAAGGTCTCTTTCTATAAGTCTATAATATATAACTAAACTATTTTTTATGTAAAATAAATAAGGTTTTTAAAATGTTTAAGAAGCTTCATTTAAAACTAAATTAAAATGCAGAGCCCCCCGGACCGGTGGCCAGGACCCGGGCAGTGTGAGTGCCACTGAAAATCAGCTCGTGCCACCTTCGGCACGTGTGCCATAGGTTGCCTACCCCTGGACTAGCCCAGCTCCTTGTGGAACTTCTCTGTTTCTGTTTCATCTGCTGCCCTCTGCCTGTCACGCTGTTTCAATACAGCTCTTGAGCATCCAGGGTACCATCTCCATTCTGTAGGAGCTATTCTACAGGACCCATCTGTATTCCCCTTCCCACCCTGCATGTCGTCTTAACTTCCCCTCTGTGAGATTTAGAGATGGCCCTTTCGTCACTTGTTTGTATGGTTGACTTTTGAAGAGTCATTTCTGTGTTTATGGTGGAGTCTGGCATCTGTTGATTTAAACTGGCATTTAACGACTTGGAAACAATACGGGAACGGAGCAGTGCAGTACAGTGCAATGCTCACTCGTACGTACAGACCCTTACACAAGGGCAGCGTGTTAGGCTGTTTCCCTGACTGTAAACTAACTACACAACTGACAATTTAGCCTTTGAATGGTATTGTTCTGCAGTTTGGTTTCTTTGAGTTTGGGCGTTGGCATTCTTGGGTATTTCGTGGAATTCTGGCTCGTTAAAAAATAGGGAAACGTAAGGCTGGAACTTCAGACTCCACCATAGTAGCTCCGACTATCCTTTGGAAGCAGGCTGTTATTTTTCATCCACAGATTTGCACTTGTCCTGATTCATGGAGATGCATGACACTGTTGTCTGGGTTGACTGATCGCATGAAGTGTCTGCTCCAGGTGTGAGTTATAGGTCACAGATGGTGATGAACTGCTTCAAGATGATTCCTGAGTTATGAACTCAGAGCCAGAGACTTCAAGAATCATATGGAGCATGTTGCGGGAGGGGTTGAGATTGAGTTTGCTGCTCTAGTTTTGTTCACTTTCTGTGTTCTGTCCTATTCTATATGGTTTCTTATACCATGCCCATCACTGTGGTATCTGAGCACCTTCCAGTAGTGCAATAAGCAACGTGATCACACATCCGTTCATGTGGTTTGTTCTCTCATCCTCTCATGAGGGAGAGCTTGTGCATAGTCTATGCCATTTGAGATGGGGCGGTTCTTACTGTACTGTATGTTTGTTAGGTGCTCAGCATAGCTTTGGGTGCTAGATAATTAACAAGAAAACATCTCGATTTGGCTTGTTCCAAAGCTGCAGATGGCCTAGTGACAAAAGCACCAAGTTATAGCAGCTTCTTCAATTGTCACTTGATTGTGCTTAATTTTTGGGCAACTAATAATCCACAGTCCTGCTAAAGATGAAAGAAATGTGCATGTACATATGTGTGTTTCAAGCAAGGTGTAAGACCCAAAATCAGTAACAGAGCGTCTGTGCGAATTTAGGCTGCGATTTTTTGAAAGCTGCCTGAAGGAATGAGTGACCACCTCCCCCTGACTTTCAGTAGGAGTTGGGCTATAGAAGTTAAGCACCTTTTGAAAACCCCAGCATTAAACTATAAATACAAACCTGTTCTTTCTTATCAATATTCTCGTGTCTTGGGCACTTGGACATTTACGTAGTTTGACCTGGAAGTATCTAAAGCATCCATGTTTATATAAAGTTTCCTGAGTTCTGGCATAGTTCTGATGAGAAGGGATCTACCTAGACTTTCTTGAGACCTGTCTACACAAGGAAAACTTGACAACATTTTCCCACTGTTGCTGATGTCTGTTCTCTCTGCCAGTGACAACATCAGGGCAGTCCCAGTGTAGATGGGATCATAGCTGCTGCTGGCATGTCATCTAACTATTAAGTGCAATTTCAACCCTTGTACTTAAAATGCCTCTGCCACTTGAAATAGCGGTCGCCCTGTCTCAAAAAGGATATAGAAGAAATAGGAGGCACTGACAGTTAATGAGAGTGACGAGAGGGTGGAAAGGTTTCCATATGAAGAGAGATCAATACAGTTGAGATTCATCAGTTTAGAGAGAAGATGAGCAAGGGGAGACGACAAGATGGGGTATAGAAATGAAACATTGGATACCCCTAATTAGCCTTTCTTGTAATAGGAGAACAAAGGGGACATTCAATGAAATCGAACAGCAGAAAATTTAAAACCAATAAAAGGAAATACTCCTCTTCACAATTCATAATTAACCTGTGGATCTCATTGCCACAATATGTCATTGACGTGTTTGCTGAGCAGCATTCAGAAGAAGTTTGATGTGTACATGGATAACGAGAACAAACTCAGCAGGATTTTTTAATTTATGTGAAAAGTATGTAACCTCTCCTGACTCAGGACATAGCCTCCGTCCCCCCGGCTGAGTGGGGGTCAGGATGAGATGTCCCCACTGGAAGGTTTTTCCATAATTATCTTCCACTCTGCAGCCTCTGGTACTGGCAATGGACCTATGGCAGTGGTTTTCAGACTTCTGTACTGGTGACCCCTTTCACATAGCAAGCCTCTGAGTGTGACACACACCCCCCTTATAAATTAAAAACACTTTTATATATTTTACACCATTATAAATCCTGGAGGCAAAGCGGGGTTTGGAGTGGAGGCTAACAGCTTGCGACCCCTCCCCCCCATGTAATAATCTCGCAACCCCCTGAGGGGTCCCAACCCCCAGTTTGGGAACCCCTGACCTATGGTCTCCTGACCATCCGTAGTATTCCCAGAGGTTGTGGTCTGTCCGATAGCTCATGGTGAATTAGTGGTAGAGGCAGGATTAGAACCCAGAGTCCTGACCCCCATATCAGCTCCAACCAGTGGGAATATTCCCTGCTCACTAAGAGAAAGTAATGAGAGGAAACACAAAAATTCATGTGCTTTAAAATTTCAATTTATTCTGGTTGTAACTTTTTATTCTCTATCATTTTAGAAGGTAAAAAAGAAAACTGAGCTTGAAGACTGAGGCTGGCTCAATGTATCCAGAATCTACCACTGACTCCCCTGCTCGACTCTCGCTAAGACAGACTGGCTCTCCAGGGATGATTTACAGGTGAGCCTTTCAACCGAGTGTTTAGCTTCCCTGACTACCCTCTACACAGAAGCTGTTTTTGTTACGGAGAGCACATTTTTTGCAGTTTTTGAAAAATAGGGTAAACCAGTTGTCATGACCTCTGAAGCAGCCACTGTTCTATCCTAAAATCCAAACCTTGATTTTTTGAAGGTACGTACAGCAGTTATTTCCAGAATGGTGCAAACACTTGATAGCATAAACAATATTTAAGCTTCCTTCCGAGCTTTGGTGCCTGTTATTTTAAGGAATGGGTCACTCTTCAATTTCTTTTGAAATAATCTATTCCATTTAAGGGCTTAAGAGTATGTTTCCTGTATTTCACTTTATTTTTTTAACATTGAATGACATCCTGTTGAATCAGGTGAGCCAGAATCCGCTTGCACGTGCCTTGAACAGATTTTGTGCCCATAATTCTTTCCCCCACTTGGTGGCATTGTTGTCAAGCTTTCACAGAGCTTTTCAGCTCCTTCTAGTGAAGAGAAACTGTGGAGACCTTAAAAACCTTATAGAGACTTTGATGGAGATGAACCGCACAGGTTCGCTAGAGCACAAAGATCATTGCAAGATGAACTGAGACTGAGCTTTCTGTTTCTGGCACTTCCCAGTTGTTAATGTGATTTGTGGAATATTTCTTCTTTCTTTCCCTTGCTGTCGGAAGTGCTCGGTATGGGAGTCCCAAACGACAGCTCCAGTTCTACAGGTAACAGAGTCTGTTATTTTTTTATAAAAAATGGAACTGAAAAGTAGTGGCGGGTATAATTAGGGAAGGGCACGGTTCAGAAGGGGTCTCAACCTGTCAGACACCGGTATAATGTTATGTATCATCAAACTCAGCAAGTGTTGACTCTGGCAGCCTGAAGGGAATTGTTACCCGCACAAAATTCTCTGTCACTTGCGCACTGTAGGACACCCGCCCCTACCCCGTTCCTCGGGCTCAGGTGTCACCTTACGCTCTAGGGCACCCGCCCCTACCCCGTTCCTCGGGTTCAGGTGTCACCTTACGCTCTAGAGCACCAGCCCTTACCCCGTTCCTCGGGCTCTGTTGTAACCCTCTTAATTAAGCACCCTAACTTTACCCCTCCGTGGGCTCTACTCCTCCGGGCTCTGGTCTCTACTCCTCTGGACTCAGAGCAAACACCCATTCCCTCTGGACTCAGAGCTTAATCTTTTGCAGGTTTACAGGGTCTTTTACCAGTGAAAGAGCCTTACACAGTAATATCCTACTTAACCTCTATTTATTAACAATCACCAAAACAGAATGCACACGCTACACACACAGTGCTCACCACTCCCAATAAAACAGATGAACTTTTCTTGATGGCCAGTCAGGATCAGGGCATCTGGGGGACTCCAATTTCTGCACGGTGTCATTGGCAGAGTGTTGAGGTCTGGCACCTCTGTTCTTGGGGTTGTGTCCTGGAGCTGGTTCCCAAAGAACTTCCTTTTGGACCCCAGTTTATATAGTGAAACTTGACTCCTGCTTAGCTGTACCTTAACCAATCATTTTACTAAAATTTTATTAACCAATCCTAACATAGTGTAACAAAATTCTCTAACCAATCATACCCCACCACCTTAATTAATTTACACCTAGCAAAATTAATTGTGTAACAGACAGAAACAATCAAAGAACCAGACAGAGATCTTGCAGACAAACAATAGGGAAGTGGGGACCATAAAGATAAAACAGTAAAGAAACAAGGATTTCACAACCACAACTATTGATAAGTGATTTCTTGCCAGACAGAATGTCTTTAACCATCTTAAGATCTGTTTGTTTATCTGGTGATAGTGGGTGCCATTAGGACGGGGTCTCCTTCTTAACAGTCTGATATTACGTTGTTTTAATGTAATTTAGATGGAATGTGAGGATGTGACTTCCTGCTTCTTAGCTAATGGCTGCTGCTCTCTTAATGCGGCGGCAGACAAAGGCCTTAGGCCTGACCATATGGCTATAAGGAAAAGCCTTATCCTTACAGAATGGAAGAGTATAGAAGATCAGCTCTGCAATTCAAATTCAGCCAGCTACTCGCCTGGCCCTAGTTTTCATGCTTATGCTGCAGAAGTAGGCGTATTGTTCAGCTTGTGAAAATTAATCTGTACAGATGATCTGAACTATCATCTAAATCAGTGGTCTCCAAAGTGGGGTGTGCAAGAGGATCCTTGGGGTGCCCAGCAGGAAGAGCACTTTTTTTTTTTTTTTTTTTTGCTTTGGCAAAAATGGTAGAGCCGGCGCGGCAGGGGGTGCGTGCTCAAAATTTTTTTACTGATAGGGGTGGGCGATCAAGAAAGTTTGGAGACCACTGATCTAAATTACTGAGATAGCTGCACTTACACTTATTTTGCCTATGATTAAATTAAGTGTGTGTGTGTGTGTGTACAATTTGTATACAATAATTTAGCAAAGTGTTAAGTGCTTTTGGATGGCAGTCTGTTGGAAGTCCAAAGAATTGCTAGATCAGAAATGGCAATGCTCGAAATAAAAAAACCAGGACAGTCTAGTGTACAAATTCGGTTACAATTCCATCCCATCCTTGTTGAGAGAGAAAGAGAGACTTGACCTTTTCACATACCCTATTACACTGGCCAGAAGGAACAATACCATCTTACATTTATGGGCTAACATTAGTGACTAGTGATTCGTGGTGCCTCCGTTTTTGGGTGCCCAGCCTGAGACCCCTTAAAGGGGCCCGATTCCCTGACATGGGAGCTCAGCTCTTTCTGCAAATCAAGCTCCGTTAAAGTATTACTTGTTGGATATGTAAAAATGGAGTTGTCCAAATTGGCGAGTCACTTCTGAAAACCTTGGCCTACAGAGCCAGAGGTAAAACGAAAGGCTGCAAGCCTGTGGCACATAATGAATTTGTCACTTCTCTGAGACATGGGATGAGGGTTGGGGATGATTAGGAGCCTGGTGGGGAGCTCTGTAGCCAAAATGTTAGTCTGTGCTGTGTTGATCGTCCAATGAAATGTATGTTTACATTGACTCAGCCGTTCAAGGGAGCCTGGAATCTGGGTGTAGCAGAGTGCAGGAGTGGCTCTTTCAGCTAAGATCATGGGGCAGTCTCCATTCTGGCACTCAGCACCCATCTACTGCATACTAAGGGGACCGTATTTTCAAAATCAGAAATGGGGATACTTGTATCCTGACATCTTCGGGTCAAAAATAGTCATACAGAATACAAGAGTGGTGGTGGTGTCAATATTCCTGTCTTTTGACTCAACTACAACACATACATATTTCTCAGGGTGAGGCTGCTATGCAACTGTGAGGATGTGTTGGCAAAACCCAGACCTATTTGTTTTTCCCCAGAGTTCCACTGGGCTCTTGTCCAGGCCCTGTTAATATGGGTATGTGCATTAAGAGAAACACCATTACCTTGGGTCTAAGACGAAATAATTTTTCTTCATCCTTTTACTGTCTAAAATCGAAGGAACCACTTACCCCCTACAAACACCGTGTTAATGGAGTGCTGGAAACTATTTGAACATTGCTGGAGGCTTAAGTTAATGATGTAACAATACAGCAAATTCCTGAACCAATCACTGATCCAGACACAAGTGTGGAGGATAAGGAAGTATGAGGCTGCTTTTGGCACTCTAGCCTAAATCTGCACACTTCTTTGTTAATTGATAATTGATGTTCTCAACTCATACCTACATAAAGCCACACAAATGAAACAGAATAAGTATTGAATGAGAAGAGGGATGGGGCAAGAGAGGGGTAAGGTAAGATTATAAAAGAGGGAGAAGTGTCTTAAACCACTGGTGGAGTAATTGGTAATGCTGCAAAAACAGGAACATCATGAAAACTCTGTCATAACATTTTATCCTCATGCATTCCTAGATATGTAGTTAGTGATCACTCAGCTACACTGACTCTACAACAATATGCAAAGCAATGAATAAATAGCTAATTAAAGCAAAACCTCTAATCATTAATGCTGCACAAATAATGCAAATACTTTTCTGTGAATATTTATTACCTTGAGCAATCAACAGATGGTTTATGGAAATCTGGGGAATTCTAGGCATGGAAGAAATCTAAAGAACAATTCAGATGAGTTGTTTGGCACATGGCCAACATTAGTAATGGCCACTTATTAGTACTACTAAAAAGAGCGGATGGATTAAAAAGTTAAAACCCCTCATGCGCTTTTCTCCTTAATAGGATCTCATGGACTTCCACTTGCTTTGCTTGACATGTGCTCTCTTTGGTTGTGATTCTGCACCACAGACTTCAAAGGGTGATTTACCATCGACGTCCGGGGGAGCAAGATCTGTTCTTTTGCCCCCCGATCCTGCAAATGCTTCCTAACCTGTTTAAGTATGAGACCAGTCCCTTAAGGATCAGTGGGACTGTGCCTGGCCTTGAAGCTAGATGTGAGCATGTTTGCAGAGTCAGAGCTTTATAAATGTTCTTTTTCTCTTTATTTTATTTGGGTATTTGGTGGCTTTATGTTCGCCATTTAGCAATGACCCGTGTGCCTGAACATACCGTAATGTAAGGCTGTGCTTAAACCCTCAAAGCAAGCAATTCAAAAGACAAGGTAATGCCTCTTGGTAACTTGGTAGAAAGCTATTATTAAGCACTGAGCAGACCTGGGCCCAGCGTGGGTTACTTTTGGCCATGTAACTAGCCATTCACAATGCTCCATGAGAGCACTGCAGGCCTGATCCGTGGCCCAGTTCAAGTCCCTTTGTGCCATTACAGCAGTCCAAAAGGGCTGGAAAGTGTAACTGGCCAGCTAACGGTTCCCCTGGTGAGGTAGAATCTCTGGATGGACACATAGTGCCCTATGCCATGCTGGTACAGCTGTGGGGTAGCAAGTGCATTGGGGGGCGCTGGCATCCCTCTGGCAATCCACGGCTACTCTAATGGCTGCTCGGGATGACTGTGGCATGTGGGAGTGAGTTGGAACAGCCACAGGATCAAGGTTGTCCAAGTGCCCCCTCAAACCCTATCCCCTAGTGCTGGGCTGAGCACGATTTAGTTAAACTTCAGTATTGGGCCCCATAACTTCTGCATTTCCTCCTGACTTTTGAGTGTGTAAAAGGTGACCCTAACGTTGATATTTTTGTGTTTGATTCCCCCTTCCTCCCTAAATCTCTCTCCTGAGTTCACTGTGCACTTCTACAACCACTTGGTCAAAAAAAAAAGTATTCAACTCCACAGTGAGAATAATAGTGCAAACACCTCACCTGCATAGTTCACGGCTGTTGTGTATTTGTGATTCCACGGCCCCATTAAATAGTGTTGGAATTCTGAACTTAGCAGAAATTTCATGCTGCCCTGTGCAGAACTGATTCTCCCGCCAGTTTGCTCTTTCTCTAGTAATCTCGGAGGACTACTAACCTAGGGAGTCTCAATTTGTAGATTTTAGTCATTTTTTTGGTTTACAGCCAAACAGTCTTGTTCTTTCTTCTGTAAGAAGAGTGTTTTTTTGGTTTTTCTCCTTTTACCTGGGTGTGATTTAAAAGTGAGTACGTAAATTTGGCTGTGGTTTTCCTGACAAATTCGCATCTGGGCTTAGACCAAGCATGGAAAACTTCTGCCAATTAAGAGAACTTTTTTGGACATTATGAGAATATTAGAGGGTTATAATGAAAGTCTCCATGGAACCTTTGCTTTCACAAATAGCAAGAGCTTTTAATATCTGTGTATAATATAACTGTTCTTAGTATTTGTTTTCAAACTACGTACTGGAGAAAAGTTTTTACTTTGAACTGTTTGTCATGCTGTCTGGAGGGTTCATGACTGTGAGTCTGCCCTGAGGTTGGCATTATCAAAAATAATTAGATTTCACCAACCCGGTAACAAATAGGAACTCCTGAAACACTGTGCCAGTCTTACCATGGTATCACAGACAGTCCGCTGGGGCACTCCAGTCTATCTTGCCACCCAGGCAAGCTGGACTTAGCGGTAAGTCCCTGAGTGCAGGGGACTGGACTAGATGAACCCTGGAGGTCCCTTCAGTCCTATGATTCTATAAATGGTCACTTATACCAAAAATCACAAAAGATTCAGGTTGCTCCCAGTCCCAAGAGACCAGTCACTTACCCCAAGTCAATTTGTACCTGAGATCTCATGCCAAAGACAATGCTTGTAGCCAATCCTAGAGTAAAGTAACAAAGGATTTTTTAACTAGGGAAAAGAAATGAGAGAGTTATTTACAGGTTAAAACAGGCAACATATATACACAAATAAGTTAAGTCTGTGGTTCCAAAAGGTGACAGAGATGTTGTAATCTGTCCACTGACTGTCTTTGAGGGCTAACCCAGGTTGACCCTGGGGATCTCTGCTTTTGTTTCTTAGCTCCAGCCCTTGTGAGAGGCCAAAGAGCAAAGAGACCAGTTTCTCCTTGTCAGCGATTTTTATTCCCCACCCCTCCTGCCCCCCCGAGCCCAGAATCCAAGCTGATGGCATGAGTTCATGCGCAGGTCTCTCCTTCCTGGATGGAGTTAGCAATGCAGTCAACAAAGTCTGTCCTTTGATTGCATTGTAAACCTCTGTAAATTGTGTAACTCACCAAACAGGAAAAGAAGCATTGATTAAGGTAAAGTGCTCCTCCGGTACACAAGATGTGTAGCAAACAGTATAATTTTATACCATGGGCTGTAGAGATTATAAATGAGATCAATATACGCAGCATCCTACCAGCATTTCATAAAGTCTAAACACATTCTTATCAACTTAACATTTAATATCTATTTGGATAGTGCTAACACACAGGTAAGCAAGACTGGTTTCCAGCTCTGCATTTGTAAGTGTTCAGAGAGGCCTGGGGCCTTGGCATGAGCTGACACCTGGTCTGCCAGTGTCACACTATTCAGCTGTAGATCCTGATTCCCTGTTGCATTGGTTTGATACCAGTGTAACTGCACTAACTGCAAGGGAGTTACTCCAGCATGACAGAGGAAACTGCACTTCGAGTTTATTTATAGGGGTTTCTATTGCACTTACCACCACAATAGCTCATCATCATAACAATGGCTTGCTAGAGGTGGAACCTATCATTGGGATGTGCCTGTCCACAGCGTCTGACAAGTATCTGCTTTATAAAAAAGTAAATGATGCCAATATTCATAAAGCGGCTGCACATCCACAGGCTTTTAGAGAGGGAGAAGGTCATGAATAATTTAGCTTCTGTTTGCTAAGAGGAAAATACCCTAATAGAACTAATGGAGCTCCTGCTAAAAAACTTGGCTCTGGAGTGACTGTCTTATTCACCAATTGCTTTTGACATTTAGTTTTGACACTCCCATGATGAAAAAAAACCCCAGCAGTACTTTCTTTTATAGCTATCTGAGGAAACCCTAATAAGCTAGAACTTTTCTTTTAATGAGCAGGATTCCAAGAAACAGGGTGAGTTTGTGTTTTTCCTGAAGCTATCGGAACAGATAGGCAGAGTCCTTTTGGTATTATGAAATATATTTATATATATAATCTGTGCTTTCTTAACATAGGAAGTGGTCTAGGAAATAATTTTTAGGGTCTTGTATTTTTTGTTTTAAAGCAAGATGCCTGCTCCGTTGGTGGAGGCAGGAATTCTTGGTAGTTCAGCTGCTTTCTGTCTGTAGGAAAATGAGAAATAAATCTTTTACAAGAGAAATAGATGCCAAAGCTACTGTGTGTCAGGTTGAAACTAGTCCTATTTGTAAACTGGCTGTTCATTCCTTATAAGTGGTGCTGCTGGCTCTTAAATGTTAGGGTTTTTTCCATTTTCAGTGATGTTACAATGGATTTTAGCATCTCTTCGGGGCTGGGTATCTTGAAATATTCTCAGTTCAACTATACAAGTGAATTCCGTGTTTGCATGGTTTGTTTATATTTTAGAGAAGGCAGTTCAGTTACCTCCAAACTGTTGACTCAAGCAAGTTCTTTGCCTATATTTTAAAGAATAAAACTGTTATAATTGGAAACCAGCTGCTAATTTGCTTACTTTAGACCATTGCTTTCTCAATATAGCCTCCACTCGTTCCGCCTTTCAAATGCGTGATGCATTTTGGAACGTATTATGTTTTTTACTTGCTGTACATGTTCTAGAAAATACAATTATTTTTTGTTTGCTGAAATTCTAGTGTCATGTTCTTTTGTTTTTTGTGATGCATAAAAAACAGACTGGAAATCTGAGATAATTCAACAGCCACTCATGCATTTTTATATTTTTTATTTAGTCTCCTGCAGGTTTTTATAATCCAAAACTGAGATTTTGTTCATGTCCATATTATGTTAAATATTTTTTATAAATGACTATGGCCATGTATTGGTGATTAAAATGTCTTTACTCTGCTGTCGACACTTGCGGCTAAGTAATGTTAACCAAAAGTGTAAATACATAAAGGCTGATATGCCATGTTCAAGCTGTGCCTCTGTTCAGCTAGCCCTGCGCTCCTCAACCCAGGTCAGGTCCAGCTCCCACTGATCTCAGTCCGTCCGATGACTTTAATTGCAACTGGATAGGACCCTAAAAAACTAACGTGCAGTATTGTAGGTTTGCCTCTAATTTTTATTAAGTCATCAATCAGCAAATAGTACAAGAAATGGAGCCGGGAGAGCTGCCTGCATATAGGGTACAGTGTGCCCCTTTCTTGTCACAGATCTAACCTTAGTTCTAGCTCCTAAAAAGCACTAGTTTGAGTTCTAGCAGAAGAATTAATGACTGAAAATATAGAGCACTGAAGTTTCCAAAAAGGTGCTGGAAAAAAATGATCAAGGGCACATTTTTGCCTGGTAAGAGCTACTGGCATTTTGTCAAGATAAAAATGGTTAGCCCTGAAAAAGTTGTGTTGTTCACCCTTTGTTTATGTTCAGCTTTGTTTGTTGTCCATGTTTAACCGTGTTAACCTTTCATTCTTTGTCCCTGGAGGAAATGGGCTCTAAAAACAACATAATTTTTTGCTGCCTCTAGAATTACTATCAAGGAGAACTATAGGGTTTTGAGACCTTTGTCTTTTGTTGTAGGTAGTAGCATGTCAGTCCAAATAATTCTTGTGAAGCTAGGCACACAGGTAGATATGCTAGCAGGCTTACTAATTTCTGCTTTTACTCTTTAAATACAGTCCTTCATTTTTCATGTAGTCCAGCCCTTCCCGCCGTACTCGGGTGAAATTCTCATTGACTGGATCAAATCCTTAGACACTAAGATTGGTAGAACTTCTTGGGTGCTGCATCCTCATATCTGATGTGAAAAGAGTGGAAAATGTGACTGTCAAATGCAGAAGATTCTAACCATACTTTTACTGGAAGACATGAGTGTTGCAAATGTCCAAAGTACTGCAAAACATAGTCAGAATAAGTGATCCTGTATTGGCAAGAGGATGGAGTACTTTTTTCCATTTCTAACTTCAATGATTTTATGAAGCTCTTTCTAAAAAGTGAGTCCAGCTATTTAACTCCTCAAGTCACTGCGTGAAAGTGTGGATTTTGATCACTACATTATTTTTCTAAAGCTGAGGATTTTTAAAAGATTTCTTGAAATAATGTTTGTTACAGGAATTCTTGGGGTTTTTCACATTAATTTCTTGCACACTAATGGTTATTGATTCTTTTGAGGTTACATTTGGTTGGAAAAGCAATACATCTTCTGTGCTCTTTGAGAGAAAATACCGCAAAATTTAGCTTGCATCTGACACTTATGAGTTTGTCTCAGAAAAAGCAATTATATAGTCATTGTTGTTCTCCTTATGTCTTGTGTTTTGCTGAGAAACTAAGAGCTAAGCTATATCACTGCATCTAATGTACAACCATGGTGTCAACGTGCTGGTGCCGCACAGGGAAGAGTAAGTGCTGGCTGTTTGTTCGCTGGAAGAATTGTTGATGCTGTTCATGCTACCCATCTAACACCTCTTTGGAGACTAGCACAGCTAGATTTCTGAACATGTCCTAACTTTGCATTTTCTGGTTCAACCCACAGACTCCAGGTTTGCACTAGATCCAGAAGTGAGAGTGGCCCTGACCCCTGAAACAGAGTCACAGTTTTCCCCAGTACCTTCAGTACAAAATTCTGGAGCTCTTGATTGGGACCTCTGACCCCAAAATAAAAACTTGATCTGGGTTGAGATCGCCTCAGTTTTCATTCGTTAAAAACAATGAGAAACTGGAATTCATCCTGCCAGGGTGAAAACTGGAAGGGCCCTAAAAGCAGATTGCATCAGTGTCAGTGTGCAGTTGTGGTTAACCGTTATGTGCTTCCAAACTTACCTACGCCGCTATCGGCTTCCTTTGGTCAGGTGCGAATGGCACCATCTTGTCCAGCGCACTGTGACCCACAGGCACTGATAAAATACTAGGGCCAACATTTTCACAGGGGGAGCATCTTAGATCTGAACACGTGGCCTCATTTCCAGTGGCCCTGAGCATTGACTTCAGCAGGTGCCATAGGCTCCCAGCTTCTCTGAAAATCAAGGCACTTATTTATGTGCCTACTTATGGCCATAGAGCTTAACTTCAGGCACCTGAAACACCGAATACTTTGGGTGTTTCAAAAAGCCATGGGGAAACATCATAAGCTCTCTTCCCGTCCTCAGTCTGCCTAAGAGCGCCCTGCACCCTGGTGTGGTGGAGGGGTTTGTGTGCTGTCTCTCACAGAGACTAGCTCTGCCGCACACTCAGCAGGTTATTTTCAGCAGCTTGCATTGAATGGAAATTCGATGACACGGTCCTGTGCCGTGTATGCTGCTGCAGATAAAAATATTGGCTTGATGCACAGATTGCAGCAGTCTGCTGCATAGACATTGCATTTTCCTCTGAAGAGTGCAGCCAGCCAAGGGTCCTGGATTAGTTAGCTGAATCAAGAGGGGGGTATGCAAGCCATTGTCATTGTGTTCCCCTCTTGGGGCAGGGGTCTAGTTGAGAGAGGGTGCTGTGTCCACTTTGAAGTGCAACTTTTATTGCCTAATAAGATTGCTAACTTTTTCTGCATTCCAGATGGTGCAGACATGCATTTTGGCCTGCCTGACTATGACAACCAGATCCTTATCCGGCGTCAATCCGCTTACTCCACTCATGGAGTTATGCCGATTGACACCAGATTAAACTTCTTCTTTTTTATGTTGCTCGCTCAAATCCATGCAATGCCCCCAAAAATTTCTTTTGTGGCATTTTCTGTGGAGCGTTTATTTAACCAGATACCGAGTGGCAAACCATATGTGGCCAAGTGCTCACAAACCAGCAACCAGCTAAAAAAACCCAGGATCAGTGATATAGTCAGAGGAGCCATTAGAAATCTGAAGAACCACAAACTGCCAGATTTTGATCTACAAACTGCCACAAACTCGTGATGCAGGGATCACTTTGCTGTTTGATACATTTCTAGTTTCCCTGCCAGAATACGTTGGAATAACTATCTATAATATCCATGTAATTGTTCTGCAACCAGAAGAGAGGCATTTAGTATGAAAACATCTGTAACATCAATCTGACAAGTCCCTGCTACAAGGTTTTTGTGAAAGTGACACAGTACCAACTCCTAACATACGCTGAAGTTTAAGCAGCTGAAGAAATCATTTTTTTCCTGCTGAGAAATAAATGTGATAATCTACATCTTGTTTGCAAAAGCTTTAAGACAAATCAGGTAATGATGAATCATCCAGCAAAGCTAAAAACGCTCTTGCTAAAGACTTCTTAGATCTCTGAGCTTTCCAGGATGTTTACATTCATATAGGGATTTTTCCAAAGACTATTCCTAGACATTTATTAATTACACCTTCTACAGTGTATGTGCATGCACTGGACAGTGTGCAGAAGAATGCAGTCTT
Source organism: Terrapene triunguis (assembly GCF_002925995.2). Lineage (NCBI taxonomy): Eukaryota > Metazoa > Chordata > Testudines > Emydidae > Terrapene > Terrapene triunguis. The sequence goes on along the minus strand of NW_020665065.1, from coordinate 2,060,591 downwards.
TTACTGTCTGCCACAGCTATCATGACATTCATTCTAATTAAGTTTTCAAAGTAACTGCTCTAGGGGAAAGTTTTTAGCTGCACCATTGAATTACAAAGTGTTGTTGGTGTGGCTTTTCTTCTGAAACATTTTGCAAATAATGCCCTGCAGGTTTTCTGTAGGCTCTGTCAGTGGAAATCCTAAATCTTCATTCTTAACCAGGAGACAGTTTAGGTGATTTCAATACATGAGGAAGCGCCTAATGCAGATAAAGCTGAGACCCCTTAGATTACAGATTGCAGGTCTTTTTTTGGCTTCAAATGAGTGCAGCCAGCCAAGGGTGGTTTGATCTTCATTGCGTTCACACAGAGTATCTGTCTCATGTACAGTACTGAGTAAGGAATTCACGTAACTCTTCCTAACTCATCACAGAGCGAAGGCCTCTTAGTGCCCAAGCCGAAAGGATTCATCACCTGACCCTGCTTCTGTTGAGGTCCAAGGAAAGACTCCCATTGAGTTCAGTGGGGCTGATCGCACCCCAGAAGAGCAATTCATTCGGTTGTTTTAAAAAAAGATCCCAGTTGTTGCATAGATAAAACCCCAAAGATTTCTCAATGCTGCCCTTGTAATCCTTCAGAATCCATCGCAATGAGGGTTTCCTAAAGAGGCGTAGCTTCAGTGCATGCTGTCGTGAATGCATATCTAGTGTTAATGCTTAATATGCATTCAGCCAGTTTGTCACCGTATGACCAAAAGCCGCTTCAAGCCATGCAACTGGACATTCCACCTTGCTCTGCTTTATTTCATGCTGCGTTCTCTGTGGGGCTTGGTTTTTATGTGGAAACCTTTTGTTTTGATTAATTAAATTATTTTGCAGTTTAAAAGGCGCTCAGGCTTCTTTTTGACTTGCTAGTGACTTCAGTTTGCTCAGGTACGTGGATTAGCTCTAAGGACGAACTTCCTTCCAGCAAGCAGAACCTGACTTCTGTGAACATGTGCAAGTGTAGTGTCTATTTGTTGTGTGAGTGTAGGAGCATTTACTAGAGGTGCTGACGTGTTTTACTGGTTGTCTGGCTGAGCTGGAGAGGAGGAGTTTTGGTTTTGTGAGTTTGTGTCCTACAAGGTCACTACTAGCTGCTCGAGAGGGAATGATAGACACCTGCCTCCAGAAGGACACAGATCTTCTGTGTAGATTCAGTTAAGCATTTAATATCTGGAAAAATTTGCAGATTTCCAAATCGGGCAGCAGAATGCTGTCCATGACATACAGTGAAAGCCTGAGAAGCGTGGCCAGCCGGTACCACTCGGACTGGGGTCTCCACCCGGTTCGCCATACAGATGTGGTGGAGCTGCAGCGGCTGCGAGATGTCCGAGTGGCAGCACAGGCCAAAACCATGGAAGAGTTTCTCAAAATGCACGGGCTCTCGCTGGAGGATTGCACAGCTCACAAGACGGGCATGAGATATAGGTAAGAAATGAACTTCCTTCCTATCTTCTACGTGGGTTTTAATGGCCATGGAAAACCTGGGAAAAGCTACAGTCGGTGCATATTTCACTTCAGCTGGGATGTAAATGGGTCCATACAGCAGCATGTCAAATCTGCACACAGGCTATGGAAGTAGTTTCTAGGATATCGCGTATAAAACCAATGTTTTCTTTAGCCCCGTGTGGCAAAGAAATTCCAATGAGGAGTTAACTGAAGCAGCTGCTGTTGTTTTAACTAAACCTAAATAAGCGTCGGAGCCTTGTTATGACATGTTCTGGGAAATCTTTGTTTGGATAAAGCAGGGACTGGCAAAGCCAGGGGAGCAAATAAGCTATTAAAACGTGTGTGTGTGTGTGTATGTGTACTTCACTGGTGGTAGAAAATCTTTTATTTTTTTAAGCTTGATACATGAAAACTCTGTTCACGAGTCTGTCCAAAATAGCAATCGTGCAGGCTGGGGCAGCTAATGAATTTGTGTCTCTGGTGTTTATACCCAGATGAGAAGCCAAACGCACCGCATGTACCAACAGAGCATTTGGCCCACATTGTATGACTTTAATTTAAGCCATTTTTTAAGACCAAGATGTGTGTTGTTTTCTTGGAATGGGATAGACTCTTATACGCTGTTACATCTGTATCTGCCCTTTGGGATAGACCTAGGTCTTCATCATGCGAGGAGAGCCCATTAGTCAGTTTCCAGACTTAGAGTATAGAATTCATAGATGTACAGAAACAGATTTCCATCTCAATCCATTTCCCATGGCAGGGGCAGGCTGGTATTCAGCAAGCATGTCCACCTCCCTGTTCTGAGTCAGAGTATTTATCTCCGTCCTAAATCCACTAGTGGTCTTGCTGTCTCCCATGACATAGCAGACTGTCCCAGGTGCCTCTCCAAGAGAAAGCAGCCTGTCCTAATAGCCAGGACCGACTCTAGGCACTAGCAAAGCAAGCACGTGCGTTTTGCTTCGGCAGTTGCGCTCTCTGAGGTTTTTTTTGTTTGGTTGGTTGGTTGGTTTTTTTTGCTTGGGGTGGCAAAAGACCGAGAGCCGGCCCTCCTAATAGCCACTCTAAACTTTTTCTCACTGCATCTTTCAGTTTAGGCCATGTGCAGTGTGCCCCCGTTAGGTGGAGCAGGTTATGTCCTTAACCTTTGATTTCTTGTATTAGGAATCACAGTGAGGTTCTTCTTTTCTGCAGCCCTTCCATGCCACGAATCTACCGGCTGTTCATTCTCTGCAGTTTCACTTAACCTACTTCATTTTGACATGTGGTGATGCTCATGCTACAATTGACAAATCATATCCTTTCTCTGGCGATTCCAGCAGATGGCAGATGTTCACCAAGGGAGGCCTGGAAATGGGCTTGTGCGGGGTGTTGCTAATCGAAGGGGATATGGGTCAGATACTAAGTTCAAAGTGTCCTATGCATGGACCTTAGGGTACCCAGTCAGCCTAGCGGGGTTGTGGTTCTCACACTAGCACTCTAACTGTAGCTGTGTAGACAGTGCTTTGAAGTTGCCGGTTGGGCTGGAACTCAGACTCTGAAGCCAGGTCTGTCAACTGGGCTGTGTAGATGAACCCGTCGTCACAACTCACTATTCCACTAGAACTATTCTACTAGCAGGCAACAATCGTGGTGTATTCCCCTCCCAGCTCACTCCCCACCCTGGCCGAGCTCCATCTTGAGCCTTCTTCGTGCAGTCCTGGTAAAGGAGGTATACTGCTGCTTTGTGCAGTGATCTTAGACGGATTCACAGTGTGAATTCTAGGGAAAAGATATGGACACAACTAAATGTTGTTAGCTGGCCGTGATGGAGCGCTTTTGTAGAGGCTACTGCCATCGTGTAACATCAGGTGACCGCGATTTTTGCTTTGTGGAGTCAAAGCCGAATGCAATAAACATCAAAAGGGGCAATGCAGCGGAGACAGCTCCAGATGTTAGACCGTATCATATTTCTGTCTAGCTCTTTTTCTTTTTAAATAACTTGGCTTCACTATATATCTGAAGTGTCTGTATCCCAGAATCGGTTCTCCTCTAGACGAGTGGGGAAACGATGATGAAACCCTTCTCGGGCCGTCCTAGAGAGAAGGTCTCTTCAGGTGCATGTTTAAATGGCTAGAGAAGATTGGCACCTTTACATCCTTCCGTCCTCCCCTCCGTAAATAAAAAAATCCAACGTTTCTATAACATCTCCTCCTCATTCACTGTTAATTTTTTCTACAGTATTACTAGTATGCTTCTAAGTACAAAGAGCCTAGAATCTTAACTTCCTCTTTTAGGACAAATGAATTATTGAACAAAATCTCAAAAATTAAAAGCCACAAAAATATTTTATCCAGCCAGTAACCAGGGAAGTCAGAACAGTTGAGTGTAATGTAAACTGTTGAATAAGTCGGTTGTGCACGTATGTAAAATATCGCAGTTTTATAGCCCATGCTCTCTTGTGTGCCTGAAACTCCAATAAAACTGGACAGCTCGGTTTGATTTATGTGGTTTGAGAGCTGAGCAAGATTTGCTTTTTGAAAAGTAAACGTAGATCAAGATCCCTGCCTCAGCATCAGACACATTAATGGTTTACATCTTCCAGACTGGCTTTTATCAAATAAATTTCATTTAGCTTCTCACAGGTTGTTTAATAGAATCTTGAAATGAAAACAAGTCATGACACTGCTGTAGTTATTAAAGATCCAAGATCGACACAATTCCTCCTTATCAAAACTCTTTCCGAGGATTGAGATTAGAACTCGTGTTAAGTTTGGTCCTAAATATTCATAAGAAAAATTCAGATCTGGTGTGGAACATGTTGGAGGGAGGGGAGTTATCCCAGCTTTACATGCAGGTTGAATTTGTCCTTTTCTATTAAGGCAAACACTGCCTGGTGAGGAAAGAGAAGCCAGCTCTCCAAGAAGGAATGGCACCTTATCTGCCTACTCTCTGTCAGGAAATGGAGCTTTCTGGGTTGGAACGTACTTTGTCATAAATCCTCAGCAATTTGCTTTCAAATAATTAAGCGATAAACATGTTGGAATAACAGCATGATATACAGCAGATCTCAGCAACTTTGTTTTAACCCAGATCTCACAACTAGACAGTGATGCAAGTGACAGGGCAGTATGACCTCTAGCAACTGAGACCACCATGTCAGTGACTAAAATGATCACTGCGCAAAAAAATCTTCAGTCTTGTGAGATCCAGAGCTCACCTTGTACCCACCAGCTGTGCTCCTGCAAATGTTTCCTTGTAACATATTCCCAACAAATCTGTTTAAATGACATACCAGCTGATGCCGGCAACGCTCTGCTTTGTAAAGCTGTGCCAGATCACTACAGGCATTGTGTGAAAATTAAAGATAGAATTTTAACCTATTAGATCCCAATGCCTCTCCATGGCTATGAGAAGCTGTAGAAGAATGGCTCAGCTGCTAACATCCAGGGGTGTTTGCAGCCTCGTCTCCGGCCAGGCCTACACTACAGACGCGTGCAGGCATGGCTCTCTCGGTCAGGGGCAGGAAGAGACGTGATCCCTAGCCAACAGAGCTGGAGAGGCAGCTATATCATGTGCTCATGACCAGTAGAGCTTGTTTCATGTGTGGCGGGGTGGTTTTACTACACTGGTACAGAGCTCGGCTTTGACGGCACAGCTGGCCACACTAGGATAGCGTACTAGTGTTCCTGTCCTGGTAGAGCACTCCTAGTGTAGACTTGGCCTCAGTATGGCTGGATACCGATATAGTAACACCCACAGAGAGCCGGCCAAACCCCTACAATAATTGGACTGAACGCCAGGAAAGGGTATCTGTGTGCAACCACTGGAGAAGAGCCAGGTTTTGCAAAGCCATATCTGGAAATCACTTGACATAAAGGATGAATGAGGCCAGTGGCCCAGCAGTGATCCTGGTGATCCTTCACTGCCTGGGAGGAAGCTAGTTTCTGACCTGAGCATCGAGGCCTTTGGGCAAGTTGCTTTCTCTCTGTCAGGGGCCAGTCCTGCACCATGACCAGAAATGCTGAACTTGGCTGTCCGGTGCGTTAAAGGAGACGGCTATGTATTGGGACAAGCTCATCGCTGCCATACTGTACTCATGCTAGGACCACAGTAATCCCTGCGCAGGCCAGGGCCAGATGTACCCGGGAATCCCTACAACCCAGTCTGATTGCGATCATGACACCTCAGACCCTAAAAGGGGAAGTGGCAGCTCTGCCCATTGTATCAGCAACAACTGGTAACAGACAGATCTCGCTTCATCCATCCATCAAGGTGGCGTCACTGCTCACTTCTCCCTGGAGTGCCCAGAGCAGAACCCAGAGACCTCCGATGGCCTGGGACACCCTCACGAAGCACCGTTTGACTGAGGCGTACAGTGGAACCTTGCTCACCCACTCAAAGTAGCTTTCCTCGTAGTCCCTGCCGCAGCCAGGGGGGTGCTGGAGTCGAGTGCAGCCCATGGATCCAGTGTTGCACCTTTACAAAGCACACGTCATGCTCACGACTAATTCAGCATTCGGGCCGTCACACTGTCCCCGAGGTCACGTTATCTGCATCCTGTCCAAAGCCATCCCATCCATCAGAAACACTCTGGCACACATTAGGACCTGCACAGGGCTCTCCAGATCCATGTGGAGCTGACAGAAACCTTCTGAAGATGTGACACGCTTTCTGTCCTACGTTGCCTAGCGGCCAAAGGCAGGAAAGCCTCCAAAGCTCAGATCCCGAGATGAGACCAATGGAGCAAATTGGGGAAGCATAGAGAGCAAGGAGTCTGATCCCGTACTGCAGCAATGAAGAAGGCATCCACGCGGCCCTACCCTTTTCCCAGGTTTCCATAGTAGGAGCGTCCGAAGCAAGGGGCGGCGTGCTGCAGTGCGCACCATGTGGGAAGTGATCGGTCCCCTCTTGGCGGAGGAGAGCATGTGCTCTGCAAACCGTTAGTTCTCGAGCAGCAGTTGTGGAAGGGCTCAGGCTGCTGGGCTGGTCACTCCCACTTTGCCGCTGACTGCCAGGGCTAGCGAAGTCAAATCCCCTTTGGAAAGAGCCTGTGGACCTTCCTACTGACAGAAAGGAAGCTTGCAGGTGAACCTGGAGACAAGTTCCTATTCTGTGAGGTGGGGGGGCATTGTGGGTGGAGTGTTTCTATTCTGCTTTTCATTCATTTAATGTAACCCAATTTCTCTTGACTGATCGCATCCATCCCAATGTAATTATAACTTGTTTAGTTTTGTCTGGAGTTTTAGTTTGGTTTGGGAGGTATTTTTGTATAGATGCAGTGGAATCCCTTTGAGAGCTGCAACATGGTGTTTACTAGGACATGACAGGAGCACCTGAATTAATTAGGCTGTAACTCCTAGGTACAGTCATCTGATACCCTGGTCACATATATCATTTATGGCTCCCACCTGCTGGCAGGCAGCCTATCCCTCTTTCCTAGAGAACAAGCAAAGCCTTTGGAAGCCTAGGACTTGGGCTTTAGAAACTGAACTTCTTTGTTTTCTGTGAAGTTTTTGGGGGTCTTGTCCAAGGCCTAGTGGAGTCAGTGGAAGCAGGGGCGGCTCTAGCTTTGTCGCCGCCTCAAGCACGGTGGTCAGGCAGCCTTCATCGGCTTGCCTGCGGGAGATCCGCCGGTCCCGCAGCTTCGGCGCACCCGCCGCCGAATTGCCGCCAAAGCCGCGGGACCGGCGGACCTCCCGCAGGCAAGCTACCGAAGGCTGCCTGACTGCCGCCCTCGCAGGGACCGGCAGGCTGCCCCCCACGGCTTGCCGCCCCAGGCACGCGCTTGGAGCGCTGGTGCCTGGAGCCACCGCTGAGTGGAAGGCTTGCCTTTGATTTAATAGGGTTTGGACCAGAACCAAGATGCCTGTGTTTGAGTGATCCCTTCCCCTGCCGTTGGGATTGTCAGTCCAATGTCCCGGCTCAGCATGAGTCAGTTCCTGAGTGGGATAGGATTATTTCTTTGCACTGCGTTCACTCCCAAAGGGCCAATTCAGGATCTGTCCCTACTGTGCCAGGTACTGTCCAAGCACGTGCCACCTCAGCCAGGTTTTGGGACTGAGGCAGTTCCCGCTCCTTAAAGGTGAATGAGAATGAGGCATCCTAAAGAGAGCTGCACTGCTCTGGCCTGGGTACTTTTCCACACCTTCCATAGGCCATGCCTGGTACCCCGGTCTAGGCAGAATTGTTGTTTGTGCTTAAACCAACTGAAGAAATGTGGCAGGTTTAAAAAAAATCTTTCCCATAAAAGGCTTAACGGGACCTATCAGACGAGAGAACTAAAGATAGAAGAGGGGTTTGTACAGCTCCTAGCACATTGGGGTCTTGATCCACAACTGGGGCTCCCAGCCCCTACCATGATGCTAAAATGTAGAACTATTCACAAGGGACTTTCTGGGTATCCACAGCCTAGTGCTGGACCTTCTCTCACTTCAGAAATCCTATTTCATGAACTGCAGGTCTCCAGACATCCAGCGCCCCCCATCCAAGCATCTTTTCCTTCTCTTCCTTCAACCTGACAGCAGAACTCCCAACACTCCCTGGGAATCTAAACTCCAGTCCTTGCTGCTCAGCTCCGACCTCGCACGTATGTGGCGCTCAGGGGGAGTTCCCGGAGAGATTACTGCCCTGTGCGTTAGGCTTCTTGACTTGTCTCTGCTGCTTTGCAGTCAGCTCGGAATAATAAACATCAGCCCATGTTAGAGAAATAAAACGGAGAAAGTATCGTGTGGAGCCGGAGAACCAACTCCAAGCACAAAGGCAGCCAACACTCCATTAATTTTTCATGTTCCTCCAGAACCTGGGGTAGTGAGAGCATAAATATTTCAAACCATTTTTGTTTTTTTAACGACTGTATTTTATTTTTGATTGACTGAAAGCTGTTGTAGAAGGCTTGGGTTATGGGCTGCTAGCGTGAAGTGATGCTATTGAAATGTTCTCACTCTGCTCAGAGCTGGAACAATTATTTCACTCGATGTCTGAAATGGTCATGATACTGAAAGTAGAAACAGGAGACATTTTAGACACTCCAGAGTCTTTAGATGCTCATTTTAAGTGGGTTGGGAAGGAGGTTATCTTTATTATTCCTCTGTTTTTGTCACCATACCTGCTAATCTGAGTCTGTGGTGTTTCTATCTGGTAACTACACTAACTTCTGACTTACATGGCATAAGACCTTGACTGCACTGGGATTGTAACCACTGGCATAAAGCCCTGCTGTAGAAGTGACTTACACCAGCTCAGCTCACTCCAGTTTCAGGGTATGCTGCCCTGGTGTAAATCATGTCCATACAGGGGGATTGCACTGGCACAGCTACAGGAGCGGCCAAAGCCCAGTGTAGACCAGACCAAAGTGAGAGCAGAATTTGGACCTTCTCGTCTGTCAACCTCTCACATCAAAGGCAGGGAATGGGGAGCAGATGGTCACGACCAGGTGTGAACTGAATGGCTGATGCATCTCTGGTGAAAAGTTGCGCTGCTGCATTTTCGTATCAGAAGCAAAGCTGTGCTGGGGCGCCTGCTGCTCTGCACACCTGCTTGTTAACACATGATCCGTCCAAATATTGCAGTGTTCTTTCTCATCGGTATTAGAGCCAACCCCACAAACAAGCACAGAGACTGTACGTTTAAAAAAAAAATCCCTTCTGCAGTTACGCCGTCTCCTGAGTTCTGAGGCAGCAAATTGCTCCATGTGGACCACCCTGTGCCCACACGATTCCGGTTTCTTTGGGCTCCGCCTGCAAAGAGCTGGCTGCAGGATTGTGGCATGTCGTTGAACCGAAAGCTTTGCAGACAGGGCTCCCTTGCATTGTCTTCTGTAAGAATGAAGGGAGGTAACACTTGCACAGTAAAAAATAGCCCATTTAATTAATATCAGTATGACCATTATTTATTGATGAAGTGAAGCTTGCGTGTACACTATCAAAAATTATTTAGAATAAAATATTTAGTTCAGTAAAGCACTTTAAAAGTTCAGATGCAGGGGTTTGGAGGTGGAGGGGCCATGGTGACCTACTTTAAGTGTGAGCCTTTTTTGCAATGAAGAGTGATTAACACTAGCTGGAAGAAACCTCTGGAAGTTGCTTTACAATAACTTAGCCGACTTCTGAATAATTTCCCTTTAAGTTTAGAATGGAAATGTATCGCTTGTATCATAGCAAGTGCTAAGCCGCTCCACTTAGGTAGCTTTTCAATTGGTGAGTTTAAACATTGTGCCTTAGAAGCAGAGACCCTTTGGGGGGAGGGGTTGTTTTGGAGATCAGAATTGCATAAAGAGAACGTGTCGCTTCTGTGTGCATCCCACACACTGAGCTGGATTCTCCTCTGAGCTCCTGGGGCTTCACGACAGCGTCACTCCACCGACTTCAGCAGCGTTGCTCTGGATTGACGCTGCTACAGCCCGGAGAAGAATGTGACCCACTGAATCCATTGGTGGGAAACTGCATTTTGCTGGCTTTTGTTTTAGTCGGGGGCTTTGGCCTACGCCTCCTGCAAGAAACTTTTAATCTGGGATCAGGGGGTTTTCCTGCTTCTCCTCTAGAGGCACTAAAAGGTCATATGCAGATTAGTTCTGATTCAGTGTGTCTGTCTGGGGTGCAGGAACTGCTCCTTGTCGGATGGGTGCCCGTGTGTCAGTGACCTAGTCTGCCAGGATGTTAGAACTAATCTGCAAGGACACACTTTTCCCATCCTTCCTCAGGGCTGCTTTCCGCCATGATGCCTACAACAAAAGATGGGCTAGCGGGCCTGGGGCCGGGAAGAAGGGAAGAGTGGGTACGCTAGAAGTTTATATTTGGATATTTCCCTCTTCTGTCCCCTCAGTGTCGTTCATCATCTTAGGCTGCAAACCCTTTGGTACAGGCTGTCTCTACGTGTGTGTTTGTATAAGGCCTATTCTAATGGGGCCATCGTATAAGTAGTAATTAATAAAATAACTAGCAATCTTGGCAGGAATTTTAGCTTTTTTTTTTTTTTTGGTAAATACTTTGGAACTCAAGTTTATTTAAACTATCACACAATAAAAGCAACGGGCTTGATTCTCCATCACCATGCCCCTCACACGGCCATTCACACCAGTGCAAATGGGGTGTAAAGTGCTGCCCGACCAGGGTGGCTGCGTTTTGTGCTCTCTGCACTGGTGTAAAGGATTGCACAGGGAGCTGGGTGATGCAATATCAGACCCTGTGCATCCAGATCAGTTTCCTCTTAGGAAGAACCTCACTGCAAGGGATCATTGCAATGAGAACTGTAGGATTGCACTAGCCTTTTACGCTGCTGTCCCGGCTAGCAGGGCTGGAACAGCCTGGGAGACTTGCCGTTCAAGATGCATTCTGTGTTGTAGCCGTGTGGGCCCCAGGATATTAGAGAGACAAGGTGAGTGAGATAATACCTTTCTATTGGTGAGGAGCCGGTCCCAGTCAGGATGCAGTCACTGTAATAGTCAACTGTTAAAGTGGTAGCATAGTCTGTACCTGGCTGTACAGAACTAAAAATAGCCTGAGCAAAAATTAAAGTAAGTAATTTTGAATATTCAACTGGAACTTTACCACCAGTTTTGAGTCCCAGTAGGAGCTGATCCCACTGGGAGCTTTTTGCTGGAGGTTCTGATTCCCAGGAGTTTTTGGACAATGTTTGTTTTTTTGTTAGGGCAGGGGGAGGCCTGGCTGGGCTGGTTGGTTTTGTTTAGGAGGATTTTTTTTTTTTTTGGTAAATGTGTTTGTTGTTGGGTTTGCATCACAGGGGGGTTGTGTTTGTTTAATTTGTGCATACCAGAGGGACCTCCAGTACTGTGAAGACTTTGGGTGAAGTCAGTGGCAAAACTATCATTAACTTCAGTAGGGGCAAGAATTCACCCTTTGTCATCAGGAATTTCTGAACTGGTTGCAACAGAATTGGAAACTGCAATCAAGGTCTGGAGGGAGCTAAGTAGGATTACACTGGCTCAACTGTATGGATTAAGGATCTTTTAAGGCAGAAGAAAACACCACTGGATTACAAGGTTTTGGGGGGCTTTTAATCTGAGTTCAAATTTATGTAACTTTTATTCCTGTCAGACGCCCACGCACCAAGACATTTTCTTTGTGTAAAAGTGCTTTAGAAATCAATTCACATCATTATATTGATAATCCAGTTTGTTACTTCAGTGTTATTTTTCTGGACCATGTAACTGATTAAACAATTATTTCCTGGTCACTGAAGCATTCTCCTGTTCCTACTGAAAGAAAAGCTTCCAAATATGTCGGTTAAAAGGACAGCACAGGAGAGGCTACTGCAGGCAGAAGTTCTGCATCGGAAGGTCTAATATTGCATTCAGAAGACTTGAGAGTGTTTAATAGAGGGCTCACATTTTATGTTTGAAATCACAAAATAGTTTAAAAATGAGATGAGATTGTGTAGCTCTGAGTGGTTGAATTTTGTCTCCCGTGGGTTAATTTGCCCCCTGTTTGGAGAGGCAGGGGTCACACAAGCAATAACACTGAGTGGTGTATTGAATTAAATTAAAAACCAAGAGTACATTACAGGGAAAGAAATTTCCCCACACTGGAGTGCGCTTAGCGTTTCTCTAGGGTTTTACTCCGGCTGTAGAAATGTTTTAAAAGGGTGAGCAATGTCACATTCTTGCTGGGAGATTTTATTTTAGACTTTGATCCGATTTTAAGAAAATTCCATAAGAGCCATCTTGCGATTACCCCACAGCTGTCAAAGAGAGAGAGTACATAAGCCCCATTTCCGACATAGCTTGGGCCACCATGGAGCTAGTATCCAAATCTGGCCCCTGCATCCTTTCTAGATTGAGAATCTAAAGATACATAGTTTTGCAGGTGTTAGCCTGTTTCTAAAGATAAATCATAGAGACACAAAGGGTGTGTGTGTGTGTGGGTGTGTGTGTGTGTGTGTGTGTGTGTGTGTGAGAAAATTTTTTTCATCGAGTTCAAAGGTCCCTAGGAAGACACAGCACAATCTGAGCATGTGTAGGCTGCTGGGCCAGCGCTCTCACAGCGCCTGCAAGGGGTCGGTGTTCGGGTGCTGAGCTCTGCAGGCAAACAGATGCTTGGGAGCGCTGTGGAGGCAGCACGTTGAACCCTGCAAGGAGAAAGCATCTTCCCTCGCAACTAAAGTGCCTTTTTCCGCCTGAGGAGGGGCGAGCCCGGGATGCGGTTCTCTCTCCTGTGGTGGGGAGATCCCCCAGGGCTCCCCTGCGAGAGGCTGTGGATCAGCATTCCACACGCTGCTGGGTTCAGAGTAAAAGGATTTTTAATCTGGAGCTGAACTAGGAGAACACCCGATTTCATTACGCGATTAATTCCATGGGTGTTAATTGAAGTGGCCCAAGCAAACCAGGGAGAGGGGATTCCAGTAACCTGGTCCCACAAACGCTCCACCTGCCAACCCTCCTTAGCAGGGAATTGCATCATCGCGACAAAGTCTCCTTGGCACAGTGTATGCAGGAGCAGAACCGTTGGAAGCAGCAGCGTTTTAGTGCAAGGGCTGCGGGGAAGAGCTCTCTTTCATGGGTGTCCGATAGACAATGGGATGCCGGGGTAAAATAGAGAGCTCTGCGTCAAAGCAAGCTCCATACTAGGTCATTTCTGTCCCTCCAGCCAATCTAAAGTCCTTGTTTAAATTGTTCCTTTAGTATTCCCAGAGCTGTTACATTGCACAGCCCTGCTGTCCTGTTTGGCTATCAGGTGGGTCCTGAGAGCAGCAGGATCTGCTCCAGGCATGGCAGCGTGCAACGTCCTGTCTGCTCAAGGCAAAGCCAACGCTGATTAATTCTTCTCTTGCTACTTCCATGGTCTTTCCCCCTTTTGAATTAGCTCGAGGGGAAGGGATCCGTTTCCGTGGTCGAAGTCCTAGGAACCTGACCTGAAACCTTGCTGTGGCTGTTGGAGTTTGGGAGCTCCCAGCACATCCCGTGTTGCTGGAATGTGCAGCCTGGTGTCCTGTAATGTCCTCCCTTTTCTCATGCCACGTCTACTGGGGGGAGAGGCTTTGTGTGTTTTATTAGCAGATTCCTCTGTACTCGCCTGTAGATGCAAAGCCACCAGTACCTCTCTTGAAATGGTCATGGTGAATTTTACCTTCAAAGGCAAAGAATAAAAATAGATTTTAGAACAACCGCCAGGAAAAAAGCCAATCCAACCCATTCTTATGAAAACACAGCAAACTGCCTAGGTCCCAGTCTATGAAATCGTTGGCTCTTGTATTTGAAACTGTTACATTTCTGCTTTAAAGCTTAATAGGACGTTTGTTTGTTTGTTTGTTTGTTTTTTCAATGTGTAGCAAATACAAGCAGGGTCTCTTCATTCTAGCACTCGAGTAGTAATATTTAAATGCTGCTTTACAGACATACAGGAGGGAGGTCTCTGCTTCACCCAATTTACTATCTAAATTTAGCTGTTGTCACTATTCATCACAATATTTGGAGGTGGAGGGATAGAGATGAGAGGGAGCAGAAAATGAGGGGAAAGGGAACCCCGCCCCTTGAGAGACCATTAGCGACCCACAGAGCAGCTGCATGCAGCACATGTACTAACACCAACAGCTGTCTCTAGTTATTCTTCCATGGGAGAAGTAGCAACCTACCCCCTTTTGTTGTTAATGAATTGCTGAATGTTTCCTGCTCAGCTCACTGGCTACCTAATTGACTTAGCTGAGCCTGGGAATCAAGCAGGATCAGTGGCAGCAAGTCACGCTGCCCTCTTCGCTTCAGAAATCCAGCCCTGGATCTGGCAAGGAAGCACCTATCGTAGGGGTCAGAGAGAGAGAGAGAGACAGGAATTCCTCTGCAGGGCTCAAGAAGCAGAAGAATTTGGGGGCTTGGCTATCCTTTTACCTTAAGTGAAGGACCGATGGATGTTTGCTTTGCCTATAACCAGCTGGGTCTGAATGGCCTGGCTCCTGTGCGTGTGGAAACCTGCAGAAGATTTTTTACCTAACAGAGTTGAAAGTCTGACATTAACAATAAACAGCAGTACAGCGTAAATATTTATTTATTTGCAAGCCACTGTGTTTAACTTAGTGGCAAACAGCATCCATTAAACTTTGAAAAGCGACTTCAGAGAAACATCAAGCTGCACTGTCAAGGGTGGGAACAGGGAAAGCATTGAATGGCAGAAGGATGCAAGCTGGGAAGTAAATGGATTTGACTCTATTATTTCTTAACCCTCCCAGTTCATTTAGTTGTGATTTTCCCTGGCAGACTTTCTCCTATAGCAGAAGGTTACAATTGCAAGAGCTGCATCTTTGTCGTGTGGTGCTTTCGTTTTGTTTTGTTTTTGGGGGGTTTCTGAAAATTCTGTATTCCTGGGGAAAACACTTCCAACCCGTTTCCTCCTCCAGCCCTCGCGGGGAGAGAGGGCAGCGCGCTGTGGAACAGAACTCTTCTGAGAGCTAAAGGGGGGGAGGGGATTTCTGCAACCCAAAGCAAGCGAGGACACTATGCAGGTTTCTTTTGTATGCTCAGAGCACAGCATAAAGAGCCGGAGTGCGGACGATCGACTGAACAGACAAAATGCCAGCAGTCCCAGCCTTGGCACGCGTAGCAAATTCCGAGCAGTGGCCATGGTTGCCCGGAGTCTGGGGCAGCTATCTGTGCAAAATGCCCCATCCTCAAGTGACTCCAGCGTGAAACAGCCGGGAATGAAATATAGGTATGGAGAAGACAGTGCTCTCCCTTCTGCGGAAAGAGAGTTTCTTGGCCTCTTGTTTAGATGTGTTTCTAATTTCACTGTCTACTATACATGTTGGAATGGGGGCACACGGGTGTGTGTTGTGTTGTGTTGCCTGACTACGTCTATACATTTTCAATGGTACAAATGCTGAACTCGGTGTGCACTGTCCTACTTCTCTCTATTTCTAGTAGTTTGCTGTTTTTCTCCTTTAGGTACAACCTTGCGAAGGGTCATCATCTGCTCTCGCTTACACTGCTGTAAAACCAGAGCACTGCCACTGAATTCATTGGAATTATTTCCAGTTTACACCAGCCTAAATGAGAGCAGAACGTGACCCTAAGATTTGGTTTAGGGTTCAGCAGAATTCCTGTTAGCGTTGTTGTTGCTAATTCTCAGACATTCCCGGGGGTCAGCAGCCCACCGATTCCTCATTTGATAGCAGACCTTTGTATTCTGTAATGTCACCAAACGTTTTCTGATGCTTCCACCTTTTTCTTTGGAGCCCCAATACATGTGCTGTGGAATAAGAGGGGACTGTCAGTCATACACTGTACCGCTGTTGATCTGTGTTTAGTGATCTGAAAACTAAACAAGACAGACATAACATGCTCCAAACAGCCGTGCACCAAGGGGTTAGTGTGTTAAACTGCCATGACGTTTCAATAGGGAGATGCCAAGAAGTTTTGTGTGTCTGAAAGAACAAGAATAACATGTATGTTGTACTTTGGCTAATATTGGCATGTGTGACACTTCATACAAGATGTGAATAGCCATGCCAAATATGTCAGGCAGAGACACATCGCTCGGGTGGTGTGAGCTGTACCAGATTATCTTGTCATGCTCAATAACAAGCCATTTTTGCTCCGGTCCTCTGTAGTCTTCTAAGCAGTGTGTGTATGAGTGAGATAGAGACAAAGAACGAATACATGGGAGAGGTACCGCCTTAGATTGCCAGGGATCTACTAGCTGAGAACCTCGGGGTCCCCTCTCGGTCCTGTATGCACCTCTCAATTGAGACCCCTGAATGCTAGATCTGTATTCGCATTAAGTAAAAAATTGTAACAGACAATTTTATCTAGAAACCATTCAATACATGCTTTGAAAAGTTCAGCTGAAAATTTCTTTAAATGCCTGACTCTAGAAATTTGCTGTCTTAGATGGAAAGGTTGAAGAACTGTAGCGTGTAAGTTTATAAGCATCTTCCAAAGGCAAGATAGATCATAAAGACCAAAGTAATTCCAATACCAAGAGCATTAGTTAAACTTCCTGGATTGCAGAAGATTAAGTCAACCATAGCATTGCTGGTTGGTTGGGTTTGTCAGTGTATTAGTGGTGGATAAAAACATGCTGTGCAATATACTGGCCAGCAAAAGCAGCCTTTCTCCTCTCCCATCCTTCCCCCACTACCCAAAGAGATCGCCTCTTCCTGTGTAAAGATCTTAAAATGCTGAGTGAAAAATAAACAGTGTAAATGTTATTTATTTGGCAAAGATTTTCAGGAGTGACCAACCATTTTTTGGTTGTGTCGCTTTTTGGGTGCCCAACCTGAGAAACCTCAGAGGGACCTAGCATCAGCGGGTGGGTTTTCAGCCCTTTCTGAAAATCAGCCCCCTTCTAAATCAGCCCCCAGAAACGCAAGCCACTTTGAAAATCTCAGCCTTGCAACATTTGAATGTTTCTTACTCAGTATTTATCCCCTTTGCCACGTACCGGAGATGGATACACTGCCTCCCACGTAGTCCGGAAGCTAGAGACATATGTCCCAGAGATGGATACACTGCCTCCCACATAGTCCGGAAGCTAGAGACATATGCTATGTTGGGTCCTATTTCTCTCTAGATTGTAACTTGCATAGCCAATTATTTGAGACAGAGTTCTGCTGAGGTGAACGTAGACTGGTGGTAATGTTGGGGGACTCCCAGAACAGGGAGAATTTGGGCTTCAAAAAAATTCCACTATCCTTCTGAAGACTGTTCCCCATCAAACATGTGAATCAGAAATGTTGATTCATTATGTAGCTTATTCACTCCCTGGGAGGCGAGCATGGTTTTTAAAAAAACGAACAAAGTACTGAAGGATTGGGCAGTGTAATCTGCTGGTACATGTTTAATATTTTGAAAAACACAAGCAAACGTCTGTTACTATCCTCTTCCAGTGCTGAGGAAGGGAAAAGATCTATCCGCTTCCTCATGGAAGTGTCCCTTCATCGTTAGCAGCTTCCTGGTAGTACTGAATGAATACTCCCTTGCTGTGTGGTGCCTCTTTTTGCTAGGGCTGTGTTAAACCACTGATAACACAGGTTATTAAGGGAGTACGGGTGTCAACCTGTTTGACAGTGTGTGTTTGTTTTGTCTTTTAAACTAAATTGTACATACATACAGCTTTAATACAAGCCTTAACTTCTACACCAGTGGTCCCTGAACTTTTTACCTTGTCCCTCCTACCCCTCCGGGCCAGGAGCAGGGCTGTGACTCCGGGAAGGGGGGACACAGATGGGGTAAGGAGGCCGAGGCTAGGTCCACAGCTGGGGGCAAGAGTGGAGCCTCAGCTGGGGACCAGGGCCAGTGGCCGGGGCCCTGGCAACCAGGAATGGAGCTGGGTGGCACTCCCTCCCCACCCCCATGGGGGCTGGCCCGAGCCCCAGCCATGCCCCCCCCCCAAACATTCCTCCATGTCCCCCTAGGAGGGCACGCCCCACAGTTTGGGAACCTCTGTTCTACACAGGGAATCAGACTAGTATAACAGGACATGAGGAATATTAACCATCATCTATAGTTAATAACTATTATTATTACTGTTTAGATTTGCTCTGTTCCCAAATCCTAGATCCCTTGATCAAATTGCTGCTTGCCTGAGGCTTCAATCCAGAGATCACTTTATTTTCGATCCCAGTCCCTGAAAGAACAATCCTGTATCTGGGCTAGTTTCATAAATAGAGGATTTTTTACTGTATTTCATCATAGACAGTTGGCTAAGAAAAGCTATGGTTCGCCGACTGGCGGTTCGTCCACCGGGCCCAACTCAACTGCGTTCCCCTCAACAGAGCCGTCCGCCACAGCAACCGGGACAAGCGCTGCAGGAAGTGCGGCTACGCCAACGAGACCCTGCCCCACATCCTGTGTGGATGCAAACACCACTCTGGAGCCTGACGGCACCGACACAACGCCATCCAGAACCGGCTGGTGAAAGCCATCCCGCCATCCTGGGGAAGATCACCATCGACTCCGCCATCCCCGGAACGGACAGCCGACTGCGACCCGACATTGTCATGACGGACGCAGAAAAGAAGAAGGTCCTCGTGGTAGACATCACGGTGCCATTCGAAAACAGGTCACCAGCCTTCCACGAGGCCTGAGCACAGAAGGCGTTGAAGTACACCCCACTGGCCAACACCCTGAGAGCCCAGGGCTACTAGGTCCAGATCCACGCCCTGATTGTGGGAGCCTTGGGTGCATGGGACCCCCACAAGGAGCCGGTACTGAGAGCGTGCGGAGTCGGTCGACGCTACGCCCGGCTCATGGGACAGCTCATGGTGTCCGACACCATCAGGTGGTCCAGAGACATCTACATGGAACACATCATGGGACACCGCCAGTACCAGGTCGAGTAACCGAGACCGCCGACCAGGGAAATAACCCACTTCCTTCCCTGACGAACCGAGGGACGCACCCCATCCATGTACTTATTATCTACACCGATACTGACTTGGACTCTTAATACATTCCACGGGTAGCGTACCCGAGCCCACTTATCCACTGACCCTCTAAAAACTCCCGCACCCCAGTCTGGATCTATGCTGGTTATGTGATATGTATGTACCTCGTGAACCTTGTAACTGATACTTGCAATCCCCCATAACCCAAGCCCGACCCCAGATGTACAGTATCTTGCCTCCTAACGTGTGTAAATTTGATTTTAAACATTAACTTTAATAAAATATTTGAGTGTCAAATCATTAGGCGCTCCAGCTATCTAGAAAAATGCCTCGTCACTGAACTAAAGAGCAGCTGCGTTCCTTACTGTAAGGGCAGGTCTACACTAGAAGTGCTTCATGGGCACCGCTGCAGAGAAGACTGAGAGGGGACATGAGAACAGTTTCCAAGTACATAAAAGGTCGGTACAAGGAGGAGGGAGAAAAATTGTTCTTCTTAACCTCTGAGGATAGGACAAGCAGCAATGGGCTTAAATTGCAGCAAGGGAAGTTTAGGTTGGACATTAGGAAAAACTTCCTAACTGTCAGGGTAGTTAAGCACTGGAACAAATTACCTAGGGAGGTTGTGGAATCTCCATCAATGGAGATTTTTAAGAGCAGGTTAGACAAACACCTGTCAGGGATGGTCTAGATAATACTTAGTCCTGCCGTGAGTGCAGGGGACGGGACTAGACACCTCGCGAGGTCCCTTCCAGTCCTATGGTTCTGTGAAGACGCTGTATGCCAATGGGAGAAAACTTAATGCCCCTGTTTATAGCTTCCTTCCTTTAGTATCTAGGGATCTGTATTGTACTTTGAAGCCTGCAAATGACTCTAGTTTCTGCTGGACTGTGTGGTGGCTGCTGCTGCTGCAGTGTGTTACTATATAGCTTTCCTTTCCCCTGGTCCTTTTATTAGTGGAGGTTGTTAACCATTTAAAGCGGTAAAGGCCTCCGCCTTTCTGCAATGAACCAGCCTTCCTAGATGTGCTTACTTCAAAGCTGTAGACATGACGGGAGGAGACTCTAAGCTGAGAAAATGGAAAAGTCCAGAAAAGTTTTAATGGCTGGGTTATTAGTCTTTATCATTTGAATAAATGGATATTTTTTTAAGCTGGATGTCAGTCGTAGAAGTTAAAGATGGAAAAGGTCTTAGGTGATCCTCTAGTCCAGGGATGGTCAATTTATTTTTTGTCAGGGTCCAGATTTCTTGGTCAAGGTGTAGTCAAAGTTCAGACTCCAGAGAAAATAAAAACAATAACAACAACAATTATAATAATAATTAATAAAAAGATTCCAGGGTCTGTTCCAAAGGGTCTGGTGGTCCGGATTTGCCCTGCAGTCTGCCTATTGACTATCCCTGCTCTAATCCATCCCTAGCCAGTTCAGAATCAGTCCCTAAGGTGTATTCTCCAGTGCTGTGTTCAGGCCAAGTTTTCAATATCTCAACCTATAGAGCTTCATCCATTTCCTGAGCAAACCATCCTTCTGTCTGATAAATGTCACCATTATGTACTTCTCCCTGGCACAAATACAGTATTGCCAAAGCCACGTGAAAAAAATCTTTTCAGTAGGAGCCACATCACTCTATCGTAGTTAGCGGTAGAGCACCAGCCATGGGTGTGTCTGGCCACATGGCCGTGTCTGGCCACGTGGCCCAAACTTGCTTAACATTTTTATTTCGAAGTAGGAGTAGATCTTGCAGCTGAGACAAATTAAATGAGTTCCACTTGAAAAGCAGAAGTGTAGATCAACACGTGAAGCTACATGAGTTACATTCGACTCTCTCACCAGTTCAGCCTCTGATTTCATCAGGGTTGCATCCGTGCATGCGATAGCAGTATTGGGTACTTCTCATTGCTAGTTCATACAGCTTCTACATGGCTTGTAGCAGAGCTGCCCTGAGGGCACTCGACCGAAACTGAAATACAGAGTAAAGAGAGCGCCCCCCGAAGGAACTCTTCTGGTTCTTCACATCTTAGGACACATCTACACTACAGCGCTACACCGATGCCGCTGCGCTGCTGTAGCGTGTCTGGTGAAGAAGACACTCGATGCCCACGGGAGAGCGCTCTCCCGTCGTCATAATTACTCCACCTTGGGGAGAAGCATAAGCTATGTCGGCAGGAGACGGCGCCAGTGTGGATAGCACAAAACTTGCGTCTCTGGGGGGGGCTTTTTCACACCCCTGAGAGACGTAAGTGAGATCGACTTAAGCAGTAGTGTAGACCTGCCCTTAGAGACCAGCTCTACTCCGAAACAGCCGCAATGCAGAGAACAATCTGGGGACTTAAAGGCAAGTGAGCATCTCATGCCAGTTTGTTTTACTAAGCGCGTTTTCTTATCTTTTCATTTTTATTTTTTAAACAGGGTTCCTAATGTGACACAGGAATTGAAACGCCACCCGGGTCTAACATGCAATATTCAATAGCAGTGAAATATGCAGGGGCTAAATGAAGTGCACCAGTGCTTTCTGATAGCTCACACTAACCGTTCCATTAGTGTTTTTCATGCAGTTGAGCAGACCTGAGCTAGAGCTAATGAAGGCCATTCACTTGGCATGCTTTTTCTAGACACCACTTACTCAATGTTATGCTTTTGTGCCACTAGAAAATATCTATGCAAATCAATTTTTTTATAATGCTTTAAAGATTTTAAACCCCAAATTGAACTAGTTTATTGAGAGAGGGAGCAGCATGTGTTCTGGACACACGACCAGGAGTCAGGAACTCCTGGGGTCGAAATCCCAGCTGTGATATTGGTTTCCCCTGTAGCTTTGGGTGAGTCATAGACTCTTCTCATGAGTGTTCCCTTCTTAAAACTGAGGTTAAGTTATCTGTATCATCTTAATTAATATTTTAAAGGCATTTGAAAATTGAAAGAGTCAAATGAACATTGTAGAGTTCATATCTGCTCACCAAATTATATACTCGTTGTAGACGTCATTTGTTTCCAGCTATTAAATTTTTACCCTATCTACTCTGAATTTTCAATTTGCATTCTCTCTCTCTGTGTTAAAAACACCGTTGTTGTAAAACTGCTGTCAGAAAATAGTTGGATGCCATAATGATTCTGGCCTAATCATATAAATCAGATTGAATGAGGTCACTGCTACTGCCACTTTAAATTATTGTGGAAATGTAGCATGCAGAGTTTCAGCAACCGTCTGTTATCTAATAAGTGAATTTTATATCTGAGAAGCTTGCACTTGCTGTTTTATTTTCCACTAAAATGTGTCTGGTTTTCCATGTTTAATTGTCATAGATAGTTTCAATTTTATACTCATTTTTGGAGCTCTAAGTAATTGCCCAGGAAAAGAGTATTGTGTGATACAAATAAATTTCTTGAAATGCCCTTTTCCCGGTTTTATTCTGTCATATATGGTTAATTTGCAAGTAGAAAAAGCTGATTTAATATTAAAAATACCTGTTAAGAGATTTCCCATGCTTTCACTTTTGTTTTATCCCTGCAGATGTGCTGTATGCGAAATTACACATTTTCTGTTGATACTCTCAAGTTGCAGAGTGCTTTTGTTTTTCAGTTGGCAATAACTAACTGTCTAGTGTCTAAGAAACAGCATCCTTTCCATTCCTACTGACTCTGTGTTTGTTAAGTATCAGGGGGTAGCCGTGTTAGTCTGTATCTACAAAAACAACAAGGAGTCTGGTGGCACCTTAAAGACTAACAGATTTATTTGGGCATAAACTTTCGTGAGTAAAAACCTC
>NW_020665065.1:1964815-2037953 GCF_002925995.2 Terrapene triunguis | reverse complement strand
AGACTAACAGATTTATTTGGGCATAAACTTTCGTGAGTAAAAACCTCGGGTGCATCCGAAGAAGTGAGGTTTTTACTCACGAAAGTTTATGCCCAAATAAATCTGTTAGTCTTTAAGGTGCCACCAGACTCCTTGTTGTTTCTGTGTTTGTTGTCTCTTTAGATATTTATCTCCTGTTTTGGTTGCAAAAATAGGAAAATAATAATGTTTCTTGACATTATCAATTGTTATCTAATACCTCATTTGAGTCAGGGAAAAATCATTCTTTATCTTCTCTTCCTTCTTTAACTAAATAGCTTCTCAATTCATGGCCTTAATTTTGTAGCCATCAAATTGGGTTTAGAGGGGGTGACGCCTTCTATCGTTTGTTTCATTGATTTCATCTCGAGGATGGTCTAGATAATACTTAGTCCTGCCTCAGTGCAGGGGACTGGACTAGATGACCTAACAAAGTCCCTTCTGGTTCTACATTTCTATGATTCTATCTTTGTGCTGCTGATTTCATATTTTCATTTCTGTCACCGTTTTCTTATAAACACAAGGTAAAATTATGAATAAACTGGATTTTTCTCTCTCTTCCTCATGGTTATTTCATTCCTTATCATGTTCTCATTACCTTCTTGCTTTTCTTTTGTTTTGTTCTGTCTCTTTTTACTAGGCTAGAATATGGTCACCTTAAGCTCTTTAGAGCCCTGCGACCCAGGTTGGTAGGTTTGTGGGGGGGTTCCCAACCACCGGGTCACCTCAGAACAGTTACACTAGCTGTTTATTCCAGGTAATTTTGCAACATGTGTCCTCACTCACTGTCTGTCTGTCTCTACTATGTGCATCTTCCATCCATGCTAACTCAGCTCTTGTAACTCACAGATCTGCCCCAGGCTCTTCAATCCTTATTATTTTGGGGGTTAAATGTGCTCTTGTAAAGGGACTAATGTAATCATACCAGCTTGTGATTTTGTACCTGTTCGATGACCAACATGAGGTTGGTTGGTTGCGAGGGGGTTGTTAAGTGTCATGCCAATAACCACGACTTACTGAGTTTGCATGTTCTTTATAATACACCTGGTGCACTGTAGGGTGTGCCCTTCATAACATTCTTACAATAATAATGCAGCCTTCTTTTCAGCGTTTCACTTTATCAACTCAGTACAAAGACCAAATAGTCACATAGGCAAAACTAGAAAATCCAGACCACCACCACCATAAAAACGGTGTGTGTGTGTAAGTAATTAGAAAGAACAGGATAAAAAAGTCGTCATTAAAATTGTACTGAAATTATCTTCCAAGAACAGTGAATGCATAGGATAAAAGTTATTTTTAATGCCTTTTATTTAAAATGGCTTCACTAGCATTGCCTTTTTGACAGTATGGAGGTCTCTCTTCCTCTATCTATACATGCATACATATGTAGCTGCATAATTTCCCTGTAGTGAAAACAGTAATTTCATTTGATCAGCAGTTTAGGAGAAGTGTTATCAACTGCTGCTCCATGCTGGTGCCTGGGGAATACGTTGTACTCATGGTTCATTCGAAGACAAGAGCTTAGCTAAACACTTCCCGTACACAGCACTTTGTGTTGATTGGAGTGCAACTGAAGGGCACCGAAACCCCTGTCCTTTCTGTTTATAGTTCTGGAAGCGGATGTTCCTGTGATGTTTGCCGAAGGGATGGGGATTGGGGACACCACACATAGCATCTGTCCCATGTAGCTATGGCACATCCTATTTCTGACATTTCCCGTGGCTATTAAGAGGTGTTTCTCTTTTTCAGAAATCTTGGGAAATCGGGGTTGCGAGTGTCCTGCCTTGGCTTAGGTAAGTGACTCGATCGTCAGGTGCACTCTCTCATACCTCTCCTGTGTCCTCTTCACAGTGATTTCTCCCTCGGTTATTTAAGTAAGAGACAGGCCCCCAAGGTGGAGGTGGCAGGTGAAGGGAGCTGCACCTTTTGCATCCATCAGGGCGATGTTCCTCTGGTTCCATGTTGCATTAAAAATGGATGACCTGAAACCGGATCCAGCTACCAGTGCAGCATTTCCCTGCATTGTCGTTGCTAACTGCCGGTTACCGAGTAACCAGATCTAACCACAGATTTCTGTTCTGTCCTAAACCTCGGCCTCTCCCCCAGTGAATCAGCCTGGATTGTGGCCTCGCAGACCAGCATGGTTACCAGACTCTGAAATCCTCCTGTGCCCTTAGTGCATCTTGTATTCCCGATTGGTTTTCTGTATTAAAATATATGGCGGTTACAAGTTTACCTGGGGTGCTGTCATGGATGGGTTCACAAACAGGCATCTCTTTGCGTCTGCTCCTCAAGAGACCCATGTGCTCATGCCATTTAAAAGTAACATTTGTGCCACTTGCTGCATGTGGTTGTCAGAGCTCTTCAGCGTGGCACACGTCACGCTAGAATTTGGTTTGCAAAGACACCAGCCCTCAGTGAGGGCTAAGTCCACGCTCAGTTTAAAGCTCAGCGGTGACCTGCCGAGGCCACTTGGGCTCTCTTTGGCTTCTTTGTGATGTATGACGCAAGTTGGCCAGGTTGGGGAGCGGCGTTCTCCTTGTTCGGTGCTTTTTATAGAAATAGCAGAAACATCAAGTGTAGTTGCCGTTGTTTTGCTGGAGTAGCTGCTGTGTGTGTGTCTTGGACAATGTCTGAGCGACAAGGGACTGACACAGCTACAACTACACTGCCTGCCACAACTGGACAATGTTGATTTAGTTTAAGCTCTCACACCTTCATTGCAAGGTGAGCAGTTAAATCTTTTGACAGAAGCTTCCTGTATCCAAAACGTTAATGAGCCCTAGAAGTTAAATAAGTATGAACAAAAAGAAATCGGGGAATTAAAGAATCTGAGTAAAAATCCCATCTCTTCAGCTGATCAACTTTCCCTGTCTTGACTTTTACCTGTCCAGTCCCCAGAGACTCTCACCTTGACATTTTAATGGAAAAGACAAACAGAAAACTAAAATGTTGCTTGTTGCGGGGAAGAGAAACATATAGGCCTTTTTTATCCATCATAAAGAAGGAAAAAGAACATGCCTACGATTTTTCCATTGTAGGTCACTTTTAAAAGAAAAGCAATTTGAGTCACTGTCATGAAAATGAAGCATCTGAAAAATGTAAACAGTGAAAATCTGTTTCTCTTGTCTGAATGAAATTTTATCAAACTTTCATAAAAAGCATTTTCCCCTGGGCTGATAACAAGCCTGAGAAATCTCAGCCCAAAAGGTAATTTGTTTTTCAGGTTTATCAATGTCTGAAAAGGGGGGCATAAACCAGAAGTGTTTTATCAGCCCTCACGATAGCATTGGTAGTACAGCACTTTATCTCTTAAAAGACACCAACAACTCAAGATAGCTGCTGCCCCCTCACAGCTTAGTGCAGAAACAAATGTCTGTCTCTTCGATTGCTATCATTCAGATGGACTGCAAGGAACAACTTAACCTCTTTCTTTATATGAAACAAGCTACACGGCATTGTTCTCGCTTCCTCATGAACACTCGTGTTCAGCGCTTCCAAGTTAAGATCCTTCAAGAATGATCCACTCCTGAGCTGTAGTTTGCAGAGAGTTTGTGCAGATTTCAGAATCTGCTGTAATTGATTATATCCAGACAAAGAGTCACTTAGCACGAACTGAAAACTGTGCTCCCTGTTCACCTGTGACAAGTTAGAAGTATCCACAGGCAAGTGCCTTGGACTTCTGCAGAATCTAGCTTTTCATTTTAACAAAGACTAACTTTCTAGACATTTGGTTGCTCAGATAACGTTCCAAATGTGGCGTGAGTGCAACCAATGCACCCTTGTCTTCCTAAGGGCTTGCCTACATGGGAAAGTTATACTGGTATAAGGAAAGGTGTGAATTTAAACCGCTATAGTTATACCAGTAGAACTCCCCATGTGGACCCTCTTATTCTGGTAGGGGGGGTCTTTTTCCAGCTTAGTTTGTCATTTTGGCTTAAAAAGCCATTCTTATTCCAAGACAGGTATGTCCACATTGGGGGAGCTGTACCTGTTTAACTGTTCTGTATAACTGGGAAAATGTCATGTGTAGGCCAGCACTAAGTCTGCAGAGAAGCTGCCCCAGTACCTCTGTGGCTCCTCGTGCCTTTGCCAAGCTGCAACAGAGCTAAAATTGGGCAGCATCGAGAAAGCTCTGGGTATCCACTATCCACTAGAATAGGGAAGGCAACAGCGTGGCGAGGAAATGGCAAACGGATGAACTTTTACAGGTTCCTAGTCTGGGGATTCATGCTGTAATGTCAGGCAGTGGGGTCATTACAGGCAGACGGGTCTCCACTAGCAAATCGAAAGTGGTTTAGTTAACTGTTCCCTGCAGGTTGTTGGCTGGGAAGGGCAAGTAGGTGTTGCAAATGACTGGCAAGGGCAGAAGTACAATGCTCCATCCCAGTTTGGTGAGAGGGCTTGACCTGGCAGGAAGGCGTTGGAGAACCCAAGCAGTTGGTATCCTTGAGCATCCACCCGGATGACAAAAGTCTTCTGCCTGAGTCAGGCAAACACATGAGAGAGAGAGAGACAGACAGTCTAAGTGTAACAGCAAGTGATAGGGAGGCCCTGAGAGCCTGGTTCGCTCACCCACCCACAGGCTTTGGGCAGGGATATTTCACATCCCAGAAGGAAGAACAGTGGGGCCAGCTTGGTATTGACAGACTAGCATAGGACTGACTGCGTTTGGATTGTTCCTGTGTTTCTCTGCTAGTGACCTACAGATTCATTCAATCTGGAGCTCCCTTTTCCATGTTTATTGTGCCTTTCAGAGCAGAGTTAAGTTGTATGTATTTTGTACTTGTGTTTTCAGAATGAGTGTTTTCCCTTCTTTCCCTTTATAGGAACATGGGTGACGTTTGGAGGGCAGATTACAGACGAGGTAAGAATTGTTCCCTGTTTTGTGCTGCCTACTCCAAAGATACAGTTCTTGTTTTAGTCTCCTTTCATTGTACTGAAAATCAGCTTCAGGAGACTCCATAATCTAGTTCCTTTTATTGGTTTAAGTGTTGCCAATGCCCTTTTACGTGGGAAATCTTCAGAATGAAGAAAGGTTCTGTAATATTTACCAATTTTCACTATAGAGATGCATAAATATTCATGTTTGTCTGACATATTTCAACTTTGTTTTTCAAATTAGCTAGATTCATTTTTATGATTATGGCCAAAAGAAACTAAAATTATCCTTTCTTTGGCTAATTATTATCCACCAAGACTAGTACTTACTGCTTAGCAAATAATTTGTAGCACATAATTGGAGAATAATTTCCAAGAACAGAGACTAAATTCAAACCAAATACTTTTCACAATTGTTCCAGGAGCAGTTTGCTCATGAGCTGTTTGTTCCAACTATCTAATATTCAAAATTAGAGATGCATTGGTTAGTTTAATTGGACACACAGGTCACGTGGTAGTCTTTGTGATCCCTAACTCGGTGAGCATAAGTCTTAGAACCAGTCTTTCATTGCTAATTACTTGTGTTTAAGAGTTCAAAATTCGGAGTCAGCACATAGTCTCAAATGACTTTCTATGAACACCCTGATCTATAAGGTGATTTTTCTGTAATATTTGTGGGAAATGAACACAAAAGGGGGCACAAACACAGCTGAATTTAACAGATGTTTTTGTTCAAGCAAATATCCCCAGAAAACATGTACAGCTCTGTTACATTGTACATGGATGTTGGAACATGCATCTCATGGGGATGGTGAAGTTTTTAAGTTAGTGCTGTTTCTGTGAAGCCAGACTTTCAGAAGATCTATTCAGTTTACCAGTAACATTTGTGAAACATGTGCTGCAGCTGTATCTTTCCCTGGTAATACAGACTAGGAGACAACTTTATAGCCTTCTCCATTCTGTGTAGTAAATGTATACAACGCAATACTTGCATCATGGTTTTTCTGAGCCAACAGATGCCAGCTGTAGTCTGAGCTAATACCATATAAATTAATTTTCTGAACACTGGATTATAAAAGTGGGAGGAGGAAAATCATATTGCAGGGTGTGCTTGGGATTCCCTGTTTTATATCCATAAGCTACTGAGTGCATCCTGATATGGGGGCAAATACCCTGGACTGAAAAATACATAGCGTGCAGTTTGCATGGTATTGCTGTGCAGTGAGACCAACTGTGGCTGCCTAGAGTTAGGCATCTAAATAATCAGATCACCTCATTAGGTGCCCAACTTTAGGCAGCCTAATTTGTAATGTTTGGCCTAAGCATGTTACCGTGTGCTGTGTTACACGTGTGTTTTAGTGATATAGAGGTCATGCCGAGGGGTTTCTGGGCTCCTGCTTTCTACGACGGGCTCTCTATAAACATTACAAATGTTTCTTTGCAGATGGCAGAACAGCTGATGACTTTAGCATATGACAATGGCATTAACCTGTTTGACACAGCAGAAGTCTATGCTGCTGGGAAGTAGGTACCTTCTCTGTTTCTCTAACCAGGAGACACAAGTAGATGTGTTTTAATAAATGGGTGATTGCTGTAAACATCCAGAATGACGCTTTCCCTGGCTACCCGACTTTCCCTGATCAAAGTGCTTTTACTATGTTATATTTTCTCCAGTATTTTTTCTTTTGTTCCGGAGTTCTCTAAAACGTGCACACACACCCCGGCCCAACCCCAAAGCGTCATGTCCTGGATTCCCTGCAAAGTCTCTTTGCTTTGCCGTTTGCTCTGCCAGAGGGGTCACGTGGCACCTGCTCAGTTCTGCTCTCACTCCCTGCTCTTATGGAGAGCAAAAGTGCAGAGCAGGAATGAAATCTGGGTCTCGCCTCAGCTGGTGGCCGGTGCTTACGCTCTAGTATTTCACCAGCTTTATTACAGCAGAGACTCCTGCCCCATAAAGTTTTTCTCCCAGAATGATGATGTCCCTTCTGCATTCCTTTGCCAGTGAAAATCCAGGTGTTTTTTTAGCTTCTAATTAAGTGCTCTTCACTATGGAGCGCACAGGCTGCGTCTTCACTGCAAAAATCCCAGTGGGAACAAGGCATGGGAGTTTTTACCTCATCTCACTCCCTCGAGGTAAACCCCATATTGGCAGGGAGAGGGGTATAGGGTTGAACTCAGCTAGCTACGTCAAAGTAAAAACAGCTTCATCTCCGCTTGGATTTTACATTGCGATAGGTATCCCAATGGAAAAACCCCTTCTGTGGCAGTGAAGAGACAGGCATAGTTAGAGCAGACGGGGAATGTAGACAATCAAGTCCTAAGCCCCAGCACTGCTTCAGCCAAGTGACAGATTGCAGATACGTTTTCCCTTAATCCCGCTGCTCTGGCCGTATCCCTCGGCCAGGGGTCCCATCTGATGCTCTGTTCATGACAAAGGAGCGATCGCTGGGGAGGAGTGCCAGGGTGCTCTGTCGTTGATGTTCTTCGCTCCTGCCGGGTTAGCCAGGCATTTTATGGTTTAAGATCTAAACAAAACCTTTGTTCGCCCAACAGAACAGACTGTTAAAGAGGTTGAGAAAAGTTGTGTGAAAAGTTCGCTGGCTCCAGTGCTGCTCCTGCCTGGCCAATGCTGTGAGAAAGGGCAGCGGCCGCGCCGCGTTTAGTCCCACACTCGGTTTGGGGGCAGGACGTAGTACGCGCTGGCCTGTGCCAAAAGCACTCCTGAGAGCCACCGAATTGTTACAGCCTGTCTGTGCCGGGAAGGTAAATTCACGTCGCTTGGTTCCTCGACACACTGCCGGCCTCGCCTCAGAAAACCCCTGTGGACTCTAGCCAGGCCTGTACACCCAGCCGGGTGCAGGGTCTTGTCCCTGCTCAGAAACGGGGCCCATATAAGTACCATAGATAGATAGCGGCTCACACTGCCATTTTCCACTGGCCCGGCACAGTCTGTGAATGAATGTATTTTATTTCTATTGGTTTCATTGCATGTGAAGCACTTATCCCTGACTCCAGGTGCTTTGACGGCGCTGAAACAGACAAAATCAGAGACAAACCCAGTTCTGCTTCAGGGAATGAGCTGCCTCCATCCTCTGGCCTACACACAGTGAACTGCTAAGGAGCCTGGGGCAGTCTGGACTAATAAGTGGGGGCACCTGCTCACAAGAGATGGAGATTTGGAAGGCAGAGGTTGTCAAGGGATTAGGATTGTACAAATTGATATGAAATGGTGCTTGAGCAGCAATAGCTAGTCTAATGTACACTGACTTTGACCAGCAGTTTACAGGTGTGCAAAACGAGGTTCTGCTGTGAACCAGAGAGGGGTGCATGGGCAACAATGGATTGGGAGGGACAATCAATAAATTACAAGCACCAGAGCCTGTCTCAATCGTTAGAAAAAGGTCACAGCCTGATGCTGTTGAAAAACGAAATAGAAAAAGTAGACGCCATGAGGTGCAGAGTGTTTGTTCCTGCTCTCACTAGGTTTCCGTGGCATTTGCTTGCATATTACTAGCAGGTGGTCTGAATCCCTCTCGGTGTAACTGGGCATGGTTTTTAGACAGGCTGGCAGTGCTTTTCCCTTTGTGTACGATATCCTGGTTCAACAGGTCAGACTGCGAGTAGCAGGGGAGCTGGGGGTTGGGCTGCCCCATCCTTTTCGCATCTACAAATATTTTTCTTCCGAAGTTTTTATTAAAGAAAAACTGAATAAAAAAAAGGAGTGAGGGGGCGAGTTTGCTGTGCAGTGTCTAAGGGGAGGTGATGGGTGATCAATACAGGGGGGCACACGAATGACAGCACACCCGGGGGAGCAGTGCAGTGTGCATTTGGTCTAGAGGCAAAACCCTACTGTGGAAAGAACTGCAAATTTCCTAATTCTTTCCTAGCTCAAGGCAAGCTCTACGGGTCATAACGACAGCCCTGCCTTGCTGAGAGCCCGGACAGTGAGGCTACCAGCACTGCCATGGTGCCAGTGTAGGGGTTTTCCCTACGAGAATTAATGAACTGAGTTCCTGGGGCAAGATCTCCCCTGCCCCCTTTACAGAAGACCCATGCACAAGTCCTGTGCGCCACTCAACTGCCTCTTCAGGCCTATGGGCCACGAGGCTGAGTGTCACCCAGAATGATTAAAACGTGCTTGGAAGCAGAAACGAACACACACCCCTCCAGATGTGTTTGAATGAACGCACTGATCTAGAGCCAGATCCCGAGAGTCTGGCTCAAACTCCTGTTGAACTCAAGGGTCTTCGAACCTGATGCTTGGGTGTTATCAAAGAGTAGCCTCCCTCTAATTTCCCGTGGCCAGAAAAGTTACATCTGGGAGTTAGCGTTGCCTCTGAGATTTAACAGATGCTTGCTCCTGTTTCAGTTCGGGTGGCTGAAAGAGTTTGAGATTGGTGCACTCCATGTTTTGA
Source organism: Terrapene triunguis (assembly GCF_002925995.2). Lineage (NCBI taxonomy): Eukaryota > Metazoa > Chordata > Testudines > Emydidae > Terrapene > Terrapene triunguis. The sequence goes on along the minus strand of NW_020665065.1, from coordinate 2,028,636 downwards.
TTGGCTGACCACAGCCTGTTCTATCTTCCTGTCTCACTGATTTGGTTACGCTGCCAGGTACAGCACTTCCTGACTAGCCCAGCTTATCTTCCAGGCCATCATGAGCAGAGCAGGACAGGGTTATTTTAATTCTTCTTTAACAACTACCAAGAAGCAAATTACAGCCACAAATTCAGAAACTTTTCAAAAAAGAATTAGATAAGTTCATTAATGATCTGGAGGATGGCATGGACTGCACCCTCAGCAAGTTTGCAGATGACACTAAACTGGGAGGAGTGGTAGATATGCTGGAGGGTAGGGACAGGATACAGAGGGACCTAGACAAATTAGAGGATTGGGCCAAAAGAAATGACTCCTGTGGGAAGTAGGGTTGGGATCAGTTAGTGAAGGGACGCAGCTCTGGCAGATGGGGGTATTAAATGTAATGTACATTGCGTTCTTGTCCCATCTCTGTTGCTAAGATGTATAACAAGCAATTACAGAGAGCAGTTCTTTATACACTGCAGGACAGTGCAAAGGAAGGAGGAAATTACATTGCCTGTGGCCAGGATATTTTTATCTTTGACCCTGACAAATGCCAAGAAAATTCCAGCTGTCACTTGATCCTGTACTGCAGTGTAAACAACATGCAGGATTCCTCCTTGTTCAGAGAGCCCGTTAATAGCCACTGGAGTGGGTGGGGCCTGGGGTAGCCTCGTTAGCCTCAAATTGTCTTGTTCTCCTTAGCTCCTTAATAACGTTTTAACACCCGGGATTTGAAATACATGGGATCCCTCTGTCGAGAGCCGATTTTCATGATTGAAATGGTTTGGACCTAATTTCTATACCAGACTGATGAAATCATCATTTGTGTTTCTCTCTCGTTGCAGGGCTGAAGTTGTGTTGGGAAATATTATTAAGAAGAAGGGTTGGAGGTAATTTTATTCTTCCTTAGGCCAAGTGCCACGTTAGAGCCACAGTGCTTCATTTTTATGCTTTGGGCAGTTTCCTTGATAACCACTGTGTTTGATACAGAAGGAAGGAAATGAACGGTAGGTAGCCAGGTGAAGAGTCAAATAACTGTACTGGGATTTGCAGGGAGTGGTGCATCTGTGAGCACCACATTTGGGACACGGAGTGTGAAATCCCCTCTCTGGTCCCTCGCAGTGATCGCTCCAGGGTAGGAGTGGGGCAGGGTAGGGGAATCTTTTACTGCTGCTGCCTGTCCTGGACTTGTTCCTGCGAATGAAGAGAGTTTCTGCCTTCTAGGTGGTTGTATCGGCATGAAATAATAACGCCGTTCTTTATGGCTGGCGTTCAGTCTTCTGGTAGCTCTGGGGCCCAAGGTGCATGCCAGACAAAGGTCTCTTAATCTCACTGTTTCCCCTGGTAAATCTCCATTCCTTTTCCTGATGGAGATGGCCAGGGCTCGTCAGTCCATCACAGCCTGGCACCTCTCCCCTGTCCTGGCTGGGTCAGAGCAGAGTGGCGTTTCTTCAGGGAGGTGTTCGAAGTGATCTCAAATTGTAAAAGCCACAAGGAAGAGCAATTTCAAATACCAGCTCACTGCAGTTGGGCATGAATCATTAATCATAGTAGGATTGTCAGAAAGTCTGTAAATCCTTCCCTCCCGAATGCCACAATTATCATCCCAGTCAGTGGTTATTGGGTACATTTTTCCCACTCAATTATTTATACTTGTCATTTTGTTCCCCTGAGATTGTTTCTTTGCATTAATTACCATGTGACTGCAGCTCCCAGTAATTAAAGGTAATTGACTTATTAGCAAATCCCACCAGGAGCTCTCCTGTCAGCGCTAGGAGGCGCTCTTTGGCACATCATCCTCTTCTTTTTCCAGCACCCAGGTCCTGAGCAAATTCGTCCATGTCTGCTTTGAGATGCCATTTGAGCCTGTTGGGGTGTTGCCTGCGTAGTTTTGTATGCCCTGTTTCACCACTGTCTCCGGGACCGTTCCTGGCCGCTCTCACCATGCATTCCCCATAAAGAACAGTCTTAGGCGGTCATGTTAGCAACATGGCCAACCCACTGTGGCTGGAGCCTTTTGATGATTGCAGTCACACACTGCACTTTCAGTCTTCTACAGATGTCGTCATTTCTTCGTCTGTCCAGCCTTGTCAGGCCTAGGATGTGGCGCAGATGCCGCACTTCCAGAGTTGGCAGCTTTGGTTCTGGATGTTTGTCGGTACCCATGTTTCACAACCGTAGCGTAACGTGGGCACAATGAGTGTTGTATATAATCTGGTTTTAGTGGTCATGGACACGGCTGAAAAGGCGTTATTTGCGTGCCTGAACAAAAATATTTGGACTCTTAAATCAAACAGCCCTCTTAAGTCTGGAGTAGGCTCCAGGACCATAGCAGCTGTTTCAGTAAGTTCACAGTAGTTGGAGCTGGTAGCAGTTTCTCCTAGTAGTTGCCATGCTATAGCCTGCTGGATGGCCCTGAAGCAAAGTGACTTTGGGCTACAGGGCCAGACCCAAAGCTGGGACTTTCAGACACCAATCGCACTCTTGACAATCTCACCCAAAGACTTAACCCCAGGATCATCCAAGGTGAGGAGGGTCCTAGAGATAACACTCCTGATCTGTGCTAGTGAAGGCTTCTGATCAAACAGCCGAGCAAATCACTAACCTTACTTACGCTGAGGTACATCAGCAGTAACTCCACGGTGAAGTCAATAGAATTATCCTGGTTGTGCCCCCACAGTGCTTGGTGCTAAATCACTTGCCTCTCACAGACCAATGAGTTGGGAAGTGCTGTGGGTATTTGCGTAACTGGAAGCTGCGGGCAAGCCTCGCCTTGGGGTGGTAAGTGTTGGGATGGGCACCCAGACGAGCACAGAGGGCAGAAGGGAACCTTGGCTTGGTACATTTTATGCAGTGACTCTGTTTCTCTTCGCAGGCGCTCTAGCCTGGTCATCACAACCAAAATCTTCTGGGGAGGAAAGTAAGTAATACAGGCTAATTTCACCACCGCTGTAATTGTCCTAGTTGTACTGGACACTGCTAACCTGGGCCTGTTGTTTTTCAGAGCAGAGACTGAGAGGGGACTCTCCAGAAAACACATCATAGAAGGTGAGAGAGAGCACATCTGCTTTAATGCTGTACATAATCCTGACCCTTCAAGGCACTTGAGCACATGCTTAACTTTAAGCACATGAGTATCCCCATTTAACTGAATGGAACTACTCACATGCTTAACCATGTGCTTTGCTGGATCGGAGCCTATCTGCTGCTCCTGTATATTACGGTGGGAGAGTCTGCGGGAACTGGGACCTGGGGCGTTCCCATTCAGGAGAAGGAACCAACGCTCTTCGACAGGGCTCCAGCTGAGCCCATCCTTGGGCTGCTTCGGCGGCTGCTTTGCCGTGTCCCAGTGGCTCTCACACACCTGACCAGGAAGCTGTGGGTGTGCTGTCCTGCCGAGATGGCGTTAATGGCACTGCAGAGTGCCTTGCAGACACCAACCTCCTGGCTTGGCAGAAGGAGCAGGGTGGGGGAGAGGCACGTGCTGGTGGTTATTGTTAATAATGAGCTGAATATTTCCCTGAGAGTCATTATAAGTGTCCTTCAAATTGCCTGGCAACTGGCCCCCGTTGGGCAGCGGTTGGATACGTTTTAGCGTCACCAGTGCTGCAGCTCTCCCCGAGATGGTTTTCATTCTGTTCATTAGTGAGTGGCCAGCCCTTGTGAAAGCTGGGGCTGGGGCAGCAGCGAGTTGGGGCTCTCCACGGAGCATGGGGCACAGCACAGCCCTCTAGCGCAGATGTGGGTCGCGGTGCTCTTAACGCTCTGGGACAGCCTCAGCAAAGCTGTGATCACCAGGCCTCAGGGCACCATCTCAAGAGCGTTAGTGCAGCTCTTCCGAGCCTGTGTTTGCAAAGTGCTCGGAGGTAACGAAGCAGGGTGCTCAGAGGGGAAATGTGCTTGATGGCCTTTTGTCCTTGTTTGCTCATCACCAGGTCTGAAGGCTTCCTTAGAACGGCTGCAGTTAGAGTACGTGGATGTCGTGTTTGCTAACAGACCAGATCCCAACACACCCATGGAAGGTAGGTTCTACTGCCAGCTTCTCCCGAACAGCCTGTTTCTGTTCCAGGTACTGGTCAGCAGGCAGTTGAGATTGATGGACTAGCCGCGGTCTCACCATTCGCGTCCGGAAGTAGGGAGTGACTTCTAAAGAGTATAGCGTTGGGGAGTAGGAGCGCTAGCCGTGGGCCGCCAAATCATTTTCAGAATAGCCTCTTTCTCTCCCCCAGCAAAGTGTAATAGAGAGGCACCAGTCAAAGGACTTCTCAGGGGACGTTCCCCTTGCTTGGTGTCATGGGGAAACTCTTATGCTTAGGCGTCCCAGGCCTGAATGAGATGCTGTCCTTGTCCCTTTGGGGTTTGTGCTGCAGGCTGAACTGGGACTCTTGAAAATACATGATTCTCGCTGCGTTATCTCCCTTTTCGTTGCGTGTTTGCCAAGCACGACAGAGCCCAGGTCCATGACTGGCGCTCCTAGGTTCTAGGATAATACAATCAGCAATAGGGTTACGATCATTATAATAATTTTCTCAAGCTGCTGTGCTAGCAGTTTGTACCTCTGCAACAGATCTAACTTTTCTCATTTCATGGCCTGTCCCATTTCTGGATTACATACTCACCCATTCTAAGAAGGAACTGTTAATTCCTTGTTAGTTTAACATCTTATTAGTCAAATCAGGTCTGAATTTTTCATTGCATTTTATTTTTTGATGTTTTGAATGTTTTAATCATGATTTTGGTGACGGGTTTTTAGTTGCAGTGTGTTTTCCATTATGTAGCAATTGTTTCATGTGTTAATACGTTCAGCATATGTAAACAAACCAACCAAAAATCTTTTGCAACCTCAATCCCCCTCCATCCCCATGTGACGAGGCCTTCTCGGGATGCGCTCTGCTTCTGGAACAGACTGTGTTAATGGTGCTTTGATAGGGGGCTATTCTTCCTCCAGACCCAGACCCTTTTGTCATGCCGTTCATTGTAATATGCCAGCAGTTGTAAACTCTGGTCTCTTTAAATCTTTCTTTTATCACCAGGGGACCCATTTAGTTCTTCCAAGTCAAGAACATTCATCATAGAAGGTACATCGTACCCGCAGTCCGAATATTGACTTCTGTGTCCAAACAGCATTTTATGGGACAGACTCTGTATTTATATTTACACGACTTCCTTTCCCCCGTGGCAAACTTCTCCATAAAATGCACAAAGGAAAACAAACAAAAAACCCTCCTTGCCTTTGAGAACATCTTGCAAGTAAAAAGAAAAAAGCAACATAGTGATTAGTTCTTCTTCCCTCGATTCATGTCACTTCATTCTTTTGTTCCTTTCCTTTGTTCAGTGCATGACGTGCCATTTTCTGCTATGCTTGTCTGTATGACAGGAGGTCCCCTCAGTTTGAAATTCTGCATTAAAGCCTAATTTGTTGGTTCATTAAAATAACATGGTACCTGTTCCTAACATGCTTGTGATCTTGGAGGAGAGCAGTTCAGGGATCAGGGTGAACAAATCAGTAGTCCAGGGGAGAACAAGCAGGTTGTGGTGTTCCTCACCCAGAAGTTTTAAAGTCCACAAGACTGTCCACTTATCAGCACTCAACCCACACCACGGGCCTTAAAGTTTACATTAGCATCAGAAAATACAGTTGTCTGGTAAGTTGAATGAATTGGCTACCAAAGTTGTTATTCTAGTCAGTTACTGAAATATGTTATGCTGATTTCTTCACCCCTTTTAATGCGCCTGGTCTTGCATAAGGAATGTGGTTGAATTTTTTTTTTTTTTTTTTTTTTTTTTTATGAGCCTGTACTAGGGTTGGGCAAAATTCTGTGTAACTGCGCTCCCTGTTGTGGTAAATTTTGACTAAAGACTACATTAAAATAACGGGGCAGAGTTTTCAGCCCTGTTCAGAGTCAGATTCCCACGGGGAGCTGCTACCACTGGGGTGCATCCCTTTACCACCACTAGGTTGGGACCAAAAGGCTAATAATTGGCTGGTTATATATCCAGCCAGTCTAACTTTTTACAGCCCCAGCTATGAATATGTACAGTAGGTACAAAGCATTCTGTCTTCTTGCTCCTATTCATTATTGAACTGAACGCCTGTTGCAGTTCACTTGCAGTACATTTTTAATATGGTTATTCAAGCATTAGTGTCTGGAACTTGGGAAAATAAGGCTCCAGTCTCCGTGCCAATGGGATTTTTTAAATTAAAGGGGCAACTGCAATACAGCTAATGACCAAATGTGACACCAGCTGTATGCAACCTGCTGAGCCTATTCCAGTGACGTAAGAAATGCCCATTTTGCCCAGCTCTGACAGTCATTGCTCTCTCTGCTTATGATGGGCTGGTCTTCCTCCTTGTCATGGTTTGTGATCTTGTGCAAGATGTACTACCGACCTCCCAGATTTTATTTCTATGGAAAACTTTCGTTTGCACAAGCCCAGCACTTAGCTAAACTGTCACACTCTGTCAGTGCATGTGATGGCCATGTGAAGCCTGGTGTGACTTTTTCTTTTTGCTTCTTTCCTTGGCATGAGTTTATGCCTTGGCTTCAAACTCAGCCTGCATGGTTCAGACTTGGCTGGAGAGCCTGGACAGGGACTCCTGACAGTGTTTCTAAAAAAAGAAAAGAAAAGGCAGCGACAGAACGGGGCAGCAGCAGTTTGACTAACACCTAGAAGTTAAGCAATAAATTCCCATGTTAACTGGCAGATTGAGTCTCAGACTCTCTGGCACCTCTTTCCTTGGGGCAGGTCTTCACTACAGGGGAGGGTCGATTTAAGATACGCAAATTCAGCTACGCGAATAGCGTAGCTGAATTCGACGTATCGCAGCCGACTTACCCCGCTGTAAGGACGGCGGCAAAATCGACCTCCGCGGCTTCCCGTCGACGGCGCTTACTCCCACCTCCGCTGGTGGAGTAAGAGCGTCGATTCGGGGGTCGATTGTTGCGTCCCGACGAGACGCGATAATTCGATCCCCGAGAGGTCGATTTCTACCCGCCGATTCAGGCGGGTAGTGTAGACCTAGCCTTGGTTTAATGTAAGCTCAGAGAAACAAAATTAGGGGGATGGCAGTTTTTGCTAATGCAGTACCATGAATGTGCATAGCGGCTTAGACTGGGGCAGAGACCTCATCTTCTATTTGCCTACATTCAGACAAGAGACCAAGGGGAAGGTTGTGGAGAAAGGAGAACAAGGGTTAAAGAAGATTGGGGTTATTTGCGTTTGTTACTCTGCATCGTGTGTGTGTGTGTAATGTATTTTCTTTAAATACTCGCGGCTTGTGGCAGCTGCAGAGACTGGGTGAAATCCTGGCCCCATCAAAGTTAATGACAAAACTCCCCTTGACTTCAGTAAGGTCAAATGTTCATCCCCTGTGTCTTGGCGTAGGAGGGTTCCTCTGCGCTTGCCCCGATGGAGACTCCAGCTACGTGGACTGGGCGGCAGGAGCAGGGTTTGCCCCAGACCGCTGACCCAATGCCTAGCACACTCCTGCCAGATCAAGGCGTTTACGTGGCCTTTCCAGGAATTGTTTGCTTCTGGTTGCTAATCTGAGTCTCTCTTCATGAAAGTCCAAGCTATAGAGCTCTTGACATTTGGACTTTCCTCATCCTCCTGCTTCTGTATGCTCAGAATTTCCTAACAATCCCTTCCTCGGAGCTGAAACCTTCACATTGGGTCTCAGCCCAGAAATGAGGTTTTTGGAGACTGAAAAATATTCTCTCTGATTTCACTATTTTAAACCTGTTCAGCGGCGCTTCCTAAAGCAGCTGTGAGGAAACGAGAGAAACATTTAGACCAGCACAGGGCTGACTCTGCGATAACGGCTAGTTGGGTGTTACCATGAACAGAGAACTCGCTGCTGAGCACTCTTGGGCGGCAGCTACTAACATAGCTTAACGAAGCCACCACCTAACGAAGCTCCGCACCCTTTGTGACTTTGCAAACGTAATTAGCGTCTTTGGAAGGATTGTGTCTTGTGGTCCAAGGAGAAGTTTGCAATCTGCAGGCTGCAGCCCATGGGGGGTGTGGAGACCAGGACAGAGAACTGCATGTTCCAACTCTCTGCTGCTTTCTCAAGCCTGTTTTTACACTACCACATGCTGAGGGGTCAGTGTCAGCAACGGGGCGGTTGAACCTGTGTTGAACAGTGCGACTCCAAGTCTAATAAAGGACAAAGCATCTTCACACCAGTTCGGAAACTGCCGGTTGAGTTTTTGGTTGTCCCAGCTGGAGATACCAGTGCTGATTATCCCAGGAGCTGAATATGGGCAGCTGCCGGCGCTCTGTGCCTCTGAAAATCGGGCCCTAACTGCCTCAAAGCACCCGAAATCAGCAGCCGTTTAAAACATTTGGGCTAGTGTCAACTGAGGAGCCTCAGGTTTCACAGTCTTAGTCTCTTTTTTTAGGTTCCAGCATGTTTAGCGTTGCACTTAGACAAACACATAGCATTGTCTGCTTCCCACCTTCAACTAGTCAGAAGACTGGGATACATACACACTTGTCTTTTGTCTGAGTGAGTGTGTGTGCATGTGTATAATCACATTGAATTAGATATTCTTATTGGGTTTATTTTTTCAGGCCGTCAATGGATTGTTTTTAGAAACACTTGTTTGCAATCTTCCCTTTATACTGCAACGTTTGCAACCAACCTTGCAAGCAATGTATTCTTACAGCTGCCTTTTCTAGACCTCCGCGGCTGGATCCACTACGTACATTCAGCACCTTTGGAAAAGACAGGGACGGCCGACCACCCATCACAGTGACAACCCTCAAAAAAGAAAAATCTGAACTTGAGCAGTTTTTAGATGCAGAATTAACCATGCGGCCAAACGAACTTAATGGGTTCCTACAATCAGCTGCAATATTTGCTTTGCAGACGTCTTTCTAAAGACCGAATTGGCCCTCTAGGTTTTTCATAGCTAATGGATGTTTTCTAATGATGAATTTTTCTTAGTAGTAGCAATCTCTGACGTTCACAGCAGCTAAACTATAAGGGCAAAGCTGGAGACGAGGGTTTTTTAACCATCCTTAACATCCAGCAGTCTCAGCTCGTCCTGTATTCCTCAGTCTCTGAAATCCGCTGATTCCAGATGCTCGGGGGTCGCGTTTCAGCTCGTCTGTCACTGCACAGGGAGTTCTGAACGGACCTGGGAGTTGGGTTCATACCTCTCCGTTCAGCAGAGCAATGATGCCCAGAAGCAAAATTGGAAGGTGCTGGGAACTGCACAAATATTGGGCTGTTTCCAGATCCCTCTTCCAAACTATCCCCCTCCCACCCCCACACACAAGGAGTCTAGCCCTGCTCCACAAAGAAATTGGTCTCCCAGAAACGTTCCTACTGTTTTTGTTGTGGTTTTTTTAATGTCTCCCCTCCTGTGACAGCTCTTCCATCCTGGTGGATTTGATCTGGTTTTCCTCTGTTTAGATGGAAAACCCAGTCTTCAGGTCTGTTTTTTGTAGGACCTTGAAGATGCTATTTTTTCCCCCACACATGGGTGCGATATATCCTGTGGCTCCTGTCCATCCCCATCTCACAGGAGAGTGTGAACATCCGTGAAGTTGGACATTGTTTTCCACCACTCTGTGTACTGCATTTCACCTGTTTGATTGTGACCTCATTACGTTTCGCTGGTCCATTGCAAATGGTTATTTTCCTCTAGGCTAATCCTATTATTCTCCAAAAAGCAACTAACTAAACAAAACTCAATTCTTATGGCATCATAATTTACATTCCTCTGTTTCTTCTCACCCTCATTTCAGCACAAGCACCCATAAAAAAGGTCCCTTTCCAACCCAATCTCTGGCGGTTGTTGGTTTGTTTGTTTATTTTTGCATTCGATTATTCTTTACAGATTTGGACAAGTAATAAATATGGGGAAATGATTTCATGAGCAGTCTCTCTTGTGGGTTGGCTTTTTGGTTTTTGTTCGTTCGTTTTGTTTTTTAATTTCCTTGTAAAACTCCTGTCTCCAAGTTTGAAGTCTGGAAGTACACTGCTTGCAAGATGTCTGTACAGTCAAAGCCCCCCTTTCCTTTTGGTGTCATAGCCTTTATTTACTGAATAGCCCCAGCCCTGCGTGCCAGGCTGACATGTCTCCCTCCTTGCCTTCCCTTCCTTTTTAACAGAGACGGTGAGAGCAATGACCCATGTTATCAACCAGGGAATGGCCATGTACTGGGGAACGTCGCGCTGGAGCTCCATGGAGATCATGGTACTGTGTGTGTCTGTGTCTGTGTGTGTTGGGCGCACGCATGCCCGTGCGTTCCCATTGCTGAAATGCAAGCGCCAGAAGATACGCCATAAATAAATGATCTGTGCGCTGCTGATGCTGAGCAGAGGCCGAGCAGACTGCAGTCGCCAGCGCAAAGTGCCTCTCTGTGGCGTTGTGGGGGGGAAGTGCTGTGTTGATGGTGATTTAATTAGACAGGAGCTGTCAGGAGCCGACTGCTTGCAGATGTATTTTAGCCGTAATTATTTTTAGATCTGATCGGACGACTCATCGGAGTGTGTCAGGCTCGTGCCGTAGGGGGAAAGGGTTCCCTGGACGGGAAAGGAGGTAAACTCAGAGGCACCATGGTAATGGCTTCTGCGGGTGCAGATGTTGGGGTCAGCGAGGAGGACACCTGAGCGGGGTATCCCTGTCGTTGCTGTCACAGGAGTCCCCAGCTTCCCCCCCCCCCTTCTCTCTCCTCACTGGTTTGAGCCGCTTCAGTGAGAGATGTCCCCCTCTGGCACTTCCCTGCTCCGTGTGGTCTGCTGGCTCAATCTGCTCCAACTTTTGGGTGAATTAACATGATTTCTAGCTAAATCCTTTGACTTGAGATTCTCCAGCCAGTCGCCTTTTCCTCTCAATGTGACCGTCTCCCTGGTAACATACAGTTAGAGACATAGGGGCTGACACAAAGTTCTGTCTCCAGGGCAGCATCACAGGAGCCCTGGGGGCCAATCTGGGCCTTTTCGAGCCCCTTCCAGCTGAATTTTGACAGGTCGTGCGGTGGCTACGCTGGCATTAAAGCACGTGTCAGCGCACGCCCAGCAGCAGAGCGCCGGAACGCTCCACACATACAGACCTCTCAGGCTCAGTGTGGGCACCACATTTGGAGTCAGAGACCCCAGAGCCTGGCTCGTGCCCTTTAAAATCAAAGGCAAAGTCCCCACTGGGGCCTGCCAATGGGCGAATCTCCCATAGGACTGGGCCCTCCAGTCCCTGCTTGTTCGGCAAGGCCCTGGGTCCCCGTCAGCCACAGGAACAAATTAGTTCTGTTTCTGCAATGGCCACTCTCTCCATGTCCCTAGGTTTTACTCCCTTTCACCAGCCAGGCGGGGTCGCCGGAAGTCCCAGCCCCAGTGCCGTGGGGATGACCTGGAGGCCTCGCCCTGCTCCGGGAGGAGAGCATGGGGCAGCCCTGCCCAATAGGAAGCGGGGGGATGATGCTGATTTGCATTTATCTTTGTGCTTGCAGGAAGCTTACTCAGTGGCACGGCAGTTTAACCTAATCCCGCCGATTTGTGAGCAAGCCGAGTACCATATGTTCCAGAGGGAGAAGGTGGAGGTGCAACTCCCTGAGCTCTTTCACAAGATCGGTACAAATCTCCCCCCTCCCCCCGAGCCTTACGCGTTCTCCGAGGCTGGCTGGGGGCACAGGTGGACACTCCCAGGGAAGGGAGCAGGAGTCGAGAGGCTCGGTCCTGTGATAAAGGGTCTGTGGATATTCAGCTCAGCTGCCTGGAATGCCCAACCTCTGGCTTTTGTGTCTAGAATTGCCTTTCCCAATGGAACAGTAATCCGGCAACAGGCCCCTGCTTTCCATTGAGGAGGGTTGGGGTTGGCCCAGGGGCATTGCGCACATGGGCCAAGTATAAAAATTGCAATCTAGAGAGAGGCCCAAGCCCACGGCTCCAATCCAGGCCTGGGTCTGAACTTCACAAGGGTTGGGCATGTGCTTTACTTAGCCGTCATGTTTTCCACTACACTTACTCCCCTTCTCAAACACACAGGTGTCTTTGAAGATTAGTAAGTCCTTCTCTGGTTCGTGTTCGCTTCCTCCTAGGGTCTGTAGAGAGGCGAGAATTAGGGATGAACAAATAGGTGATTTTTTTTTTTTAGTTTGGTGGCTGAACCAAAAACATCCAGAAAAAATTCAAAGCTAAACCCTGATTGGTTGTTTTTTTTTAATAATTTTTTTTCTTGTCGAAACGAAAAACTGAAAAGATTTCATTGGGGTTAAACAAACGCTTTTTTCTAAACAAAATGTTGAAACGGTTTGTGTTGGAAATGTTGAAACAATCAGTTTTGACCCAATAAAAAGAGAGGACAAAAATTCTGGAACAAAGTCAGAACAATTTGCTGAATTAGCCCCAACTTCGCAAATGCTTTTGTTGCCTCAAAACTGGCTCTTTTTGGCAAATTAAAAAAACCCTGCCCAGCTGTAGTCAGAGTGCTGCATCGGGGGCCCTGCGGCTGTTTCCCTGACAGCAGACTGGGGTGTCCCGGCCCAGCACTCGGCTCCGGGGAGCATTCTTCTGAGTCCCCACTGCTGACCGTGTCCCTTCGGCACGTACAACATGCCACGTCAGCACGAGGCCCCGTATTCATGGGGCGCTGGGGGGGGTGTTGCTGTTTAAAACATACAAAAATAGTTTTTAAAAAACTGAATAAATGTGCTAATATATGGGGGAAATAGTCATAATTTTAGGGAAAATAAATCTCAGCAGCCGTGTCAGACCTGTTTGTCACCCCGAAGCCATGCTTGTCCCAGCCTCTGCCACAGCAAAGGGGGATCACGCTGCGGGATCTAGCCCCATCTGAATATCAAAGCTCTGGCCAGGCCTAGCTGCTGCTGAGTTGGTGACATGGCCCTTTAGCTGGGGTCTCCTCCACACTGCTAGCCCAGTGTGTGAGCATCATGCCGAGTCGGAGCCACTGGCTTTGGTAATTGTTTAACTTCTGAGTGCCCTGGAGTGGCTGTTGCACACCCTAACCTGGCATTATTTGAGCCATGCCAAGTCGCTCGGTGTCTCTGCTCTGGCTGAAATCCTCTTACAGGATTATGTGTTTATATCGTAATCAGAAAAAGCAGCCTGGAATTAGGAAAGAAATTTTAGGTGCTGAGGCCCAGAGCCCAAACTCCTGATGCAGCTGGACAAACCTTGTGTGTGTGCATGAGACACAGAGACACACACACACAGGTTACCTCTGAAGAGTATAAAACAGCCAGAGAGCACAGGAGAGAGGAGGCATCTTCCTCTTAAAAGTCAAAGCTGAGTCATTTACAGACTTGACAACTCTTCTCTCAAGTTTCACTCTTCGCTTTACTTGGAGGTTTCCAAGCTGCCTTGGGCAAGCCTGTGCTGTGCATCGCTGGCATACGGCCCATTGGTAAAGTAGAAGAGGATTGGTCTGTCTAGCCCTTTACACAAAGATGGGCTTCCAGGGTACAGACAAATGTGTCTCCTGTTCAAACTGCTTCACTAAATAAACCAAACAAAGGAGATTGTAGTTACTGTATCCATGGAAACATCTGTGTTGTCGTAGCAGGGAGGGGCTTTAATGACATATAATATTGATAGGCCGGGAAGGATTCGATTTTTGTCCCCCCCCCCCCCCCCCCCCCCCCCGGCTGTCAGCAGGAACCTGCAGTGCCCTCAGTAAGTATTCTCTCTCTTCTCAGGGGTTGGCGCCATGACCTGGTCCCCGCTGGCCTGTGGAATTGTTTCTGGAAAATATGATGGTGGAATCCCCCCTTACTCTAGAGCATCGCTGAAGGTGAGGAAGAGGCTGCAGCATGATTTATGGGTTGGTGCTGAAGTGCGAGAGATACTGGGTGGGTGGAACGGTGTCTCTTTATCAGCCCTTGCATCTGAGGTTTTATCTTGCAGCCAGTATGGGGTTTTTTTCCTCTTGCCTCCCAGTACATAGTCTCCTTGGTTGAGGCTAGTTTGGTTTCAGGATCATATGAGGGCCACTGAGAGTGTTGATTCTGGTGAGCTGCCCTACCCCACATTGAAGGACAGGCACTGTAGGCAAAACACATTATTTCCCCCCTTGTATATTTTTTGTTTCCTATTTCAATGAATTCTGCACCTGCATTAAGTAATATAGTGTTGGAGGGGATTTCCCTTTAATTAGCCGCCTGCTGCAAGGGTGTGTTTAATTTTGCTGCCGTGTCACAACTGGGAGACCTCACACATTCTGGTTCTTGTGCTAAGCATTCCTGTGTGAGGGTCACCCCGTTACCGAGATCTCTGTGCTAGAACTCTGCTTCACTTCATGTTCCTTGTGCATAAGCCACGGGTTTGGGGGGCTGTTCAGAATCCTTGATATCTTTGTAGTATAGCCCCGAAGATGTATGGGAAGTCCCTTGACCGTATGCCAGAGCGATAGAACACACACACAATAAACCCCATTTCCATTTGGATTGTTCCCTCCGTGTCGCCAACTCCAAACGTGTCTGTGACACTAAGTTCAAGTGGCAGAACCCCCCGCGCTGGCCTCTGGGCCAACTCCCTTGACTCCCAGAAGCACCTTTCCATTGCTTTCAGTGGGAGCTGGCCTCGGTCCCAAGCAAGTGCCGGCGTCAGTCTGCGTCCCCAGCCAGTGACACACCCTCTCTAGAAGCAGGCTGGGGAGGAGGCAGATGCTAAGGACTCTTTCCCCTCTCCATCAATGTGCCTCTTTTCAAAGGGATACCAGTGGCTAAAAGACAAGATCCTGAGCGAAGAGGGAAGAAGACAGCAAGCAAAGCTGAAGGAGCTGCAAGCCATTGCAGAGCGCCTGGGATGCACCCTGCCACAGCTCGCCATCGGTAAGCGGACTGCGAGACACACAGAGCGAGAGAGATCGTCCCCCTGTCCTTTGTCGCTAGAATGCAGCAGAGGGGCACTGGATAAGAATAGCATCATTCCCTGGCATTGATACCGAATTCCAGACCGTCCGACCCAGCTCCTTGCCTCTCTTGTGCCTGCTCGAATGAAAAGCTGCTCTGAGGAGACAGGAATTTCGCTTCCTCTCTTCAATACCCACCATCGCCCTGAGTCAGTCATTGCCTGAGGCAGGTGGAGTCTGGCTCAGTCGCTTCAGAGCAGGGAAAGACCAGCCTGCATGGCCAGAGAAAGCCTAACCGCAGTGCCTTCCCTGCCTGGGCACATCTCCCCCACCCAGCCCGCCTCTCCTGACCGTATAAACATGCTACGGGGTATACGCACACAGCGCCTTGCAGTGAGTGCTTCCACTCTCTGTACGCTTTGGCCAGTTGTGGCCAGAGAATGAAGAGCTGCTTCTGCCGCTCTGCACTGCATTGGTTATGAATGTAAAGAATGACGTGTGTGCTCCGCAGTGAACCCCCTGGACTTAGCTCCCCTAACCCTTTCTGTCACTCCAGCCTGGTGCCTGAGGAACGAAGGAGTCAGCTCAGTTTTGCTAGGCGCTTCCAATGCAGACCAGTTAATGGAGAATATCGGAGCAATACAGGTCAGTTCCCACATACAGCCAGGCAAATGAAGGCATGATCTTTGGCTTGCTCAGAGTTTGAGAGTAACGAACTCCTTATAGCCTTTATAGCGTTAAAAAGAAATTAACCATATTGCAACTGTTGTAATAGAGCAGTGCAAGGTAGGATGTGTCTTGCAGCTGCACTAATGTTGCAGATATTAACAAGGGCTGCTACATTGGGCTAATTTAGTAAGAGGGGGTTTATGAGCCATGACACCAAGTCGAAGTCTTAGAGTCCTTGGATCAGCTTTCATGAGAGCTGTCAGTTGAGCTTTGGATCGGGCCCTTAACAAATCACATGTTTTCCCGTAACAGGTTCTTTCAGTGAACCAAAGTTATTCTGAAAACTTGAAGGGTTGATGGGTTGTTTAGCCCATCAACCCTTCTAGCTAGCAAATGGTACATGACACTGAAGGAACCAATAACGCCTTGAATTCACATCCACGTGTTTTATTTCTTTAAGCATGTATTTCAGCCGTTGGTTTTGGCTGATTTGCTTTCCCGTTTACCTTTGTTTTCCAAAGCGGTCACGCCTGTTACAGTATTTTTTTCCCACGCTATAATTTGTGATTGCAGGGAAGCTCATGACCATCACTACATCAATCAGCCCCTGCTGGTCCCTGTCACAAGTGAGGATATAGATGGTTTTAGTGTTGCCTGCTGGTCAATACAGTTTATTAATGAGCATCTTGTGCATCTCGATAATATGTGCTGTCATTAATACCTGCTTAAACTCCGCCAGTGATCACTTTCCGCTGCTGGCTTTGGGGTATGTTGATAGCTCAAATCTTGCAGGTTGTTAGGTACCTTGAAACAACTTCCTCGTTGACTTACATGCTGATTTTGTTTGTATGTTTGTTGTGTACAGGTTCTTCCAAAATTGTCCTCTTCCATTATACACGAGATTGATAGTATTTTGGGCAATAAACCATACAGCAAAAAGGACTACAGATCCTAACTGTGCCTACTGTCCCCCTGGACTCACTCTCAACTCCTAGCCTTCTGTTTGCTTGCTTAAGCTTTACTGAAGCCAAGTGAAGAGTGTGATTGGCATCAAAAGAATACAACATGGCAAGATGTGTTAGAGAAATTGTTTAAAATGTTGCTGCAAGATGACATATGCTTATTATGTAACATTTATTTTGAATGCAAGAAGAGTCACCGATTGGGAAGGGTATGCCAGAGCTGTGATTTTACCCTAGATGATTGGCCTCTGTGCTTCCTTTTTTAAAAGAAGAAACTACTTTTTTCACAAACACACACAGAATATCATTGCTTTTTGTTAATTCCAGCTCCTATACAATGTGCTTGAATATTCAGATCTGACACATACACCATTTAACTGGAAGAATTATAGTCTCTGTTCCAAAAGCAATGCTGGCTTTACAATGCTCTGGCTAATGTGAGTGTGGAGGACTGTCTGTGGTAACCATCTAGGCATGTTAGAAACAGCTGTTTCGAGAGTACTGCTTGCATCTCCTAACTGGTTCTGTTCTTCAGCTCGCTCTGTATAGATTTCTGTTGGAGAAGATTGTATTTTTTGAAGTATTCAAAGTGAATCAGCCAAGTTGTTGGCAAGCAGGTGTAAGAGTTCATGCGCCACGATTCGGTAGCCTCCCCAAGGCCCGCACTGGGACTGGGG
Organism: Terrapene triunguis; assembly: GCF_002925995.2. Taxonomy (NCBI): domain Eukaryota; kingdom Metazoa; phylum Chordata; order Testudines; family Emydidae; genus Terrapene; species Terrapene triunguis. Next base: position 2,011,479 of record NW_020665065.1, on the reverse strand, counting down.
GGGGGGGTTGTCATGGTGCTTCTTTTATTTTTCTGGTGCCTCCTGGTTGACCTTCCGAGGTGGTGTTGCTAATCACCCAAGGCCTGAGCCCACTCAGTTCCAGTCAAGGGGCTTTCTCTCCCTATGAACAGGCTATGTTCTCAGCCCAAGCGCCTGTTGGCCTCAGTGGGCTTCCTGGGCGTTTTGCTGAGGACGGAGTGCAGGATGCAGTTTGTGGCTTTGAACAGAAATGGCGTGTTGGCATTGAAGGCATTCCAGTAAGACTCCCTCACCGTGCTAGTGCTTTTCTCTCTAGCGGGCCGTGCTATTTTAACATGAGCATCTTGCTGGTTTCATTATTTCCTCTGTAATTCACTCAGGTCTAGGTTCTCAATTTAAACTGCAGATTAGCTGTAAATGTTTAGTCTTGTACATGTAAAACAGTGTAACTGCTTAGTATGACAGAGAGCAGAGACCTTCAATTAATCTGTCCAGGAAACATTCGGCTTTAATTTTAGATGCTTGATTTCCTTAACACCCAGAATCTGAGAGATTTCGTAAGCAACCTCTCGACCTGCCTGAGCCAGTCATTCCTTTAAAAGGAGCAGGGCAGACAGGGATTTAGTTTACATGAGTTCCGAGGACAATCATGGAGCATCGTTACCAACTGCACATAATAAATGATGGTAATGAGCAAGGATGTGGGACTAAGGAGTTCAACCCACCAGACTTGCGGCTGTGTCTGGTCTGTGGCCAGGTGCTGCTCAGTAATGTGGATACTGCACACGGGACTGAACGGCTATAGTGCATATTTTTGAGAATCTTTTGCCTTTGCAAACAAAAAAAAAATATTTTTTGTACGTTACAAAACCATTATTCTTGTTTCATATGCCTGACTTGTGTGGGCTGCTCCCTAATATGGTACCAAGTTTCCCCTAAAATTTCAGACTGCATTTGTAGGTACTTGCTTCAGTGCTGACATATGTGCACAGCTATCACTGAGGGAAATATTCAGTTGAGCAGCAGATAGCTTGGTCTCGCTTGCCAGATGAATTACTTTGGTAGACTGCTAGCGTCCCCATTTCCATTAAAGATTAATCTCATCTTAAAAAGGAGGGGACTTTTTCAGGGATTTAGACTAATTGTTACAATGTTGTGGAACCACTGAGTCAACTTGATATAACAGTCAATAAATACATATTCATTTCCTGTCCTAAACTCATAGGTAGCATTGCTAGTGCTGTTAAACGGATGCCACTTTTCACCCTAGAGGTGGCTGCGTTTCATTGTTGGCTATAGGGATCCCTTTAGGATGCTTCTGTAAATAAGATGCTATAGGATAAGCCATTTCACACTAGGTGGTCTGAGATGTAAAAGCCACAGAAGTTTGCATTACTGTAGTAATCGCATACTTCAATTTTTGGTATAATGTTGGCAGTATTTTCTCATAACTATTGCATAGATAACAAGGGGGATAGCTCTTGGGAACTTAGACTACAGATAGGATTCTGTTCCACCATGTGGTTAGGTTTCTGCTAACCTTAGGGTGCAGAATTATTCCAGCACTTATCTAATATGGATTGTCCACAGAGAAGGCAGAGTAATACTTATGAACAATGATAAAGCAACTGTGGTGAGGAATCATTGTTCCCTGGCAGGGGTTAACGTTTTCCAGGACTCTGACTGCATTTATTTAGGTTTTACAAATATTAGTGCTTCTGTTCCGTTTTTTCTCTTTCCAGGGGCAGGTGTTCCCAGCACAGAGCACTTCCCCGGCAGCACTCTGGGAGCTGGGAACTTGCTCTGAAAATGCCCTTGCATTTCTTGAATTAATTGGCACTACCCAAGCAGTGCCTGTTTGGCATTTGCGCAGAGATTGTGTGTGTGTACGTGGGTCACACAAACCTCTCTAGCACAGCAGGATCAGAGCACTGACCTAACCCACAAACAAATCACCCACATCTATTGGCAGGGCTTGATCTGGTTCCATTAAGGCATTTTAAAACAGCCCTTGGCTGTGTCCTCCCAACACCTTAGGTTACTGCAGTGGGAGGAGAACCAGCTACCTCATGGAAAGCTGATTTGCTCTGAACATTTTTGTCTTGCTCCTTTTTAAAAGGCATTTCTGCACCCCCCACTGGACTGGTCTCTTTGCAGCTGGTGGTGTGGGCTCGGGCTGTGTCAGCTCCGTGCCCAGTCCGGGGGTAGCGGCCTTGGCTCAATCCCCAGTGCAGATAAACAAGTTGTGATTTGCACCAGTGCAGTTTATTCCTGATTGACTTTGCAAATTAGATTATGAATGACACCTGCTTGTGACGCTGCTGGTCTGCAGCAGGGGTCTGAATCCCCAGCCCTGGCTGTAACCTCACTGGGGCCCAGATACAGTGCAACCAAAGGGCCCTACGACTAACGTGCGCGATGCCATCTTGCCCAACCACTGCTGTTCCTGCTCCCCCATCACCATCCAGCCCCAGCCCCAGCCCTGTTGTAATCAGTCCCTGGTTATGGCCCAGAATGCTGCTCTGAGGACTCCAATCCCAGCGTCAGCATCTGCTCTACCTGCCATTTGTATCTGCTCCATAAAGCATGGCAGGACTCAGGCCTGGGCTCCTGCTGGAAACGCAGACGCTGTTCACTGCATTGGCGCTGCACTAGCAGAGAGGGCTGGGACCAGCAGGAGACTTGGGGCTTTTTTGGTTTGTAAAGAACCTGTTATTTACTTCTTGGCAATAACTAAGCCCCCGTGTGGCGTGGCCGAGTCTGATACCAGACAAGAAACAAGGAGCTAATGTTACACAAGTGTTGGTCATGGCCATTTCTTCCTCAGTCTGCGCACCCCGTACAGAGCCTGGCCACATGCCGTGGCCGGCAGTCCTGCACAGCTGTGACCAGCCCATTGTATTCCAGGCCTCAATACTGACTCCAGAGGCCACGCAGGGTCCTTCGGGCCCGGGTGTGAGCGAGTTGGTCACACGGGTTTTACCAAATGCCTAACGCCATCGTTACCTGCTGACAGCGCTGGGCCAGTGCGTCAGTCAGTGACGCTCGGCTCTGCACTTGCATTTCAAGAACTGACTCAAGGGATTGGCAGGACTGATGACTGCAACCCTCCCCCCCACACCCCTGGTCCTTCTGCTCCCTGGGGCATAGGATGCCTGTTCCTAACCCAGTGTAAATATATATTTACACGGAATGGGCGAGCCCGCTGCTGTGAGCAGGCGAATAACCGTCTGGCTTATGGGCCCTGCAAAAGGGCCCACTGCTTGGGTATCGGCTGCCCTTTGGCGCGGTGAGTAGGCTAGTCAGGGAGTAATTGCCTTTGATGGTGGTGTGAAACCCCAAACACATGCTGCAGGAAAGCGCAGGGTGTTGGTCTTGCTCCCCGGTGGCGGGGGGGGTTCAGGTCTCCCCAGCGTAAGGAATGGGCAGAGAAAGTTCCCTGGCAGGGAGAGTGTAAGGTGGTGACTCAGCCTTGCCTACAATTGCACATTAGCGGCTGTTATTTGTCTGGCTTGTCTAATGTTACCTGCAGCCCCAGCGTCCCTAGGGGGCACGGTGTGGGGCTGCACCTGTTCATGTGAACGTTACGATGCAAAATGAAAATGGGGCAGGAACCACCCCCAGCCACCAACGCTTGCTCCTGTGGCCCTTGAGCCTCCCGTCCAGGAGCTGTTCAAGGACTTTTCCGGTCTGAGTCTCCATGTCCTACCCCAGGGGGGTCTCTCTGGTTCCTGTGTACGAGGAGTGTAACGGGGGTGAGCAGGTGAGTTCTGGCTGTTGTGTGTGCTAATGTGCTTTCGCGGCCTGGCAGCGAGACCTGCTATTTACCATGGAAAATTCCGCTGCCCCCAGTAGCTTGTTATTGTCCTGTCTGACAGTCAATCCTTGTATGTAAATAAAGCGCTTTCTTTTTATATGTGTATATAGAGAGAGAGACGTATCTAGGACTGTGATTATTACATTAGCTCTAACTGCATAACCGATAGGCAAAGCCAGCTGCCTGCATTGTGCTGCTGAATGATGATTGCGACTGATATTCAGCTACTGTATTTATGGTATGACAAAATAAAAGGCCAGCCTGATGTGTCTGTAGGAGGGTTTCCTTGGCTGCTTTGGACCGAAGCCGTTAGCTGCTGGGAGTCTGGGCTGCATTAATCCCACCGGGGGGATCCTGCACCATCCCATAACAGTGCCTCCCCATGCCTGTGGGGTCCCTGCCGTGGCATTACTGGGGCACATCATGTGGCTTCCCCTGTTCTCCAATCCCAGCCTAGCGCTGCAGGTCCCCAAGTGGTTCCTATGGCTGCATGTTTCGAGCAAGACGTGATGTCCCCGGAGGGGAAGCAGCCATCACCCCTCTCTGCACTGAGGCTGCAGAAACAGCTGTTTGCAAGCCCTGCTCAAGCTCAGCTCGCACGCCCCCTTGCGCCCAGCAGCTTTCCAGGCCATGGCAATAATTCGGCTCCTTCAGCCTGTAACCCAGGTGATCAATCGTCTCAGAGCTGAGCGCAAGGTGCCTGTATTTCTGCTAATGCGCTCTTCAGAAACCACCAGGGTGCTGAGCCTTTGGAGGAAGGGAATTTCAGCAACTCTCAGCCTTTCCCTCCCCTTCGTGAGAAGCCAGAGCCTGTGCAGGCATGTACCCACCCAGAGCACACTTGCTGTCTCCTGGAGGCGGAAACGCCTCCTGCCCTACTGACAGAGATGAAAGGGTGGGTGGAACATTGTCCTTTGGTGGTCAGCAGCCCTGCTCTTACTGTACTGATTGTGTCAGACCTACCTGAATATGCGTTCGTGGCACTGCTTGGTAACCTACTGCGCTTTCAAGTGACTCATGGGGGCTGAAGACCCCCCGAGCTGCCTACAGCCCTTCATTGGCCCATTTCCACTCTGCTGCAGAGGCTGTAACAATAAAAATAATTGGGAAACATTTTTGTTGACTCCTTTTTTTAAAGGATTTATTAAAACACAGAAAACAAAAACAAATCCACACAGAGTACAAAGTAAAGGTGATTCGTGTTGGCTACAGCCGCCAGAAACGCTCCTACAAAAGGTCAGCACGGTTCATTGAGTATCACAAAATAACAAACCAAGAATCATGAAGGCAAAATAGCTTTAAATGCTTCCGGTTTTCCCTAGTCTATTCCCCGCATCTTCACTGCCTTAGTCTGTATTTCACTGGAGCTTTCACAACTTGCTCAAAATTGTTGCATAATCGCGTCTGGGGCAGACAGTGTTGTTGGGAGGAGTGAATACTGGCCCCAGTGTCCAGGCATCAGCGCCTTTCCCTGGTACAGTTACTGGTAGGAATCTACTTTGTAGTAGAAAAAAAGCAGGTTAAAAAGCTTTGTGGGGTGAGTAGGTTGGGGGGGGGCAGTTTTAGCTAGTTTATCATAACCAGCCATGAGAGCCTTTTAAAACTCTCATCTCATTTGGACTGGGGGAGGGGGGAGGTGATGGGCAGTCAGAGGGGGTGGGGGGGGTGAATGGAAATGGTTCAAACACAGCCTAGTGGCAAGTAATCTTACCCCAAACAAAACAAAACACTGCTACAGGAAATCTAGCCATTCAGGAGGGAACCATCACAAACAAACTTTGGACAGAAGAACACACTGGTAGCTCTGTAAACATCAGAGATATGAAGTATGAGAGTTGCTAATTTCCCCTCCATTAGAAGCCTTTGCACTCATTAAAAATCTTCTTGCCACAACATAAGGTGGCAGGCCACACTGCATCGGCTGCCTCTGCACTAGACCGGGGCCTGCCTGCAGAGACGAGGCTAATGTTTGCAACTCTCTTCAGTGTCTGCTTCCAGCAGCTGGGTCTCAGGAGCGCCATGCCCGGCTATTACAGAATGCATTTCACCCACCAGTGCATGTGTCCCCACCACTAGAGTGCACGCTACATTACCCTTCCCTGTGGGGGACCCTGGTACCCCTCACTGGCCCCTTCCAGGGCTGCCAGGATCTGGGCGTGAGCACTGACAGCCCTTCTTTTTCATGGGTCAGATTGTGCTGGGGGCAGCCAGCCTCCCCGGTGGAGGGAGAGGATGGGGTGCAAAGCTACTGCTGCAGAGTTAATACTGGCCCTGCTGTTCTCAGGCACCATGCTCTTCCTGCCACTGCAGTGCCTTTAGCCCAGAGCGAGGAGGCGGAAAGCTGGCGCAGTGCAGGGAGACCTGGCTTGTTAACAAACCTAGCCAGACAAGCGAGTATGCCAGCCACAGCCTTCTGCGCTGCGTACGCCCCTGCTCTCGACAGCGGCGAAGGGTCCAGAGGAGACCATCACAGATGTGCCCAGAGGCCGGATGTCTTCCACTGTCCCAGCAATCGCTCCCCAAGCCAAGCTGGGGTAGGGCTGTGGGCGAACGCTTCCTCGCTCTGCTCCAGTTCAACCTCCAGAATCCAGCGAACCACCAAGCCCCGGCAGCGGGTTCTGGCGGGAGCAGAGCTGGCTATGCAGTGAGGAGGGGGAGATGGCGAGGTGCAGCGTTTGACCTAGGAGCACTTCCCTGACACTCCTCTCTCCTGTCCTGGCAATCAGCCTCTGTGCCAAGAAGGTGCTGGCAAGGTCAGGTGCGGAGAGGAAGAGGCTCCGGCTGGGCGTGGAGTTCCCCACACACACAACCCTCAGCTAACAGCCTGTGTATGGGGGCAGTGGTGGGGCGGCAGCTCCACAGCCATCCCTGAGCCCTCGGCACTGCTTCGTGCATGGCCAGACACCAGTGCTTGCCCGGCAGCAGCTCTGCCAGCACGCAGGGGCTGGGCGGCTTTCATCACAAGCCGCTGCTGGTCACCACAGGCGTGTGCTGGGAAAGGCAGATTAGAGTGGGCAAAGGAGGTGGTGACAGCAAAGCTGCTCTCTAACAACCTCTCGGGGCACTAGCCTGGGGCAGGCAAGGCAGACGGGCTGCCCTTTTATTCTCTGGCCCAGTACGAAGGAAGCCCCCAGCCCTGTGGCTCAGTAAATGGATACAGCAGACCCTAGGCTTCAGCTAACATAACAGCGAAGACTGCATTGTCAGCAACTCAGCTCTCACACCTGGCTGGGAGAGATGTTTCTTGGGGCATGCAGTGACCTGGCGCCCCGGCAGCCTGCAGGGCAGCCCAGAGGCAGGGACCTGCTCACCAGACCCCTCATAGAAACAGCCTCCTGCTTACACCCACAATCCCCAGCTCCCCACGCTGCGGGTTACCTGTGAAGTCAGATGCCAGCTGTCCGCACTCTGGGCCATGCAGGAAGGTCCCAGGAGGCTGTTCACTTGGCACGTTCTCATGTCTGGCCCACAAGTGTCTATGGAGGTAACTACAGCACCCACATTCTAGCTCACGTCATCCTAACACACCCAGGGCTTCGACCCCCTGAATCCCACGCTGTCTGCTAGCCCAGCTCCATCTGTGTATTCGCTCAGAAAACTGCCCTCCGTCAGCACAGGCTAGGCAATCGGTGTGTTGGATACCGAGCAGTCAGGAAATATAAACACAAGCTCATTTAACCCATTCCCTGCTGGCGAGATCAGTGGAATAGGAGGACATACCAGGCATATCCAGCAGCACAGCAGGTGTGTTCTCCCTTGATGCCTGCGGAGAGTTGGCAGGACAGCGGGCGCATTCTCCCTGCGCATACATGGGACATTTGGCAGCAGAACAGCGGCTGAAGGGCTTGACGTGTGCATGCATTTGCTCAAACACAAAACGGACATAACAATCGAACGAACCTAGGAGGCTACAGAAAAGAATTAAGCCTGGCTCCTAACTGACACCTTTGGGTAACTGGACTAGAAACAGAGCTTCCAATGCACTCTCCCTTTAAATCTGATCCATGTCGATAAAAACAGAGACATAAATACTGTTACTAGATAATCCCGTCAGAATTCAGCCAACATTGTCAAGACAAACTCTTCAAGTCTTCAATAAGAAAGTGCAAAAAATGTACAAGGAAATGAAACCCCCTTCTAAGAAGTTCTTGAAATGGGCTGGGGGGGGCGGTTTGTTTTGAAGAACACTTTAAATGTGAGCAAGGCAGCCCCTGGCCCCAACACCCACTGGGCTGAGAGTTAGTCTTCAATGCAGATGATGTCACCGAGCTTCCCCTTGCGTTCCAAGGCTGCACCATCTTTCAGTGACTCTGCTACTTTTTTATCGGGGTGGCTGGAGGGCGGCCCATTGGGTGTTGCTGCAAGAACAAAAGTGAATGCGTTACAGGCCACCTGGTTCCCATTCACCTCCCTGTCGTGCACGGAAACGCATTACAAGGTGACGGCAGAGCGGGCGTGACTGACCCCAAGGAGCAGAGAAGGCAGGGCCACTGGCCAACCTAAAGGAAACGTTCTTAGAAGCAAGCACACCAGCTGCATTCCCCTAGCCCAGCACCCACGTGCACACACTTCCGTGTTCAGTTCACAAATAAGCACCACCCGATAGCAAGGCAAATGCAACATTTACACAATAAGGTGCTTATGGCCCAGTGCACACGGCTCCACTGCTCGCTCCAGCTCACTGCTAGGAATGCTTGAAGCATGCTGGCTTGTCAAAACTGCTGTCAGTGGCTCTGAGCGGGCAGCTGGCCGGGCCGAGGGGAGAGAGGCACATGGTGAACTCTCAGCCGTCTCAAGCAGTAGCTGAACAGTCAAAATGGAGCGCTTGATGAAAGGGGAGCCTGTGAGCAGGAAGGAACACAATGGTGAAGGCTCGGAGGGAATGGCCCCTGGGGACGGCAGTCGGCAGGACTCCATCTGGACAACTGAGAAGAACAAGCCGCTCTCAGCAATAGCCTGATTTATCACCTTGCACAAGTGGCGGCTGTTTCCATCCCTGGAGCAGCTTTGCTCCCTGCCTGTGGCCTTAAATTGCAGCATGGGCAGTTTAGGGTGGACATTAGGAAAAATTTCCTAACTGGAAGTGAAGCACTGGAATAAGTTGCCTAGGGAGGTTGTGGAATCTCCATCGTGGGAGGTTTTTAAGAGCCGGTTAGACAGACACCTGTCAGGGATGGTTTAGATAATACTTAGTCCTGCCAGGAGTGCAGGGGCCTGGACTAGACACCTCGCGAGGTCCCTTCCAGTCCTATGGTTCTATGATTCCGTGTCTCACACACTGACCACAGAGGGCCATGCCGCCCACCACTGAAACCCAGCCACTTGCGGGGGCAGAACACCCAATGCTGTGTCGATGGGCAGGATGGGCAAGGGGGGGCTGCAAAGGAAGACGCTCTCCGTAGGCAGTTCTGACATGACATATTATGTCATTAGATGAGCCGCTGTTAAGAAATGTAACCTTAAGGGATCTAGTAGTGTAGGGAAGCATTTCTGCAGGGTGGATCTCATCAACTGGAAAGTGCTTCCAGGCGACGCTGGCAGCCCTTGGCTAGCGGGGGCATTGCTGATGGGTAATTTCTGGGTCTCACCGTCATGAACCAGACACCATGTGTTGGGTTTCATTCTATTTTCATATAAAGTTATGATGGCTTGGTCACGTGGCCAGGGAGCTCTGCCCTGCCACTGGATAATGAGCTCATTTCCTGGGTCTAGGAGGAAGCTGCAAGACAGAGACATTGAAAATAGCCTCAGCCACTTGTGAGGCTCGTCCCGTTGTGTCTGGAACAGGAGCTTTGTGCAGAGAAAAGGGGACGCATGCTACTAACTCTTGATTTGGACCAGGATCGGGCTCACGGGCTGTCCCAGGCAGTCCCTGAAGCAATGCCTCGGAGGGCGCTGAAGAATGGCCTCACAGGTGAGACCCAGCGGCGCTCTGAGAGCGAGCTAGCCTCCCAGCACCTCTGGGTGTGTCTGCCCGGCAGTGAGAAGAGAGCCGCCCAGCCCGGGCAGACAGACTCACACTAGCGCCACCCGAGCTAATGCACTAACAGTAGCAGTGTGGACATTGCCGTTGGGGCAGCAGCCAGGTCTGAACTCAAGCGGTGAGCCTGAGCTGCACCGTCTCCACCGCTGTTTTACGTGCACTAGCAGGAGTCGGGCTCCCAGCTGCAGTGCAGACATATCCTGGGAGTGCTACCTCGAAACACAACTGGCTTCCAGCCCAGCCGCACTGACCCAGAGCGCTGCAGGGAGGAGGAGAGGAGAGGAAACCTACTCGAATGATCCTTGCAAAGCTGTGAATTATCCTGGCTAACGACTGCTCGTTGACTGACCGTTCCTATTGCCATCTGACATGACCGCACCAAGCGACCGGGCCAGTAAGCGTTTTCCCAGAGCGTGGGTTATTTGCTGAAGACTCCTTTGCATTTCAGTTGAGATCTAAGGTGAGTTCAACACCACCACGGTAAAACTGCAAGGCAGAAATGGATAGCAGAGCCCCCTGTGTTGCTGTGACCGGTGTGTTCGTTAATGCCCTAATTAGTAGCTCAGAGAAGACACAAACCAAGGGGGGGGGAGTGGAGGGAATTTAAATGGATGCAGAGTCCTGAAAAAAGAGAAGATTCCGGCCGTACGTCGTGTCTCACTCTGCACTGGGAGCTCACAGCACGCTGTTGAGCTTCTCCGAGATCTGTGCAATGCCAACCTCCTCAATACAGCACTGACTGAGCTCAACTCCAAGCAGACACTGGGCTCAGAGTAAAACTTGGGATGGAATCTCTGGGAGCTGGCTCTTCTTTAGGCTTTCCAAAGTCCTGACCTGGAATTTGGAAGGGATGACACCAGACAGGTTCCATGCAAAAGTACACATGATATTTCTACATAAATACGGTCTCAAGGCAACATGGCACATCAGTCTAAGAACTTCCTTTCTTCGGGAGCAGAAGGGAATGTGAGGTTTGATTTGAGGAAATGGCATGAGAACAGGGAAAACTTCTATGCAAAGAGAAGAAAATGCAGAGATTCCAGAAACCAAAGCTGTCAGTTCCCGGTGCAGTGAATTCGCTAACCGCTAGCCATGACCTAGCATCACAAGCATGAGCATAACTACGCCTACGAGATGAACAGGACATTTCCCCAGATATGTTATCAAAAAAACAACAAGCAACCAAACTGGTGAGTCTGAGACGAGTCCCCCTAATGACGGGCACACTAGCCCCAGGCAGGGCCGCCTCCAGCTTTTTTGCCGCCCCAAGCGGCGAAAAGAAAAAAAAAAAAAAAAGCCGCGATGGGCAGCTGCTCTCCCGCGCCGCTTCATTCTTCTGCGGCAATTCAGCAGCCGGTCCTTCCCTCCGAGAGGGACTGGCGGACCCACCGCCAAATTGCCGTCGAAGACCCGGATGTGCCTTCCCCTTCCATGGGCCGCCCCAAGCACCAACTTGCTGTGCTGGTGCCTGGAGCCGGCCCTGGCCCCAAGGCTCTGCAAACACTCTCCGTACTGACTTAGAACTGCAGGGAATTTTGATGTTCATTATCCTCACAGAGCTGGAGCTAGATATTTCGTAGCATGCACCACTCGCGACAAGCCGTGTGCCCGAGGAGCTTTGTTACTTTGTGAATGGTGCTGACGGAAAGGCTGCTCCCCTGTCTGAACCCGTCAAACCAAAGAGCTTCACTAAACGCACGGGCACCACTGCTCACTGGCATTAGTGGGTGCAAGGACGTGGGAGGGCTGGTGAGGACCCATCATTTCACTCCAGCATCTCCTCAGCGACTGCACCAGTTACAGCTGCTCTCTGAGGACTACCCCCGGAGCTGACTGTGCCTGGAGGAATGACTTGCCCAGCAGCACATGTGCCTTTGTGAACCCTGTGCTTTTACCACGGGGCCACGTATGTGCTGCTGCAGCAGCGTGACTAGGGGCCATGTCGAGGAGACAGCAGGGCTACCGCCATTCAAGGAGACAACACGAACTAGACGCTCCTGAACATTCGGGATTTATTAACTCATTCCACCTTGTGATTTGCTGACACTTAGAGTGAATCATGTTACTAGGCAGCGCCTGAGAGATGGGACAATACGATACGTTTAGCAGATAGTAATAAGCATGGCCTTACCTCAGGTGGGAATAAGAACTGCAGAGGAAAATCTTGGAAACGGCTAAATATCTATTGATAAGAGAGAAAACATCTTGCTTGCCCAGTGGTCTTTGGCTTTGCTTGTGGCCCACTGAAATTTGCCACTTTAATTTCTGCAGTTAGAGAAAGAGGCTGCTAGAAATCTCAACCTACCGGTCACGTAAGGTCCCAGTGGCATCTGACTGTAGTTGACAATCCCACCTGGTCCAGGACCTCGGAAGTTTGGCCCAAAGTTGTTGTTGTAGAGCTGGGAGGACCCAAAGGAGCCCTGGAGAAACAGGAGAAAATAACGGCTGTGCTGATCCCCAGATAAACAGCCCTGCTCTCCCTGCATGATGCACACTGGCGTCACCGGGACACGTCCCAGCCTAACTGCTTCACTTCTACTCAGGCAAAACGCCCCGAGGTCTCCAAAGAGAGCTTTGCTCAGACACCACCATGCTGAGCGTGGGAGACCTGGGAAGAGGAGGAGACGTTTGGCCTACATAAGGAGCGCAGGACACGGCATGCAGAAGTTAGAGATGGAAAGGGCCTGTTAGGTCAACGTAGCCATCCTCTGCCGATTAACTCCCTAACACTGCACCATACTGAGACGCTTTGCAAGGGACTCTCCATGCAGGTCACCAGACTGAACAACTGCGCTAGCAGGAGCCAGATTGCCCAAGTGCTGGGGGCCTGTGCTGCCCAGGCCCCTGGGTTTATTTTCAGCTCTCTCTGACCTGCTGGACTGTGGGGTCCCCTCCTCGGTTAGTGAGGCGACTCAGTATGCTCCGTTCAGACATCTGCAGGCGAGCGGCGACTGGTGGTATCCTGGACAGCATGGAGGGCAAGCGGGTCACATCTGCCTTCATGTCACTCAGCAGCTCCTCGAGCTGGTTCAGAACTGCAACACAGACGTACAGATTACACCCAGTGTAGCTAAGAAACCTGCTCTCCCACGCTGAGCGGGGATCCTGGGGAGGAGCAGAAGGGACTAACTGATTCCAGTGGGGTTACGTGGGGGGTGAAAATACGGTGACACGTCCTGGACACTGGAGGAGAGGAGACACGGGAGCTGCACAGGGAAAGCTGGTGGGGTTCAGAGATCAGTTTGCAGAGAGGGACACAGATTTGAAGTTGAGTGGGCGGATGGCGGCGTTCTCCACACATGCCAAATGCCTGCACCTCCTTCGCCGCACACTGCTGTGCTGAAAGGAAGTGATTTCCACACACTTTGTGCCCTCCTAATTCCACCCCTGAACCATCCCCCTCAATCCCAGCTACTGTCAGAATCCCCCAAGCTCTGGGCCTCTCATGCCTGAAGCCATGTGCAGCAGCAATTCTGTAAACCATGTGCCCGACTAATTCCACTAACTGCCCCCTCCGAGCCCGAGCAACTCTCTCAGCAGCCACCCGCCTCCCTGCCTGGCTCTCCAGACACACGGCAGCAAACAGGTGATTGCATATCTGGGAGCTGCTGCCAGCCTAGTGTTCATTTTCTGCCCAGACTTGGCTATTTGTATTTTTCTTGTGTCCTTGTAAATGGCAGAACTTTGCCAGTGTTTTCCCATCCACAGCTCAGATCCGTGTCCCCCATCGAAGTGTTGATTTGCTCCCATGGGATGTTATGGTAACGGCCCTTGGCTGGGCTCTGAAGACGATGACAGTAAGGGCGCTGGACAGCTAACTGCTGCTCAGAGCCCCCTGGAGCAGCTGTTTTCTGTCTGGCGAAGAAGCTACATTCTGCCCTCTCTGCTCTCGCATTCCATCACATTTGCACACCAAATTCTGGCCTGGACTGTGTCTGTCTCTGGCCGGGCGCCCCTATGTAGCACCAGGGACCAGCACCTGCTCCGTCCTTTGCCCCTGCGCACTCCTCACCAGTCTCCAATGGTCCTAGCTACGGCAGAGTTGGCTGCGGTTTACGCAAGTGACTATTTCCGCATTGACAGCTCAGGAATCAGCAGAGCTGCTGAGCTGTTATCACCCGGGGCTGCCTGCATCAGGCTGCCAGGATCCATGGCCCTGCCACGGGATGAAGGGCTCTTACACTGACCCACCCTGTTAGCAGGAGCTAAAGCCCTGCTCAGAACTGCTGGGTAAACATGTTAACGCCACCAGAGTCCTGGGTGAGACCCTCCCGCCAGAGAGAACATGGGGCAGAGACAGGGAGACCCTGTGGGAAGAGCCAGACTTGGGGAGAAGATGCATGTTCTGTTCCTGGGCCGTGGTTTGGAACAGGAAGGGAACATCCCCTGCTTGTATGGTCACTGCTGGACTGCCTGGGCCAGTATCCCTGAACACTGCAACCCCATCCTGGAATGGTTCAGAGGAGTCCGAGGGCTGGGGAGGCAAGATCCTGTCCTTGGGCCATCAGGAAAATGAAGGGAGGATTTGGGGGTGGAAGCCCTGCAGAGTTTCTTGCCATTGCTTTAACCATGTACCTCCAGAGAAGCATGTGTCCCCATGGGCACTGCTGCCAGAAGACACTGGTCCTCAAGGCCCCCGGATTGCGAGCCGCTGCTGATTTTTGGAACGATCCAGGCTGCTGGTGGTTGGTTCCAAACTCAGTCTCCATCAGACTGACTCATCCAGGCCTGGGGCTGTTCATCTCTGTTAACTCTGGGCTTCAGTCCCGACCAGCCAGGCATGGCATTTTATCTCCTGAGCGCGTGCACGTTTGTGAGCGAGTGAAAAGCACGTTCCTGGTTACCCTGGCTGGGTGGGGAACTATCAAAATACCCTCACAACACTCTGTGCTAGGCAGGATCTGATCCAAATCAATGCACCAGATTCAAACGGGGCACTGGGTGCTGCTCTTACACCCCCAAGGCGGGGGCTGCCTGTGGCTGGTTAATAAGCCGTGCGAGTAAACACTTCTTTTCCTGCCAATAGGAACGGCTGCAAAGCTACACTCAGGTTCAGGGTGGTGACCTCAACCACACACACAGTGCGGCCACTGTGAGCACATCTGTATGGACACAGGCTGAGAACGCCTCACTTCCCTGCTATTCTCGGTCTCCCTAGGCTTAGGGGGGCCATGCAATCCCTGGAGTTGCCAGGGGGATACGCAACCAGGGCCCCCGGACACCACCACCTGGCAAGCAGCCCCTCGTTAGGGGGGTGTCGCTGAGCGTCACAAGCAGGGCTCGTTTCAGGTCTATGTCATGTCTTTTCTGCCCTGGGAGGACGGTCTCCCCTTGGCAACCTTGGAGCCATGAGAATCGACCCACCACACACTTGCATTTCCTCTCTGCTCCTGCCCTGGAAGCCCTCACAAACGGCCATGGTCCCTGTGGTCAAAGGTCGGAGGGACGTGGCCAGCTCCAGGCCAGGGGAACATTGTGAGACAGAAACACCAGCCAGTCACTTCCTCCCATCGGATTTATTGTCTCTCTGCCCCACGCCGGTACCCGCAGCCCCTGCTGGCTCTGGCTCAGCCCCAGAGAGCCCGTGCGGCTGGCGCACCTCTCGACCCTGGCTAGTGAGGCTACAAGGGAGGGAGCAGGCTATGCAGCGGCGACAAACCTTTGTGCAGGACAGCATTGGCAGGCTTGTTCCCAGCCAGGGACTCTTTGGAGAGATGCTGGTGGCTTTCGGCAAGGCACTCCACTTCAGCCAGACGGGCATTCAGTGCCATGGCCGGGTGACTGGGGTCCTGGCTCATGTTGAGGTACGCGGCCCTTCGCAACTGCTCCTCTATCACCAGGGCCTGCTCCAGCAACTGAGACACAACCAGGGAAGAGAGAAGAGTCGGGGCCAGATCCTTGGCGGGGATAAATCGGTGCTTCGCTGGCTATACTGATTTACTCCAGCCAACGCTCCAGCCCTCTGACTGCCCCACTTGTCTGACACGGGGAGGGACTAGCCGCCACTGAGGGGGAAGCAGACTTTCCCCTCCCCCTTAGGCATTTCCATCTCACCGAAGTGGAGGCTGAGGGGTCAGTCTGCGGGGCCTAGCCAATCCTCAGACACGGCTGTGGCTCAGACGGAGGGGACGGTTAGTGCCAGCTGTTCTGACTGGCGGTGTAGAATTAGGTGGAGACCCCTTGACTCACCGCGCAGAGGCCAGCCCGTGGCAAGTGGATGGCAACAGCTTTAACTCACTCCCGCCTGGGCTACAGAGCAGGGATCTGGCCGGCGGCCCCGTTAGACGCTGAGCATCAGAGGACAGTTGATTTATACCCATGGAAGTTCACGCAAGGCCACCGCAGTTCCTTTTGCTGAGCTTAGTAAGAGCCGAGTGAGTGGGGACGATGCCCAGCTCCCAAAACAAGCCCAGGAGAACCCACTCCACGGGCCCCTGATACCTGACAAGAGGCCCGTGGCCTAGGTAAGGTGCTAGGCAACAGTCTCACTGCAGTGGTTCATTGCCACTCCATGCAGGATAAGCAGCACGTGGGGTCCGGGGCTGTCTGCAGCCCATTCCCTAGGAATCTGTGTCTGGTGCCAGGGGCTCCCTGGTGGGCACTTCATGCCCTTGCAGACCGCTCCCTGGCTCTCTTCAGTCCACGAGACTGGAGCCCACTCTCCACCCTCGGGCACAGCTCCACCCGCCCTCCTCCAGTGGGGGGCACCTTCCCTCCAGGCTCACCTTGAACCGTCGGGCGAGGAACTTGTTCTTCATCTCGAGGTAGTTCCCCTTGTGTATCTCCGACTTGAAAGGCTCATTCAGAATCACATAGCGCGGGTCGTTCTGGATGTCCTGCCAGCGGGCATAGCCGTGGCTGGATGCAGGGAGGGGTGTTAAGGGCAAAGACCAGATTCCCAACTGCAATCTCGTTGGATAGCCTGGGGAGTTTGCTTAGCGACACCTAGCTCTCGTCATCTTGAAAGCACAGCACTCCTAGAGTCATCCCCGGATGACAAAGACTCAGGGCAGTTAAACAACCTGCCCAAGGCCAGAGAGGGAGCCGGTGTCAGAGTCAAGACCAGCACTCAGGAGGGGAGTCTCTTCAGAGCAACATGAAGACAAAGATCTCGCTCATGCTGATCACCTCCCCATCACCCCGCGTCGCCTCCCTGTCAACAGTGGCAAGGGCTCTCACTACAAGTTCAAGGATACGTAACAATTCCCGCCAGCAGCCAGTAGTCATGTCTCCGGTGCCAGATGTCATAGATCTTGCCTGAGGAGACGGCAGCTCTCTCCTCGTTCTGCCACAACGTGTGCAACTCTGAGAAGGCAAAGCAGAGCCATGTTCAGCCAGCAGCACGAGAGCGTACCTGCTGCTAGAACGCGAGGCAGGACTAGCCAAGAGACGTATTCCCGCCTGCAGCCTCTGGGCCTTTGACCCGTTTCAGCCACTGGCTAATGGCATCCTCTACTGAAGTCAACTCACACCTTAGAACCAAATCACAGGTCTCACAAACACCACATCTTCCACCTTCTTATTCTGAGCAGCTTTGGACAGATCACGGCTATAGAAAGCTGCCAGCTCATTAGCAATGACGGATATAGATACTTTTAAATGAGCAAAGAGGAATGACCCCTCCCCCAGAAAACTCATGACACTAGAGCTAGACGACTACAGCTAAAAGTTGTGTTACTCAGGCATGGCTACTAGCATGCTAAGCCCGGCATGCAGCTGGTGGGCAGTAGATTTAATTACATGACTGATGGTGCTATCCCTAAGCATTAGGAACAGGCCATGGAGAGAAGAGGGAGGCTCTCTCTCAACCCGGAGAGTGGACTTCATTACCAAAGAAAGTCTCTAGTCCAGGGCCCACTTTGGAAAGGGACCCACACGGTGTCTACTGGAAGCCCAGGGGACTCCACACTGGCTTAAGGTTTGATGTTAATGATTCCTTCAGTGCCATGGGATGCACAGACTGTGGTTACAGTGGATGCTGTGACAACTGTGACAGCATAACTTGCACTTGGGGCAGGCCTGAGAGGCCCGTCAAGGAAAAGGAACTGACAGGAAATCCCAGGGATGCTTGGGGCTGACCAGGGATGCAATCACTCCTCGGGACGGGAGCTCTTTTGAAGTCTGCAGCTATGTAAAAGGTCAAACTGTTTAGACTCAAAATGTGGGGGGGGTATTAAAAACCGGGCGGGTTGCATATCTGAATCTGAATGGACATGCTGTCCTGAATTGCTTTCAGTGAAAAAAACGTTTCAAACATTCCTTTGCAGCATCTGCAACCCCAGTATAACGAAGGTCAGAAAATGAAAGGGAATATAAAGAGAACTTCAAACTGACCAGTCTAGCTTCTCAGGCCAAGCCTAGTGAAATACAAGAAGTTAACAGCGAGCATAACTGGAATAAAGCAGATTTGATTCTTGTCGTGCTTCCTGTTTCAATAGTCGGTGGAGTTTTATTAGTCACGCAGGTGTACTTTATAAAATCTGAGCTGAGTAGCCAGTGCCGCAAATGCCGAGGTGAGAAGGACTCACGTGATAAACAAGGCTGGTGATTACTGTGGCATCACAGAGCAAAGCAGTAGAAAACTCAAGCCAGCCCCTGAGCTGCGCTTTCCCCAGCAGCCAGTGACTGCCAGCCCAGAGCGAGGCTCTGGCATTGTGTTCTGGGGCTGGAATTCCGTTATTTTAAAGCACTGTCAGGCTCAAATCCTCTTTAACTGAATATGCAGAAAAGCTGTGCAAAGATTGTGCAGCTTTCGCATGCAAACACTTGAAAAGTGACTGGGATGCTCTGTCAGCCCCAAACCCTGTTACCTGTAAAGCCACCATCAGCAATGTTGAACATGAATCTAAAGTTCATATTTTTATCCTCCTTCTTCCCATCCTCCTCTTCCTCTTTTTCACCATTTTGCTGAGTCTCACTCTGCTCCTTCTCGTCCACCTTGGTATCCTCTGCTTATCAAAGACAGTAACATCAGACGTGCACAACTGACCCTGCCACGCTGAGCTGAATTGCTCATTTCGCATCATTGCCCCATTAACCGCAGCAGCTCTCTCCTAAAGTCATTCTCCAAAACATCCCCGTGTGGGCATATCACCAGCCTGCCTCCTGGCCTCCCAGCAAGCACGAACAGCACCCGCCACCGAGATGCCGTTGGAGATAGGGACGGTGTAGAGCTCTACCCCCACCTCGGAAAGGAAATAAGGGGAGAGTCACTTCTCTTGCCTGTCACTAGAGCTATTCTGAACCACCGGCATTGCTACAACTGCTAGGAAGTGTGGTCTACTGGTTGCAGCTGGATTAAAACTCCGTGGCTGGCCCGTGCCAGCTGACTCGGGCTAAGGGGCCGTTTAATTGCAGTGGAGACCTTTGGGCTCGGGCTGGAGCCCAGGTTCTAGGACCCTGCAAGGTGGGAGGGTGCCAGAGCTCAGACTGCAGCCCGAGCCCAGGGAGCCTGAGTCAGCTGGCACGGGCCAGCCACGGGTGTTGAACCGCAGGGTAGAAAGACCCTAAGTCCCTCCTGAGGCCCATTCTGGCTCTCGCTCAGACTCTTTGCATGCTGCTGGGTCCCCGTCTCCACTTGTGAATCCAAGCCACAGATGGAAAGTCGGCACGAAGCGGCAGGGTGCACAGCTCCCGGGTGCACAGCTCCCGGGTGCGCTGCCGTTTCTCACAAAGGTGAGGTGTAGGAGCCGCAAACACGGTCCATAAATGCACTTGAACATCATAATTAAGCCCTTGGGGGCTGGATCTCGCTTATCGCTCTAGGTGTGTACATAGTGATCACAGCCTGTGGGCACCACCACAACACAAACGTGAAATCGCAGGAACTGCTTTTATAGTCCCCTTTCCC
This sequence comes from Terrapene triunguis, assembly GCF_002925995.2. Classification (NCBI taxonomy): domain Eukaryota; kingdom Metazoa; phylum Chordata; order Testudines; family Emydidae; genus Terrapene; species Terrapene triunguis. The sequence goes on along the minus strand of NW_020665065.1, from coordinate 1,991,850 downwards.
GGACCAAACACGCTACAGACACATGGCACACGCCGCTTCACACATTCACACGCATGCGCACTGCTCCATAACACACACAACGCTCTACTCTTCGTTTTTATCGGTTCTCTGTTGCAATTCAGGTCATGGGCATCTTACCTGGCTTGTACTCTTTATCTTCCCCTTTACCTTGGCAGGCATTTAATTCTGACTTTTCCAATGGCTTTTCTTTTTCCTGAATTGCCTCATCTGCAGGAATTAAATAGGACAACGAAAGACGATTAACGGGCAGAAATGACTACCAGTATCGCTGGATTGATTTGCCTTTCCTATTTAAAGTTGCAAAGTATTTGTTTGCCTGCATATGACAGCTGGTAGACACAGGACAGTTTTCTGTCAGAAAAGGCAGTTTCATCAAAATGGAAACATTTTGCGGTCTGAAGGGGAAACCTCAATTTGCATCGTAAATGGATGCAAAAATGATGTTAATAAAATTGTGAGAGCTTATTCTAGTGTTAGGCCCAGCGCTAGAGCCCTCCCAGCAGCATGAGGCTACACGCTCGTCGGGGGAAATTCACCCCATGTGAGGGATCAGCTCAAGACCTAAGCCTCACTGAAGTCCCACTTAGCGGGGCATAGGCCTGTGAAAGAGGGGTGCATGTCTCCCGCAGAGAGATTAGCCACTCTGCTTTACAAGTTACATTACATACAAAAAAGTTCCTTAAAAACTATGGGGGGAAATAGCATGTGATCATGTAATTACAGACTCTATGGTAATACACACAAGGGGGGCCGATTAAGGTTGCACGGGCATTTCCTAACTTGCAGGTAATTGACGTTGCAACCTTTACATTCTTTTAATATAGTATTTTTATGGACTTTCCTAGGTACAAACAAATTCCATTATGTACAACTGTAACAACCCCATCGTGCAACACTGGGAGGATTTGAACCCTGCACCTTCGGGCACTGAGGTAGAGTAGCTTGAACTACAGCACTAGCTATGAAGCTAGCAGCAGGAGAAGGCTATTATCCTAGTTGGGGGAACACCGCATTAATGCACACAGGGGCTTGAACAAGGAAGGAAACAGTCTCTCCAGCGGTGCTGTGACAGCTGGGTCTGCCCCAGACTTCGTGGATGCTGGGCAGACAAGCTCCGCATGCAGCGGGTGCACCAGAATCACAGGCTCCCTCACCTCTCACCGGCAGCCGCTCAGGCGAAGGCTCCGCCTTTTCGCTCTCTTCTTGTTTCTCTTCTCTCGGTTTCTCCTCGTTTCCGGAGCTCTCTTGGTTTTCTTCATTCTCGGCTTTCTCTGCACTTGCTGGACCCTTGATGTCAAGTGGGGACACCACATTAGCCACTTTAGCTCAAAGGGCTTAGGGTATGTAACTGCAAAACTGCCCAGAAAGCCCTGACTATAACCGTGCAGAGACGCGTGGTCCAGCAGCCCTGCCTGGCTCTGATTTACAGCGGACACCAGATCACTGAACCTCTCTGCCTCGGTTTCCCTCTCAGGAGTACTGGGGTAATACTACACAGCTGTGTGGATCAGTTACTAAAGTGCTTGAAACAGGATCCGTGAGGGAAGGCAGGAGCGTAACCCTTCCTTTGCAAAGCACCGTGTCACGCAGCATAAGGGCTGAGCCATACAATTCCCATCACAGGTTTGCAGAACTCCAGGCTCTGCAGACAGACTTCCCCGCCGGGTTCAGTTTGTAGATACATAAAGGGAAATAGGTTAGGAACTAATTAGCTACGTGAACAGTACCATTAAGCTGTAACAATGCCCTTGGAGAGAGGACACTGTGGGAAACCAAGCTGTGCCGTGGTGAGATTCGTACAATTCAGCCATTAGATTAGCTGCCATTTCCTACCTTGGCACATGGACTGATACAGATGGGGCCACTTGCTGACCCAAAACTGGGGTTAAGGGCCAGGGCCAGCCGGGCTCCCAGGCCAGGATCAGGATTGGGGCCGGCAGGTTGGGGTTACAGTTCAGACCTGTAGCTCTCCCCAGTTTAGGGTCAGAGTTGAGACTGGGAAAGGTTCCAGGCCAGGGTTAAGGTCAGGGCCAGCAGGACTCCCGTAGGGGCCCAAGGTAAGGGTTAGGGCTGGGGCCAGGCAGGGGGCGCTGTGTTCATTCACACGGGGGGCTCACTTAGTTATTTACTCAGCCAACTGGGAGGGCGGCACCGAGCATGCATCCTTGTAATGGGATGGTGTGGGTGGGCTGCACAGGATGCTGTGAGAGCTGCAGGGAAATGCTCAGCAGGAGCTTCAGGGCAAGGAGCGGTGCTGCAGGGCACCGGGGCTGGGGATCACTGCAAACCAGTGCAGACAAACAGGGTGCTGAGAGACTCTGGGCAGCGCGACGGGGCAGATGAAGCACTGGTCACTCTGGGGGCCATAAGATCAGTACTCAGGACCCTCGAGGAAGGAATGGCCACAGAAACCCTTCTGCGTGAGCAGAGGGTGGAGAAGCCTGCAGAATGCCCCATGCTCCGGAGCACACAAGGGTTCCTGAGACAGCACAACACGCTGCCCCGGGGGGAGGGAGCACAGACAAGGGCTCGGAGGATGGCAGAAGCAAGAACCTCGTCCCTGGGGCCAGCTAGGGAAGGGTCCTCGTAAACTGCCTCTGGCTGACCTACAGCAGGTTTGGCTGGCTGGGCGGGGAGCCCTGGGAAAGGCTTTGTTGTATTTATAAGTTAGAGGAAGAGGTTGGGACACAGGGCCAAGGGAAGCAGAGAAAGAACTGCTGGTTCAGCCCAGCTTTGCTGTATCCTGGGGACACTGCGTGTGCTGCTAATGGGGTTTGCGAGCCCCAAGAAAAGAAGGGTGAAAGGAACTCCCCCCTACCTGGCTCTCAGCTGGCTTCTTGGGCTTTGGCTCCATTTGTTCCTTTTCCTCTTGGAACCCCAACTGTATTTCTGTTTTGTCTGAAACAACAACAAAGGACCCCACATGAACTGCACTCCGCTGGGCCATTAGCATGGTGCTACCGGGTCAGATTCACCCTTTGGGAGTCGAGCCTCGTTGGAAAGTTCTATTGCTCTATTGAACTGTTCAACTCGATGCCAAGGATAAGGAGTGGGAGGCTTATTTGTAAGTCAAATGTTGCTGGTTATAGGCAATTTCATCCTTACCTTGGAAATAGACACAAACCTCTCAAAGGCTCCATAGTAACTGCATCTAACTGTTAACTTACCATTGTTATTGAGAGGGGAAAGAACAGCTTGTAACTATGTTAGAACTCAGCAGAAGTCCCAATAGATCCCAAATGGCCCTGTGGGCCCTGGCTTCCCGGGCGTTTCAGGGCAGACACTCACTTCTCCCGTCAGCGTAGGTAATCCACCTCCCCAAGAGGCAGGAGCTAGGCTGACGGAAGAATTCTTCTCTTTACCTAGCACTGTCTGCACTAGGGGCTAGGTCAGCATAGCTACTTCTCTCAAGGGTGTGTATTTTTCACCCCCCTGAGAGATGTAGCTCTGCCGATGTACGTTCCTAGTGTAGACCAGGCCAGAGCCTAACTCAAGAGGAGTTAACTGGAGTGTAGAGAACTCGAGTTCACTTGGCAGTGAAGATGGCCTTTGTGGGGCGTTATCAGAGAGAAGCCAGATAGATGCTGTGATCTCAGTCACCGTGCCCAAGATTCTCAAAAGCGACTCGCGATTTTGGGTGCCCACCTTCAAACACCCTGCAGGGCCTGGTTTGCAGAGGGTGGCAGCCTGCTTTCTGGGGTTCCCAGGCCCTTTTGAGGCCTCTCAATTTGGACATCTGAACAACTCCAACCACTTTTGGAAACCTGGGCCCATCTTGCTTTCTCAGCAGTTTCTGGACCCATGATTATGCTCTCCGTAAAGCAGCTTTGTCGTCACATTTACCTGGCTGTGCCGCTGGCCCAGTCTGCATATGTGCTGGGCTGGCTGGGACAGGGGTGTTTGGATCAGAAGAGACAACCTCGCTGGATTTCTTGCCTTCCGGCCCCTCCGGGATCAGATCAGGGGTGCTGTACTTCCCATTGACATGCTCAAACTCCTGAACCTGAGGCACAGATACATTAATGAATAACACGCACGGTTCGTTTGTAAAATACAGTCAGACAGCAGAGCTGCCAATCAGAGACGTGTCCCCAGCATTTTATAACCTCACAGACTGTGTGGCCATCAGTGTCCGGGTGAGAACAAGCTCACAGGGGCTTTGTTGCGTTTGCCAGCCAGCAGCCAGCTACTTGGGCAGTTGCCTATCCAGTGTCCAGACCAGCACGGACATGCTGCATTTTGCTGCATTCCAGGCTCGGGAATGAGAGGCAACAGCTCTACCAGGGGAGCTAACAGGGGGCCCTTCACGTGCAGAAGCGGAGCTGAGAAGTCCCCCAGGCTCCCACAGACTTTGCCTCTGACCTGCTGTTCCCTGCATTTACTCTGCAGGAGACATGTCTGAAAGGAGAAGGTATCCAGTTACTAGCACGGAAGGGGCTGTGCAAACGAGTGACCATGCTAATGCCTAAGGATAGTCCGTGTGCATGCCTGGAGTGAGACAGATGTCGCCAGAAGCCTGAACACACACAGACTGATCAGAGTTAATTTACAGCCCTGGCTCCTGAGTGGTCCATGCCGCCACTTGAAAGCTTCTTACTTTACCTTTACTTTCTCCCCTGACATATCTGACCTTGCTGTTCTCTTCCCCTTTCACGTCACAAGTTCTCGCCCACACGCCCCATGCACTTCCCGTTGCTCTAGGTTGTTTTTCCTACACTGCATTTTCCCATCCTTCCTGGACAGTTGAGCAGAGGTGTCGCTAAAGACACCACATAAACTGAGGTCTCTCGTTTTGACATTTTCCCATTTCCCAGTTTGATGTCAGCACCAATTCCATTCTCAGTGTGATCGCTTCTCAGAATGAACTGTGGTTGCTCACCAGAGGGTATTTGAAGGTTGGGGGCAATTAGTACAGATAAAATCAGAACCTTCACCCAAATCCAAACCAATTTTTTTTAACCATGGGATGTGGAAAGTTCTCCATCACTTGGCATCTCCGAAGACCCAGTTCAGCTAGATACTTAAGCACATGTCTAATTTTAAACACAAGTAGTTCCATTGGCTTCAGCAGAACCACTCACATGCTTAAAGTTCGGCAGGTGATTAAGTATCTAGCTGAATAGGCCTAACATCAAGATCAGGTGTCTTGCTCAAAGATATGCTCTGGATCAACCAAAGGTGCTGGGCTGGATGCAGGAATCAGTGGGGGATGTTTTCTGGCCTGTGATATACAGGAGGTCAGACTGGGCGGTCAGAGGTCAAGGACCCATAGGGCTTGGCAAGCAGCTTGCGCTGTTATTTTAATAAGGGGGGGTGTGTTCACAGACCCCAGTGTACGTCTTTACATTGATTCCTAGAGGCATATTCAGTGGATCACTGGCAAGAAGCCATTCAGCAGAGTCAGCGACATTCAAAGGAGCCCAGAACATACCTGCCATGCCACAGTTCAAATTTTACTCACCCACCTTCTTCCTTACTAGTGACATAACTCCTATCCTCGTCAGCACGTGCTGGCGCGACAGCCCTTCGCGGGGAACGCCGTCCGCAAAGGTTTCAGCCCCATCGGCTCCAGGCTCACATAAATGTCTCATAAACAGAGAGACATAAGCCCTGGGAAATGAAAGGAAGAGTTCAGTCTGACTGAGGTGCCCTGGACTCTCCTCCACTTGCAGAGTGCGTGAAGTTCTTGCTCCCGACCGGAACCTCAGGGGAGGGAGAGAAGCCGTGTGTTTTTATAGGGAGCCATTCGTTTTGCTCTCCTTTCATTTTCACACTGTGGGTCAGTGTCTCTCCGGTTGTGACGTGTAATTATTTATTTGTGGCACAGCAGCAACAGAGTCTCCGTTGCATGGGGCACTGCACACTGACATAAGACAGTGTCCATCCTGAAGAGCTTACAACCTAAATGATGTAGCTGCCTAGGAAACCTGTCAAGATAGGCAAGGGCTGATGGCCTGTCCAAGCCCGGGGTCCCCTCCACCGACGCAGAGCCTGGGCAGTGACCATGCTGGGGGTTTTGCGGCTCTTTGGGGCAGAGCTCCAATTGGGAACCTTGTTCTTCATTTCTACAGAGCCGACAGCTGCTTTTAACTGACTGTGCATATCCTGTGTGAGCCCTTCTGCCTCTCCCTCTCACCAAGGGGCGGCCTGTGGAGAGAACGACTCTGGGCGAAACGCCACCGAAGTGACTGGAGCTGGGCCAGTTATGGGAGCTGTGGCCCAGTATATCCAGGGCACTTGCCGAGCTCCACACACCGGGCAATGCCAACGCCCCCCAGTGCAGCCGAGATCCTCTCGAGTGCTTACTTGTACTGCACGCTCGAGAGAGTCCAGTGACAATGGCAGAAAGCAGCCAACCGGAGCCCAGAGCTAGGAGCTGGCTGTGTCCATCCATGGAGCCTTTACCTAAACTCCTTCTCGCTTTTCCCGCGAAGGTCTCGGACCAGCCAGTGAGAGTTGAACGCGTCCTGGGGCGGCATGCCCCACCGCATGATAGCGTTCAGGAAGGCCTTGCGCTGCCGGGCATTGAATCCGAGCACCTGCAGAGAGCACGGCCATTAGCATCACCCTGCAAGAGCACGGGGCATCTCTGAGCATCACGGACACCGCAGCGGGGTTTAGCCAGAGCTAGTCTGAACAGATATGAATGGACAATACAAGTACGAATCAGGCCAAGCGCCCCCCACTGGCCCTACCCCCATGGTAGTCACACTGACTAGGGCTTACCTCAATGTTCCCCCCAACTCTTGCCAGCAGAGGGGGCAGAGGCTTGTCTCGGTCGCTCTTCAGTTGCCTCCGTGACTGTCTCCTGCCACCTAGAGGCAATCGACATACTCTGTAAAGATGCCACATTTGCGATGGAGAAAACCCGGAGTGCCAGCCCTGGGACGGGTCTGCAGGCACAGCAGAACCAGTCCCTGCACTGCTCTGATGTGGATATGGCTGTAGGTTCCCCTCAGCATACACACCAGTCACTACAGGCTGGGACAGATGGTGCTCGTGACCCATGTGCAGGTCCCAATAAGCTCAGCAGGGATGTAGCACATGAGCTGTGGCCAGGATAAGGCTGTGGGGAGAAGTCTGGAGCCTTAAAGTGGCTCACAGCAGCGTCCCAGAATCCTCTCTGCAAACAAGACAGAAGCAAACTCTGTGCACACCCTGGCCAGAGCAAGAACATCACTGCTGGGCCCTGAGTTCTGGGCAAGCCCTTGTGTGCATCAGGGTCCAGTTCTCCGTGCATCACACTGCGGTGCAGGAGAAACCATCCCGCATTCATTCCTGCTGAAAAGCCCTGGGTGCTAGAACACAATGGCAACTACCTTTACGGGTCTAATCTGCTGTTTTTCTGGGGACCTCTTGTGGCCACACCTGGTACATCTCCCCCATGCACTACAAGGACCCGCTGAATTCAGACTGTGGCTTCGGAGGATTTGCAGGCTGTACCTAACAGGCTCAGTGGGGAACGCCCACAGAGATGCAGGATGCTTTTGTAGAACAGGTGCTGGTTCGCAGGTCCGATGCTGATGGTGACCCGTCTCCCACTGGCTAATGTCACACAGCAATGCAGCAAAGGGAACGCTCTTGGTATGGTCAGCGACGGACAGGTGACGTCCGACCCAGCACACCCATTCCGCCTGCTGTCAAGACGGCCCAGGGCTGGACCACATCTCCTAAGAGCCTCTCACCACAGCGCAAGAACTAGACCATAACTGTGTCTGGGACCCGAGAGGCTGTGACATCAAAGTGTAAGGGAAAGAGCTAGGCACAAAGGGAGGCCTCCTGGCAACTCCAAACCAGACCCACCCTAACGACCCATTACCGCTCGTGCCATTAAAGGGCTGATCCTGGGCTCAGGTCACAGCAACATGCTGCCACGCGGGGAGCAGAGCTCGAGCAGCGGCACATTGGGCCGCTGGGAAGTGGGGAAGGAAGCAGCGTGTATCATTCTGGAGTGAGCCAATGCATGGAGCAGCACTGATCAGCTCCAGGACGGGATTCTCGCCCAAAGGAGGCAGCGTCCTGAAGCCTTTGGGGGAAGCAGGGCAGTAAAGGGAAAGTGGAGAAGACCCCGCACAGAGGACAGACTCCTACGAGCCTCTCCAGGCTGCTCTGCCTCCAGGCCCCATCTCGTCCCAGGGACGTTCAGCATCCATGGCCCATTCAGTCCACAGCTGCTCTTCGGAGACCACCAGCAAGCGCAACAATTGGGGCCAGGGGCTCTTTTGACACAGAGGAAGAACCAGGCTGGGACGCTCCAGGCATTTCAGAAAGACCCAAAAGCCCGCAAATGGAGCCAGTGTGCAGCCACTCCTGACCGGGGCCAGAAGAGGAGTGGAGGGCTAGCAGGGGTACCCCACATCCCAAATCCGCCACCCGCCAGCCAGGCTCCTCCAGCCAATACGTTTTGATCCAGTTTGCCTGTCTGTCATTCTCGAAGGACCTGGCGCTGGTGAGGGCAACTCAGGGAGGTAGGCAAATCCCTGGCGCTGCCGAGAGGGAGGAATTTGAAGAGTAATAAATGCCATAACTCACTCTGACCTTCGGGTCTTTCTTCAAAGTCTTCATCTTCGTCCTCGGAGCCGATGGAGTATTCGGACTGGTTATCGGAGAGCTCGTCCTGCCACTCTGCAAAGCACGGGGCACAGAGGTCAAAGGAGCAGTCTTGTGCCAGCCGACCTCTCCACATGCCCTCAGGAGAGAGATCTGGGACTCAACACAGGGACGAGCTTTCCCTAGAGATGCTTGGATGGACCTGGTCCTTCTACTTGCCAAGGCCTTTCCCACCTGAGCGGCGGAGAGGGGCAGAAGTCTGGCCACTGCTGCCAGTGTGAGAAGCCCCCAGTGCAGTGAGGGGGGGCATTTCCCCCTGTCTCTGCCCCCCCATCCCAACACAGAGGGGTGGTGGGAACCAGCTGGAATACAGCTCTGCTCTGCCAATTCACAGCTGATGGATGGGGTCCCTTCAGGAGCATAGCCAGCTGGCATCAGTGAGACCAGTGCCACCAGACTGATCCACCAGCTGTCAAGACAGAGCACGGCAGGACCATGACTCCAAAGAGTCCAGCGCTACAGGACGAGAACTAGACCCTAGTTGATGTCACGTCCTCTCAAGACCTAAACAACCCCTTGGCTGCTCTGATTTCTGTCAAAACCAGGACAACTTGTGGCTCAAGGAGCCATAACCTGCTCTCTGAGAACCCCCCAGCCTTGAGATCCTGCCCAGAATCTCTAAACTCTGATTGCAACACATTGCTTATCCATGTGCTCTGTGTATAATACCTGTCCCATACCATCTCCCCCTTCCCCCGCATTAGTAACACGGCAGGAGAACAGCTCAGCCAGCGGCAGAGCGAATGTCGCCCCTCAAACACCAAGTGCAACTGAAACCCTGGTCAGGCTCCTTTTCCTCGGTCAAAACCCAACAGCCCGACCCCCTTTGCAGTGGCAGCCGCAGGCCCCGTGCGGATCGGAGGGCAGAAGCCGTACCTTGGTCCTCTTGCGAGGCATCGTTGTAATTGACCTGTTTGCGGATCCTCTTCCCTTTGCCAAGGTTCCTGGCCAGATCTTCCTGCTGCTGCTCATAATGGTGCCGGAGCAGCTTCTCCCAGTAGTCGGGGTCCACGTTCTCCTCCTGTTTGATGATCTCTCGCTCAACCTCCTCCTGAAAGCAAAGGAGAGCGAGAGGGTGGTGAGCGGAGGCGGCCTCAGCTCCATGCTAGCCCTGCCCCGAACAGCCCCCGCCCCGTTCCTGAAAGGCACGTCAAAGAGAGGAGGGCTGAGAGCACACGTGCCGGGGATGCCGGGGCTTCAAGCGCTGCCGGCCCTGCAGGCAGGAGACTCTGTCTCTGTCCCTTATTACCCAGGTGCAAACGTTAAGTCCCGCTTCAACTCCTGCCATTTCTCCTACCCAGCAATGGTGACCTTGGTGCCTGGGGCACTGCTTCCTGCCAGCCATTCGTACCCCCGAAACACCCCCTACAATCACAGCCGTGTAACCCCGCTAATGTCCAGGGGGAAATCTGCTGGGGCTTCCAGAAACAAGCACCCAGGGTGGGCTTGAGAGAGATGAAGAAGAGCAAGTCCAGTGGCTGCCAGGGGAGTAAACGGTAGTGGGACGATACGTGAAAAGCAGCGTGCCTGGCCCCAGACACACCCCTCTGTAGATCAAAATAAATGAGGCTGCTGCCTTGGGGGCAGGTCATCCCCTCGAAGCACGGGGGTCACGCAGGAGAGGTGGGCAATGAGGACAGGACACCATCTGTCAGGGGTCTATCTGGCCCCGCTCACCATGCTTTCCATGTGCCTCAGAGTCTCCTCACAGCACCCCTGAGAGGCAGGGCAGGGCTGTTACCCCACGTTACAGAGGGGCACTGAGACACTTGTTAAGGGTCACACAGGGAGTCTGGGACAGAGCACAGAACTGAACCTCCCTCTGTGGGTGCGCTGGAGTCGAGCTGTCCAGAGGCAGCTGTAAGGCCAGGACAGGTGAATTCGCCTGGCTGGGGCTGTCTCCACACCCAGCAGAAGGCTCAGCTCTGTCTGAGGGCTGGTCTCAGGAGCTGAGTTTTCACTGATAGAATAGTAGGGCCACATGCGTCCTCCTCCTGCAGCCCCAGAACGTGGCAGGCGGCAGCCATGCCAGGCCTGAGCCTGTGGGTCCCAGCGTCGCAGAGCACCTGCCGACTGCGTGCTGGGGCTCGGGCAGCTCTGTGCGCTGAACTCAATAAACTCTATCACGCACACAGGGAGGATGGGGGGGGATTCCCGGCTTCTGCAGAATCATTTGCCAAACACAAAAGAAAAGAGGAAGAGGAAATGCAAATGGGAAAGTCCCCAAAAAGATTAAAGTCAAGACATGATACTAATCACATTACCACACCGTCCTCTTCTCGCACCACATACTGGGCCACTTTAAAGGAGCTGAGATACTCGTTCATGTTCTGCAGCTCCGTGTCATCCGTGGCGTCCTGGTTCCGATCCAGAAGCTTGGAGATGGCAGCGTCGTCGTAGTGGATCACACTGCTGTCCTCCACGTCCTTATTGTCCCCTGAATGGCACAACCAGGGAGGCGTGAGAGCACCCTCCCCAGAGCCGGGGACAGAGCGCTCCCCTCCCCAAAGCCGGGGACAGAGCGCTCCCCCGACGTTCCCCTCCTCAGAGCTGGGGACAGAGCGCTCCCCTCCCCAGAGCCAGATGCATCGAGAGGGGCACAAAGCACCAAGGAATTGCACAGAGGCGGAGGACCAGGCGAGCAAGTGGCACGTAAACTTGCAAACAAGCTGCAAAAGCCTAAGTCAAGGATCTTCTGGCTGCAAACTTGCTGATCCCTTCCGTGTCCTCCCCCCCGCACCCGACGCTGCGCTCTGCCTAATCCCAGCAGTCAATGCCCTCGGGGGGCCGCAGTTCTCTAGCGCTTTACGTACCTGGCGGGGTGCTGCCATGTTTCTTTTTCATGCTGGGAGTCACGGCGCCCCCTTTGGAGGACGGTGCTTCGGGAAAGGGGGTCATAGGGTCAGGCATGGTGATCCGCTGGCCCTGCGACATCATGCCTGAAACAGAAAGGGCAGCGGGGATGTGGGTGGGCTGGGAAGTGGCAAGACAATACAGGCTGGTGAAGCGTAAAAATACCTTGTACTTTCTCTTGGGCTTCTCATTCAGGACATTTTCCCTCCCCATCTCACCTTCCACATCGTCTTTGAAGAGCTCCTCCGTCCCAAACTTCAGAATGTCATCCAGCTCTTGCTTAGTCATGGAGCCCGACTTGGAGCCCAGCCCTGGACGGACGACCAAGTGGGTCAGCATCATCTTCCTCTTGGCCACTTGGGTGATGCGCTCCTCCACGGAGGCTCTCGTCACAAAGCGGTAGATCATCACCTTCTTGTTCTGTCCGATGCGGTGAGCTCTGCTGAACGCCTGTGGGGAACAGCGCCCTGGGGAGTTACTGCCAAGCCTCGTCTGACCAATCCTTGGTCTCAACAACCAACTGGGCCGCTCCCTCCAGGTCACCAACAAGTCACGCACAGGGCACAGCCTGGGGACAGGAACCCCCCATTCTCATCCTGACAGTGGGAATCTAGACAGTCGGTGTTTCCAATACTTACGGGCGTTACAGGCTGAGTTGGGAGCGATGAACAAAGGGCAAGCTGTAAAAGACTAAGCCGAGAACTTGCTAGCTGCAAACACGTTCTGCACTTATCCTCCATCCCCCTCTCCTAACTGGGGAGCAAATCTCATTGGAGGGGTTGAAAAGTTTGTGTGTAACTAAAGGGCGATAATTCATTAGCACCATTTACCTGGAAACGGGATCTACACCGCGTTTCCCCTTCACTTTTCCATTATTACTAGGGCATTTGCTTTGTGTCTTAGGAGTCTCACCTACACCAGTTGCTTATTGCCCACCCCAGGGGGGATGGTCAGCTAGGGAGTTCACAAGTGGCTGATGTGAAAACAACAGCAGCAGCATCCCAAATGTGATGAGGAATTAGCAGCACGATGCAGTGAGAATCCTATGGAACAAAGACCCTCTTCTCATGAAAAACGTCTGCCATAGAAACGAAGGAGGCCAAAGCAATACCAGAGGGCACAGAAAGCAGAAGGGCTTCAAAATGGAGTCACCCCTTCCTAAATTTTCCAAGAAGCATCAGCAGCTCTTTAGAGGAAAAAACTATTTAAATATACACTGAGTGCCAGCAAGCGTACAGGAAATGCGAACGGGAGGCTGCAGCTGGAACGTAAGGAAGAGAAAGCGCCACCCACCTGGATGTCATTGTGGGGATTCCAATCAGAATCATAAATAATGACGGTGTCGGCCGTGGCGAGGTTTATGCCCAGACCCCCAGCTCGGGTAGAGAGAAGAAAACAGAACTGTTGAGCACCAGGAGCTGAGGAAGACAAACCCACAAGGTGGTGAAAGGTGAGACTGAAAGGGGCTGAAATGTGGGACATTGTGTTTAGGTGATAAAACACAGGGCGCATTCAGTCTAAAGAAACCCCCCAAAAGAAAACTTGATGCTTAGACAGGAGGGGGAGGATTAACAAGTGTGTCAGTCACTAGAAATCTGTTATTGGGAAAAAATAAAACCAGCTCTCAGGGGAAGCTTGGCAATTCACTGAGACATGCGAGTCCTTCAGACTAGGCAGCCCCTGTCGTTAACACCCTGTGACATGATTAAAAGCGCCTAAGTCAACATGTTACAAAGATCCCTCATTATGCTGCACAGTGCTGGACTTGCAAATGTGAGCACGACAGGCATGTCTGCAAAACCCACTCCGGCATAGCACGTGTGCGCCCTCTGGGGCATGCAGTTACCTGCTTCATGAGCAACGGCAGGGTTTGGTGGGCACAAATAGCCAGATTCTGAGCTCAGCTGCACGTGTAAATCCATGTGATTGCACACAGGCATTTTGGCTGGCTCACCTGTTGCACTTTTGGAAAGCCTGGCCCCGAACATCTGTCGAGTTTTCAGCTAGCTGACTATATTTAGCACACTAGCTCCACGAGAGTTAGCACAAGTCTGTGCACGCGAGCTGGGAATCACGAGCTCATAGTGTGGACGTAACCTTAGTAATTACCGACAGACTGAAAAACCACTTTGCTCTCAGACACCCCTAGCTGCATCGGGCCCAGCGGTGCTCACTTCAGTGAGTTCAGCACTCAGTGTCAGGAGTTGTGGAAACAAGTAAGTGGATTTGTGTTCTGGATTATTCAGATTCTTCGTGTTGTGTGCAGTGCCTATTTCAGGTGCCAGGTACACTTGGGGTACGTCTACACTACGAGATTAATTCGAATTTAGATCATTCGAATTTGGGAAACAGATTGTATAAATTCGATTGTGCGCAGCCACACTAAGCACATTAATTCGGTTTTTAACCACATTAATTCGGTGGTGTGCGGCCACACTACCCCATTAATTTTAACCACATTAATTCGGTGGTGTGCGGCCACACTACCCCTAATTCGAATTAACAAAATCGATTTTGGTGCTACTCCGCTCGTCGGGGTGGAGTACAGAAATCGATTTTAAGCGCCCTTTAATTCGAAGTAACTGGCTCCGTTGTGTGGACGGGTTAAGGATTAATTCGGATTAACGCAGCTAAATCCGAATTAAAGTCGTAGTGTAGACCGGGCCTTGGGAGACCAGGCTCCTTAAGGGGAGCACATTGAAACACTAGCTTCGGGAAAGTGCAGCTTGCACATGTGCAGGGATGTAGCTATCAACACGCTGTGCACGGCCACCCATATTCACCAGTTGGCCAATACTCAGCCAATCAGACACCACATGATACACGGGTCCCATCACTAGTGCAGCAGGTGCAGCTACACACACAGACTTAGCGCTGTGTTAGTCACGTGCCCGATACAGAACAAAACTCCTGCGGCTCACCCTCAGAACCGTTACCCCCAAGACATTAAACCGGTGTCCTAGATTGCTCAGGACGTATGCTGCCTGTGCCATGCATGGAAAGGGAAGCTCGGATTTTTTGTATTCTTTACAATTAATAATAACAATGCGTACCATTAAACCTGTCGATGGCTTCCTGGCGCAGGCCTCCCGTGATCCCTCCATCGATCCGCTCGTACTTGTAACCCTCGTACTCCAGAAAATCCTCCAGCAAATCCAGCATTTTTGTCATCTAGAGAGAGAATCCCACCGTAAGCCGCTGCGCACTGCCCCGGAGGGCGGGACTGGGGGGCACCCAAACACAACACTCGGGGGGAGATTTTCCCTGAAAACAAAAAGTGGGTTTGGCCAGTGGGAAATGACATCTCGCCCTGGAAAAGGAGCAGGCGTGCGGGTGCCATTTGCACACCTTGTTGTGCGTGACGTGTTTGGAAGCCTGAGGCACTGTTTGCATTACCCAGAGGGCTGATCTGGGCCTAAGTGCATAATTCCAAGGTCGCCATCCCCAATTCCAAATCATAGCTCCAGCGTTTGACTGAATAGAAACAGTAGTAACATTGTAAACAAGCTATTGTGATATTAATTGCCATTACAGGGCACCTTTTATATGAGTTCTTAGCGTGCTTTGCAAGCACTGACAAATTAAGCCTCAAAAATCCCTGGGCACATGAATTATTATTATTATCTCTGTTTTACACGTGGGTAAAATTATGTTAAGAAAGATTAAATGACTTGCCAAAGGCCACAGGCCAAGTCATTGGCGGAGCTGGGAATACAACCCACATGTCCTTACTCCCAAAATCTGCGGCACCAACCCTTAGATACACGGTCACCATTTCTCTCATTCATCTCAATCTGTATCTAATAAAAATCCCCTAGTACAGAAACAGATGTAGAAAAACCATTCTGGTCCTTTACCTTCGACACAATTAACAGAGTTTGTGATCAAAATGACACCGCAGGGAAGTGAGGCTAAAACGTTCCCCTGTCACTTATTAAATAAAATAGCCAATTGGAGGAGACTCCTTCCCTCAGAATTCCCAGAGCTTTGGGCTTTGAGTCTTGAAGGCGAGAGAAAAGAAATTCTCTTCACTCACCTGGGAGAAGATCAGGACCCTGTGTCCCCCATCTCGCAGCTTCTTCAGCATCTTTTGCAGCAGCATCAGTTTCCCAGAAGATTTAACCAAAGAATTCCCATCATAGGATCCATTTGGCAAAACCGGCGCCTCCTGAGAACAGTGTAAGTGGATCCTTGGTTGGTGGAGGGAGTCTTTACTTTTGCCATTCTAGGGGCAAAGCCTGTCCACACTGAAGTCAACAGGAGAATTGCCACCAACTTCAGCGGGAGCAGGATTCAGCCCCGAGGCGATTATTATTAATGGTCGGTGGGGGGATGAGCTCAGAGACAGAGCCTGTTGGCTGCCCACTTGCTCCGCCTGCTGGACATCTGCGGTGGTTTTGTGACATTAAACATAAAGCCTGCCAAACACTGAAGTCCGCCAGCCATGCTGGAGAAAGATTAATGAGAAATTCACTGGGTTTCAGAGAGGAGATGCCCACCTCAGATTGTTCAGGCCAGAAAAAATTACCTGCCTTTAAGATGATTTCAGTGTAACAACCTGGAGGATGCCTTGAGCATGTGTATTGAAAAGAAAAGGAGCAGAAACATTGGCCCCCGTCAAGGCACACAGACATTACAGATCTGGAGCTTCTGAAGTGAGGTAACTTACCACAGCAGCCACAGGAAAGAGGTACGGGTGATTACAGCACTTCTTCAAATCCATCATGATATTGAGCAGCGACACCTGGTTCCCACCACCTTTGGAATTCAGGGCTTCAAAATTCCTCGTCAAGATGAACTTGTAATACTTCCTGCATTAACAGTGATGGGAAAGGCATTACCACCGATGGGATTGGCCTAAGAGGAATGAAGGGCTCAGATTCATCCCATTGACTTCAATGGAGTTACACCGCTATGGAGTTACACCAGGAAAAGGACCGGCCCAGACACTTAAAGAATGTGATTCTGTCTCTGCAGGTCCTGGTCGGTCGAGTTACTCCACTGCTCTCTTGGATAACTCAGTCCCGGTGAGAGGTGGGTGGGTGAAGTGTTAAGAAATATTCCTGCTGCTGTGAGAAAAGAGCTTGTGCCCCAGAGTGGGTATTTCCTGGAAGATAAATTAACCTTTCCCTGCTGCTTCTCCTGAATGTCAGTGGAAAGCTAGGACAGTCAGCAAAAACCAGATGGATTGTACCCAGGCATGCAAGACCAGCCTTCTGCCCAGCTGCTCTAGCCTTGCCCCAGAGCACTCCCACTGGACTCAGAGGAGCGACTCCACATCTACACTGGTGTAACTGAAAGCAGACTCTGGCCCACAGGACTTAACGCATTCAGCAATAGAGCAAGTGGGTTTTACCTAGGGGAAGTCTGACTATTCCGGAGAACACCAGGTGCATTCTAGCGAGAGAGAGCTGTAGCATTCAGCATACTCCACACCGCTACATCTCTCAAGCTTCCAATGGCTACGAGAATTTTAACTATTTTTCAGATCCATCATTTTCTCCATGTGCCAGGCGCTGCACAGGGCAAGGAGACAGGCTTCCATTTACCATATCCTCTGTTAGAGGAACTTGTCCCACCCAGCTGCCATGACAGTGTGACCTCTCCGAAGGAACCAGGGCTGCTAACTCTTACCAAGGCTGAATGCTTCAGTGCAGATTGTGGGGTGTGGCCTCTCCCCTAACAATCCATTTCAATGCCTTCCGCATAGGCTGCGGTCTCACTGCCCCGAGCACCAATGAGACGGCGTGAAAGGAACCAGTGGCATTGTGCCCTTGTGCTTCCAGAAGAATCATCTGTAACCCTCTGTGATTTAGTTACTAGCACTTACTTCTGCATCTGGCTGAGCTCCACTCTCACAATCAGCTCCGTTTTCGCAGGCATGTTCTTGAACACGTCTGCCTTCAATCGCCGGAGCATATGGGGACCCAACAGATCATGGAGTTTTTTTATCTGGTCCTCCTTGGAGATGTCAGCAAACTCTTCCAGGAATCCTTCCAGGTTGCTGTAAAAATAGCCCATAATGAGGTAGCACGTGGCAGGTCATGGGGGACTCATAGTCCAAGCGATTCATATCCTCAGGATTTCAATGAAGAGAGCTCTTACAGAATACAATGGAAGCATCCTCCCACCATGTGAATGTAGTTCCAGTTAGACAGAGGAATGGTACACGCCACGTAGAGCAGATTTACTGCTACTGTTCTGACATTAGACGTTAGCCAAGTTCCAAAGCCACCAATGCCTCCTTCTCGGGAGGAAGAGGACGGCGCTAAGAATCTTTTACCCACAAGTCCAGTGACTGCTGGGGAAGGCAATATGCCCAGTTGGGAGTATCCCAGAACTATATACATGCAATGTATATAACAGGGATATTTATTTATTCTAGCACAGTGCTGCGACTGTTTCCTTCTGCCATCTATCCGTCGGTCTGTCTGCCTGTGCCTCTCTGTGACACTCACCCAGCCAGCCAAGGGAAATAGTGCAACTTACTTAAACCTCTCCGGGGTCAGGAAATTGAGCAGGTGAAAGAGCTCCTCTAAGTTGTTCTGGAGCGGCGTTCCAGTCAGCAGCAGCTTGTAGTCAATCTTGTAGCTATTTAATACCCTAAAGAACTTGGACAAGAAGCCGAGTCAGGTGGGAGCAGTTCAGTTGGGGGGGGAGGACGCGGAACCTGCTTGGTCATTTTAGAACTTTTGGTTCTGCTAATCCAAAGTGCAGCAGATGCGTGTAGTAGCCTCCACTCCCTCCTCTTAGCCATCCCAGCCACCGACCCCATCATTCAGACTAGCCCCGGGAATCCTTCCTCTCCCTAGGGAGACCGGGAGGAGTTCCTCTAACCAAGGCAGTGCTGGCTGCCCTGCTGAAACGATCATCCTGCCAGCGTGACTTGGGTAAATCTCATGTGGTTTGAAACTGAATCTGCCCTGGGCTTCTTGCAACTGGAAGAAGTCCCTCAATTTCCCTCAGTCTCTCGATTTCCCTCAGGCTAGGTCTACACTAGGGTGGGGGATCCATTTAAGATACGCAAATTCAGCTACGCGAATAGCGTAGCTGAATGCGACGTATCCGAGCCGACTTACCCCGCTGTGAGGATGGCAGCAAATCGACCGCCGCGGCTCCCCTGTTGACGGCGCTTACTCCTACCTGGGCTGGTGGAGTACGCGCGTCGATTCGGGGATCGATTGTCGCGTCCCGACGAGACGCGATAATTCGATCCCCGAGAGATTGATTTCTACCCGCCGATCCAGGCGGGTAGTGAAGACAAGCCCTTAGTCTTTCCATTTCCAAGCCAGGAGCGCTTGGGAGCCCTGCGGATGCATCTCATTTAGCCCAAGGGGACGGAGAGAAGGAGAGGGGGCGTCTTCCTTCACTCTCAGGTGAGCCCTTCAGGCTGGCCTGGCACCAGTGCTGACCAGCTCTGTGGGGTGCTGTCACCTCAAGGCTTCTCAACGAGGCGGGTAACCCTGCCCATTGTGCGCCATGGAGGGGAGTGAATCCTGCAGGCCAGCTCCCTCCCCGACACTGGCAGCATATTGCTGCTGCTAGACTCGGCACTCTTTTATTATTATTATTTCTAATCTCTTCAGTGAAGCCGTGTAGCGCCCCGTGGAGTCTGAATGCCAACCGCCAGTTTTCTTTTTCCTTTGTTAAAGAAATCCACTTTCTGTGTTTTTACCTCCGTTTGGAATCTGTGACTGTCACCAAACAAACTCCCCTGCTCCCACCCTGGGACATCCCAGGCAGGCAAAGGGCCCCGTCCTCCTCCTATCTCTTCCCCCAGCTCCCGTCAGAGACAGCCCGAAGGCTCCCTGGACTCCAGCCATGCCCCAAACATGCCAGTCACATCGGCCGACTTGAACTGACCCAGACAAAGCCTCACACCTGCTCTCCCTGCTAAGCCAATGCGGCTCCTGAGGAGTGAGCTGGTGTCTGGACCCCCTCCTGCCTCACCAAGCTGCCAGCTGTGTTCCAATGGCAGCACCTGTAACGGCAGCGATGATGCAAGAGGCAGGAATAATTCAGATGAGAGTCAAACCCCAAGTAGAGTTTGGGGGCCGCGTGGGGGAGGGGTGGGAAATTATCTTTTGATGTGCTCAACCTGAGCAAATCTGATCTGGAGCCACAGAGGGGATCAAAGAGGAGTGCAGCCTCGACGGGGCAGTGCCTGGAACAGTAACTGCACAGCCAAGTAACATTCTTCCCAGCTGCCATGAAAGATACCTACTTTGGATTGGTTGTTCTTCAGCCTGTGAGCTTCATCCACCACCAGACACGCCCACTCTATAGAGCCTAAAACAGCCTGATCAATAGTGATCAGCTCATAGGATGTGAGCAGGACGTGGAATTTAATCTGGGCTTCTTTCTAGATGAAATAAAGAGAGAGAACATCACAGATTAAAGAGACCAAGGGGACACGGTTGCCACTGGCCCTCAGTGCTTCTGGATACTACACACATCCCAACACGTGAAGAAAAATGTGGACTTGTTTCAACCGCACTGCAAAATGCCAGCAAGCCCAGTCTAGGAATGAATCAAGCCAGCAGAAAATCTATATCCATCTGAGCATTAAAATGAATTAGGGAGCTATAGAAACCAAACAGAAAAGGGTCCTGCAGAAATCTGTAAAGCCCATCATAAATCTGCTGCATTTATAAACAGTGTCAGCTTTTCTCTTTGGAGAACAGTTGATTCAGCTTCTTAGGAATCTCACCTTCTGTGGGTCAGACTGTGCTCTCATTTGCACTGGTGTAAAGCCCAAGTAAACCCATTGGCTTCAGGAGAGTTACTCTGGATTTAAACTAGCACAAATGAATGCAAAAATTTTCCATCCCTACCTCTCCCCCTCCCCTCCATGCTGGAATCCTGCTCTCTGATGTTCTGATTCACAGGCCAGTCCATATGGAACAGAAACTACAGTTCTTTATCTTACAGAGAGTGCTAAACTGGGGAAATCATATGGGGAAGGAGCCTGCATCCTGGCACAAAGCTTACAATTCACCAGAGAGTCCCAGGACAGCAAATACCCTGCTGCAGTGGTAATGTATGTGGGTGGAACACACATCCCAGGGACAAAGAACCTGTCTCAAAGCCATTAGACAGAATGAGAGCTGAGATAATGGGAGCCCAGATGAGCACGAGGAGTCAGAGAAGTCAGAGTAAATATACTCTCGGTTTGCAATTCCCAAGACAGCCCCAAAGAGAGAGACAGATGCCTGGAGAGGCTCATTAAGAGAGAGTTTCTTTTGCCATTTATTAGCAGGCTTCGAGAGGAGAATTTCTCTACATACCCAACGAGTAAGACAGTTAATCTTTCCTAGCATCTTTCACCCTCTCCCTTGCCAATAGTAAAATTTGCTTTGCCTCAGGCAGGGTCAGGGGTGTAGCTAGCCAGGACTTACTTTCATTCGGAAAACTTTCTTCCCGCTCCGGATGGCATTGTCTTCAAAGGAGAACTCATTTTCTCGGATCACAGCCCGGCTTTCCTTATCCCCCGTGTAGGTCACCACATAGAAGTCAGGTGCCCACATCTCAAATTCTCGCTCCCAGTTGATAATAGTGGAGAGAGGGGCACTAACCAGATACGGCCCTTTCGAGTGGCCCTGTTCAGAAAGGCAAATTCCAGGTGAGTATGCTGCACCCCAGGCTCCCACGGGACGCCAAGGAAGTAAGGACTGTCTCCGCGGGTGCCAAACACTCACCTCCTTGTACAGGGAGTACAGGAACACGATGGTCTGCACCGTCTTCCCAAGCCCCATCTCATCAGCAAGGATCGTATCGGTTCCCTGGGCCCAGGAAAACCTCAGCCAGTTCAGTCCCTCCAGCTGGTATGGATGTAAGGTGCCGCCTGTTGCATCAATGTACCATGGCTGCTTGTCAAATTTCACTGTAGGCTGCAGGGGAAAGAGGCAGAATGCAAAGTCTGCAGAGCCTGTTCATCCCCTCACCTTCCTTCTCTCTACAGCCCGCTAGGTTCCTGGTCAAGGCTTTAACACAGACAGGCCCAAATCAAGATTTAAATGCAGTTCATACAGTTCCAAAATGCAGTACAGCGCTGCAGCCTGCCGAGGCTACAGGTTCCAGCAGGCAGTGTTCCGTTTTGTGTCCCACACCTGAGAAAAATCCCTTTCCTCTTGAGAATTCTGCTTAAGGAATGAACCGAGAAACCCTGTGGGGCGTGGCCATTCAGATGAAGGTGCAGCATTGCATGTTTCTATGGGCCGCTCCTCCACCGTACAATCGAGGGCAGCTGGAAATGGTTCCCTTTGATGTAAATGAGATGCAGCATTAGCCACCCTGGAAAGTTACTAGTGAGACCCAGGACTGGACACCGTTTGGGCTTTAACACAAAGAAAAACGGAAACAAACCACAACGTTTCTTAGGAGCTCATGCAAGAATGGGGAGCCAGTGAGATTCTCAGCTGAGTCGCATGCTCCTGCACTGCTGCCTTCACGCCCCCCACCCCGCCACCCCCCACTTACATCAACAATAGGAGTTTCTGGAGGCTTTTCTAGTTTTTCTTCCTTCAGTTTTCTCCCTTTCTTGTTCAGCCTCTTTGGCGGTTGGATATCATCCCCCAACATCAGCTCCCTGGAAGAGACCATTAAACAGAGGGCATGGATAAGAGGGGAGCTGGATAGGCAGAAGGATATTCCCCTCATGGCCTCCACACGAGGGATTAGAATTCCCAGCCAATCTCTATTCGTTCTTTCCCCACAGAAACTTTTCTGCCCCAGCTCCAGCTGAATTGTTAATGATGTAGGTTATAACAAGCCAGGCAATGTCACCCAAACTACATGTAATCATTTACTCAAAATAAAAACACTCCTATATTTTTTCCTAAAAACTAGACAGAGCCAAGCACAATGGATTGTCTTGGAAATGCAATAAATCAAATTAATACTAAATGCTAAAAATGAATGGCTACAGCACACAGACAGGTGGATACTCGAGATACTATAGATAGGCTGTAAACAGATACGTGGACTAGAGATTTTGGGTGCCCAACTTGAGACACCTTAAAAGGGCCTGATTTTCAGAAAGTGCAGATCACCCACGTAATGAAAATCCGTCTCCTTTAAGGTGGTTCCAGTTCTTCACTCAAAATATGAGGCACCAAAAATCACCAGTCACTTTAGATGCTGTAGATCTGCATGGCTCTATACTGCCTGCGCAGACTACAGTCTGCACTGCCTCCCTGGCTCATACCTGTGATTCCAGTAAATCTGTTTCAGGTTTTCATAGTAGGGGATGTCTATGTCATCAATCTCCCAGGTACACTGGTCGTAGGGTAAATCTTTCCACTTGATCAGGTAATGGACATCTCCCTTTTTATCAAAGCTAGAATGCATAATATATAAAAGCACATCACTGAAATGACATAATGTAACAAATATCATCTGAGTTGGTGTTTCCCTTGTATTGCTGTGAATTAGCAATGGAAACATCTCCCTGACGAGACAGCTTCCTCTCTCTCAAACACAAACCCTCAAGCCTTCGGAGCCTGGAAGTCTCAGCAGAGTTTAATTGAAGTCCCTTGAAACAGAGAACCCTGCACCCAACAGAACATGCTCAAGTCTCCTGTCAGCTAGCACCCAGGAGATTCACACGGAGCCAGGGGAGGAAAGAATGCCAAAGATGGGCTGTTTGTGTGATAAATCTCTCATACACGTGCACAAAACCACCAAATGTCCAGATATAAATAGACAGCAATGGGGGGCCTGCCCTTCCAGAGGCGATGAATTCAGGAACATTCTCGGGGGGGGGGCACCAAGACTTGTTTAGCCAAGTTTCAGTCCTAAGCAAACCGCTTACTATGACCCTGTTTTCAAGGAACCGAATACTCCATTCTCTGTTTGTACCTGCAGATTATGAGGTCCATGCAGAGCTAAAATAACACCAAGAAGGAATCAATAGTTTCAGGTGGAATGGGCCATTAATCTGCTGTGTATGTTTAATCAATCACAGAAGCTAAAAGCCACACGATTTCACTGGGTCTGCGCTGCCTGTAATTTAGTGTTGGGGACAATAATTTATAGAACACCACAGTGCTGAAGGCTGTAGAGTCAGAGTATGTGCGCAGCGTGCAGTATGTGTCCATGGCTGCTCAGAGATCAGTGAACATAGGGCTGTTAGTAAAAGAGGAAGAGAATTAGTTAAATGTTTTTAAACTTAAAAGAATGAAAGTCAGAAAGAGCAGGGCAGGGTCTCAGCCTATGCCCAGGAACAGAGGCGCTCATCTAATATCCTATCTCCAACACTGCCGGATGTTTCAAAGAAAGGTGCAAGCACTTATGGAATAATCTGTCCCCAAGGAAAGTCCTTTCCTAAAACCCATTAGTTAGAAGTTGGCTTATGCCCTGAAGAATGAAAGTTTATATCCCTTCCAAAATTCATGGGGTCTGTTAATTTTTTCCTTACTATTGTTGTTCTGGATATTCTCACATTTATACAAATGTCTCTTCCAAATCCTGCTATGCTCTTGGCCTCAATGGTATCTTGTTGGAGTGAGTTCCACCGGCTAATTTTGTATTATGTGAAAAGTTACTAGTTTTAAAAGTTTATTGAATGTCCCCCAGTTCTTGTATTATGGGACATGATGAACAAAAGTTCCCAATAGACCTTCTCTAGTCCATTGATTATTTTGAAAAGCTTATCATGTCTCCTTATACATTTCTCATACCAGTTACACTGAAAAACTAATAAAAACCTTTCAGAATCCGGTTATTTATAAAAGGCAAGTCCTGCATGATTTACACAGAATGTAACTCTGGCACAGGTTTTAGCCACACAACTTTACTCAGTCCCCGTCAAACAGCTTTGAAGAGAAGTGTGTGATTCCTAATTTAGAAGTTCTACAAAGTGATCCTTGCCTTTTGACTTTTTTAAAAAAAAAGATATCGACTCAGAAGATTATCTAATACATAGGAAATGTCTTCAGCACAACTAAATGCAGATATCATGGCTAAATAATTGAAAGGACTCACATATGCAATTCATTTACATTCTTCTCTTCACACACAGTCCCATTAGCCTCCGAGGGAGTTATGTGCGCATTAGCTTATACATGTGATTCTCAAATTCCTGCTAATGTCTTCGATGTGATTTGAGTGAGGGTGGAATGCATGATTCCCCAAAGAAATGAACAGCGTACACAGAAATGGACTGGCATTTGAGAGTAGTTTGGGTGAGTAATAGCAGCTGCATGGTGCAATCAATAGGAGAAAGACTGATCACCCAGTCACAGAAGAAATTTATGAATTTTTCAGTAAAATATTAGTTGGCATCAGGGATCCAAATAATGTATTTGGGGAAAGTTTAATAACACCAAGATCCACCTTTTGGAAGAATTTACTATCTATATTTTTAATGTGCAATTTAATAGAAATGGAAATAATGCAACAATTCATTTTTGGCCTCACTTTCAGCTCTGTAACGAGCTTCCAAGGTGATGATAGCCTTGGAATAAGTTTACAGCTTTACTCTCTTTAGGAGGAGCAAATTAGTGTCACAGAAGCAAAGCAGTAGGTAAATTCCCGTCCCCTGGCCAGGAGAAAGTTTGGCCTTGGAGAGACATTGCAGGACAAATTCTGCTCTCCCTTACACAGTCTGGAAATTCAGATTAATTCCATTAGAATTGGTGGAATTGTTCTGGGTTAACACTGGTGACACACGTGAGCAGCACCAGGCTGTCTATGTTCTAATATTACAGTGCTGTGTCGTGAATAGCCACATGGCACTAGCCTGGGTGATCCCTACGCACTTGGCTGCCTAAACTCAAGGCCAGAGTCAATAACGTCAGTGGGTAGAATCCAAACTTGAAATGCTTTGTGTGTGTAACTTCGCCAACATCTCCCTGATCACCCTGAGGTACGTTATGTTCCTAGCACAAGCAGATCTAACAGCTGCTTAATGAATATTGCCCACAAACTAGGCTTGACAGAGAAATACTGTTTGCTACAGAAATGCTAGTTTCCCCCCCACCCCAAAAAAAAAACCTAGCTAATCACCATAAATCACCACCCCAAAAACCTCTGCAGGACTGGGAATATCACACAGTCCATACTAATGACATGGGGAGGAACAGCTCCCTACACCTTCATTTGCAAAAGGAGGCAAGGTGAATGCATCAGGTTTCACTAGGAATTCCTTCTTTACCGATCTTCATGAGGCCCTATGGGCAATATTTGCCCCCTGATGTTATAGGAGTTGTAGGTATCTGTACACCTAACCCCTCTCTCCCACACAACTCCCCACCTGTGATTCAGGATTCGGTGAATCATCATCCACTCGGGTTTGATGCCGTAGCGATAGTACTTCTCCTCCATCTTGACGTACTGCGGGTCTTTGTTCTTCCGCTTCTCGCTTTTGCCGTCCTCGTCCCCGGAGCCGTAGTCGAAGGCCGGGGGCTCGTCCATGTCGTTCTTTCTTTGGTAGTTGCGGTACATCACGGTGTGGTAGAGCTCCAGCTGCGCCCGGAGACAGCAACAAAGCGGGGAGCTGGTTATGTTTCAACACTGCCCCCACACCTGTCGAAAAGGGCCACAGGTGTGCCAGGCCCCGCCATGGGCAGCACCACACGCAGTCCCCCTCTCACCAGCCACGCTGCTTCTTACCTGCAGCTCTTTGACCCAGGAGCAGTGCCAGTAGGAGAGTCCTGCCCACTTCACAAAGAACTCCCGCTCCGGGATCCCCTCCAGGGGCTTTGGTGGAGGGACAGACAGCTCCAGGTCAGGCGGACGGAGCCCAGACAGGAAGGGGGCAGGGGGCTCTCTCCAGACCCAGTGCAGGATGCGTTGGACTTTGCCTTTTAAGGGAGGGCACTGAGAATAAAAGGAGGTACAAATAACACACACACACTCATGGTTTAAAATGGGCCCCGTCAGCCCCACACAGCACTTCCCGCTTCCTCTCCCCCGGCAGCACAGCCCTGAAACACCAGGGAAAGCCCAACCCATCACTACCAAGCCCCTGGCTTATCAATGGTTGGACACCAGACCTTGCCTAGATTGAGCAATGGGCCTGCACTGGCAGTGGAGTCTGCTGGAGGGCAAAGAGGTCTGCAGTGGGGGAATGTAGCACAGATCCTGCCCGGGCCAAGCTGTAAGGGGAGCTATTACTCTGAGGGAATTCTGCACCAAAAAATTAACAATTCTACACACAATATTTTAAAATTCTGCAAAACTCTCTGTATTTTATTTGTCAAAATAACACCCTATAATCAGGCCAGTTTCAACTATTTTGGTAACTTATTACAAAATACCTGTCAGCAAGTATGTCGGTCACAATACAGACAACAAAAAAAGATTCAGGAACTGTCACGGGGCAGGGGCTGAAATTTGTGATTTCCATCAAAAGGAAGCATTTTGGTGGAAATCACAAATTCTGCGGGAGAAAATAGAATTCTGCGGGGAACATGAATTCTGCACAAATTCTGCATTGTGCAGTGGTACAGAATCCCCCTAGGAGTAAGCTGTCCAGGGAAGGAGGGCATTGCCTAGGGTTACCATACGTCCGGCTTTTCCCGGACATGTCCGGCTTTTTGGTAATCAAA